>NC_141081.1:8052500-8345000 GCF_041138505.1 Cibotium barometz | reverse complement strand
ATTACACAGAGACAGGCGAGCCGACAGATGAGGATCCTCACATGCCATAAGAGGCATGCATATGAGGAGGCATAGTACTGGGATATATACCACCTACTCATGAGCAGAGATGCAGCCACTGCATGGCGCAAGATGAGAGAGCCTCACCCTCGTACCCCGATTGAGGATCCACACACATGGCACACACATGCAAAGAGCCTCTACCATATCCCTCAGCAACCGCCCATACCACAACCACAGGAATCCCGCCCTACCACCTCTACTTTCTTTACCGCCTTGATGGTAGAGAGACCTATCTACTGGTTTTACAGCATGGGAGATCGGCTAACCACACAGGTACACAGAGTGAGCATCTTATTTATGCAGCTGACACACTGGGACCCTTTGTTGCTCACCTCTTTAATAGGGCACTAGTGGAGGGCCTACCAGCTGAGTGGGACTATGCACACCATCGTGCCTCTCCACAAAGTGGGAGACATGCTAGACCTAGCATTGGCCAAACTACAAGACTATCATGATTGGTCATACATTGGCCAAACTTTATGGTGCAGTGCTCGAGGCGGAATTGAGCTCATATGCAGAGAAGGAGGGACTGCGAGCACCAGGGCAGGCTGGATTCCGCGACGAGCTTTCTCCACTATTGACCATATATTCACTTTGAGATGTCTGATTGACTAGGCTAGGGTGTGGGAGAAGAGATTATACTACTGCTGTGTGGATTTCCGCAAAGCATTTGACACGGTGCCACGAGAGAGACTCTTCCAGCGCCTACAGTCATTGGGGATCCCATTAGAGATGGATTGGGGCATCTATGCTTTATATGAGCAGGTCCTCGCACGTATACGATGCCCCGGGGGCTATCTGATGTTATTCCTAGCACCGTAGGTGTGAAGCAAGGATGAGCGCTCTCTCCTACACTATTTGGGCTATACATCGATAAGGTGGTTGACTCCATTGGTCACGGTGGTGGGGACGGGGTAGACATCTCAGATACCACAGTCCACATTATGCCATGGTAGTATCTCAGATAGAAGATCTACTAGTGGCTTCATGTTTTCTTTGGGGAGTGCTGCTGTGACTTGGAGTAACAAGAAGCAGCCTATGGTTGCTCTATCCAGCACAGAGGTCGAGTACAGAGGTGCTGCTATGGCAACATGTGAGGTAGCTTGGTTGAGAAAGCTACTTGAAGATTTGGGTCTATCAGTGGATAGACAAATTGTCATTTTTTGTGACAACATTAGCAGTATACAGTTGGCCAGGAACCCAGTTTTTCATACTCGCAAGAAGCATATAGAGGTCCACTACCATTTATGGCAACATGTGAGGTAGCTTGGTTGAGAAAGCTACTTGCAGATTTGGGTCTATCAGTGGATAGACAAATTATCATTTTTTGTGACAACATTAGCAGTATATAGTTGGCCAGGAACCCAGTTTTTCATACTCGCAAGAAGCATATAGAGGTCCACTACCATTTTGTCAGAGAGAAGGTTTTGGCAGGAGACGTTGACCTAGTTTATGTCAGCACACAGGATCAGGTCGATGACATCTTCACCAAAGCATTGGGTATAGAGAAGCTCCGCAGATTCAGGGCTTTGCTTGGTGTACATGAGATGGAGTTGAGCTCGAGGAGGAGTGTTGAGGTATCGAGCTCATCTAGTGAGGCAGTGGACACTAATGACCCGCCTGGGGGGATAGGCCCCACACTTACACCACTAGCATAGTTGGTGAGATCATGGGTGATATGCAGCCAGTGGGATGACAGGCTATGTGACAGCCATTCTAGAGACTGACATAGTTATAGCGCTAGCTCATTTAGTTGGGTTCACACTATAGAGAACCCTAGTATGTATTTGGTTCAATACCTTTTCATATTTAGTGCACTCTTATCTTTGTATATGGTGTGTTGAATGTTGTGTGAAGAAGAAGAAGATTTTCAGCCTCTCACCTTGTGTGTTCTCTTTTAGGGTTTTGTGAGTGTGTGTGTGCTTGCAAGAGCTCAAGATCTCTTCTCCCCTGCATCTTTTCATATCTTTGATTCTCTGTATGAAGCAAATTGTCTTGAAGAGGGCCTCACTAGCATAGGAGTTGCAGCAAACTCTGTCCGGACAATGTCATGTGGGACGGAGGGTTTGCTATGGATCATCCGTTGAGAGCATGAGAATCTGAGGCCTCTCTATCTCTATCTGAGGCCTCTCTATCTCTATCTGAGGCCTCTCTATCTGAAACCATGTGGAGGTGGCGAGCCCAGGTGCCCATACTGCTACAACATACATCAAAGCAGGGGTGACTAGTGTGTCAAACAACAACCCCTTCGTGCGGGGCTCCTGGAAGTGTGCCTGGTGACACTGTCTCTCTAGCATGGCCAGAGCTACATACCCTCATGTGAGTCTATCCTTGGTTGCTTGTGCCATAGTAAATCTTCCTGGCACGGAGTCATAAATGTAATCCCCAGGTACACATATGAGTCTACTGCCTCTACCTGTCCTCTTGCTAGTGTGAAGATGGCCTATCGTCAAACCGGCCCTGAGGTGTGGAAAATCATGGCCTTGGTTTTCCCAAGGTTCACTGTAAGCCCCCTCTGTGTGCAAAAGTCATCGAGTGCATGGAGATGGTGTTGTAGTCCCATCCGCGACTCAGAGACCAAAATAATAATCAGCATGTACCCATGTACACGTATCTCTGTCGCAATTTCATAAAATAGTCCACAATTCAAAGTAGACCTCACATACCTCAGTATGCGTCTCAATGCATCCAAATGCGACTTCCAAGGAACCTACATAAACTGACTCACCAACCCAACAACATAGCTCAAATCTGGCCTGGTGATCGTCATGTAGATCAAGCTTCCTAGTATGCGCCTATACATAGTAGGATCTTCCAAAATCTCTCCTGAATCTGTACACTCAACTTGCCATTCTGATCCAATGGCACTGAGATAGGCTTACAGCCTATCCTACCATACTTGGACAACATGTCCAAGCCATACTGTCTCTGCAGTAATCCAATACCATGTGGTGACCTAATCACCTCAATGCCCAAGAAATATCTGAGCTCCCCCAGATCCTTCATCTCAAACTTCTATCTAAGCAAGATCTTTACATCAAAGATCTATGCATCATGGTCCCCCATAATGATCAGGTCATCTATATAGATGACAACAAGCACAACCTCTCTATCACTGTGTCTCACATATAGCGAGAAATCTGCATTGGCTACATGAAAGCCAATAGTGACAAGATATTCAGAAATCTTGTCAGACCATCCTCTTGGTGCTTGTTTAAAGCAATAAAAGGCTTTCTTCAACTAGCAAAACATGCTCGGGGTGACTCATATCCTCATAACCAGGTGGCAACAACATATACACCTCTTCCTGCATGCAAGAATGCATTCTTTACATCCATCTGATGTAAAGACCATTGCTTTGACGCAGCCACTGCTATCACAACTCTCACTGTTGCCATCTTGGCAATTGGGCTGAAAGTTTCCTCATAATAAATGCCATATGTTTGCGCATATCCTTTGGCTACCAATCTAGCCTTGTACTTGCTTATGCTTCCATCACTGTTATGTTTTACTTTGTACACCCACTTGCATCCAATGGCTTTCTTGCCTTGTACCTGCTTATACTTCCATCACTGTTATGTTTTACTTTGTACACCTACTTGCATCCAATGGCTTTCTTGCCTTTAGGCAATTGCACTAAATCCCAAGTCTCATTTCCATATAGTGCATCCATCTCCTCATCCATAGCTTTCTCCCAACACACATTTCTAACAGCCTCATCAATGCATGTGGGCTCTACAACCTGCACAACTTTTGCCATGTATGCATAGTGATGTGTCACATAACAATCATAGGTAAACCTCTGCATAGGATTCTTCACTCTCCTAGATCTTCGCAACTTTGCATTCATGGCTTCCATAGCCTTCTTTATACCAGGTGTTCTCATAGTAGCTGGTATCCTAAGATCCTCATCAAGGCTCATCTCTGAGAGCCACTAGACTCTCCATCAATATAAGAATGCCCTGCAGAAATGTTAGGCATACTAAGGGGCTCAACCACTTCCTCTTTGCCTTTATGTGATGTACTAATCACATTTGCAGGACTGGTATTATGACATACCCTGCCACTCCATGGTCTATCAACAATTGAACCACTAGATGAGGACTCTCCTAGTCCACTCAAAGACTGTGATTGTTGACTTGCATTATGTGCAACCACATTTCCTCTCACATCAGCCCCAACAGCTTCTTTTTCAGCATACCAGCTGCTCATCTCATCAAAAACAACATCCCTGCTTACCCTCAACTCACATGTAGCAGGGTTATAACACTTGTATCCCTTTTGCTCAAGGGAATACCCAATAAACACACATTTTTCAGCTTTTGGATCCAGCTTAGTTCTCAGCTCATCTAGCACATGCACATATGCAATGCATCTAAAGACTTTTAGATGAGACAAATCAGGTTTTCTGCTAGTAAACTTCTCCTCTGGAGTTACATCATGTATGGCTGCAGTTGGAGTCCTGTTTATAATATAAACTGCTGTAGAAACAGCCTCAGCCCAATAGCTATACGGCATATTCTTCTCTCCCATCAATGCTCGTGCAATCTCAGCAATGTGCATGTAAAAGAATATATGATACTTACCATCTTCATGTGGACATACAATCTGAGTACTAGCCTTTAAAGAAATGAAATAAGAGATTTTTTCATTAGGGGAAGGTTGAGGTCTATAGGGACCCTTTAAGCTGCCATATTATGATTTTAATGACTTTTTGTTAAAATGTTAAGTTTCTTTGACTTTAGATACCTTCTTGTTCTTTAAACGGATAGAAGTTTGAATTTCAAAGTTTCCCGCCAAAATTAAATTTGAAATCGAGCGAGCAAAACTATATCATGTGACATATCTATGGAAAGAGCTCGACGGGTAGATTCTGGATCTGTAATCTCCGACAAATTTTGAGCTCATATGTAGAAGTTATGGACATCAAAAATTTCAAAAACTTTTCCTCCCACTTTTTGAAAATGAAAAGTACAAAAAGGCATCTTCTAGAGAATCTTTTGACCACCTTTAATCACCCAACATTTTTGTATACATGGCATCACACGATTGGCTCTTTTCCTTAATAACCTTTTAATCACATGGCATCTTAAAGGGCCCCTATAGACCTCAACCTTTCCCTAATGTTTAATGTTATGAGCAAAAAGAGCAAAGGAGGAATAATAGAGAGCGTCATTTGGACTTGTGGACCGATGGGTCAATGTATCCCAAGGATCCATTTACAAATGCACCACCTCCATTTTACAACATTACAAACCTACTACATTTCACCGGGTGATGGTAGACAAGGTTTGGTGGGTTATGCCCAACACTTGGAAACAAAAGCGATGGTTGCAGAACAGCAGATGGATTTTCTACAAATAAAGAACACTAAAATAAAAAAACTAAATGGGTTGTATGTAGAGAAATTTATGGCAAACAAAGAAACAATTCAAGACTTGGAGAAAAAGATTGATGCTTTAAGGAGAAAGGACACAACACTAGGGCCATGTAAAAGAAGAAGGCAGCTTTGCAACATAGAGGAAATGAAAGTTGGAAGTGGAGGGATGAAGAATTAGGTTCTTTATTTGAAACTAGACATAAGTAATTATATTTGATGTTATTCTATTTTTAGATCTTTACTTCATCTAGAGTCCAAGGTACATTCCGAAGCTAGAGTGCATTACAGTCATTTGGTACCAAAAGGAATAGTGGAAGAGATGCTGTATCAAAAGAAGTTTTAAAAAATCAATAAGAAGCATGTGTCTTCTTTTATGAACAAGAACCAGCGCGATGCAACTCAGGTACAAGCAATGCTGCTGGATGAGACTAGCATCTCTCAGAAAGCATATAGTATACTCTTTAAGGCACTAGCAGAGAGATGTCAAAGTAAGAAGAATAAAGGTTCATTACTTCCAAAAACAATGCAAGTAAAGTCTGCACGCCAACATGTGAACTCAAAGGTGGTTGAGAAGCTTGGTTCACCAGTACATATTGAAGCAACATTCGTTGCTAAAGAGAAAGAGGTACTCTTTAACCAACACAACAATGTTTTCTTTGATAGTCAAGCTTTGCAAAGGTACGGAGTTCATTTCTTTAAGATTAGTCAAGCTTTGCAAAGGTACGGAGTTCAGTTCTTTAAGATTAGTCAAGCTTTGCAAAGGTACGGAGTTCAGTTCTTTAAGATTAGTCAAGAAGAATGTGAAGGAGTTTTAAAATTTGTTTTGAAATTGGATGAGCGTGAGATTTTAAAGAACAAAAAAATGGAGAGGGTTAATATCACTCTAATTAACAGGGCCTTAGACACATCAATTACAAAAGATGATGCAAGATATTTCAGTGTTCAATTGGAGAATAATATATTGCCACTTGGATCTTTTGAGGTATCTTCTTTATCATTGAATATGATTGTGTATTACATTGAAATAATTTAAACACGAAACTTGTATTAAACATGAGCTTCTTCCTAATGACACAGGTGGATAAAGAAGACTTTGAAATTTTGTGGGTGTTTCATCAAACTACAATTCCATCCTGATTAGTGAGAAAAGAAATGGAAGGGCCCTTCATGTGCCTGGGTTCAGTGACTATAAACTGGAATTTTGTGGGTGTTTCATCAAACTACAATTCCATCCTGATTAGTGAGAAAAGAAATGGAAGGGCCCTTCATGTGCCTGGGTTCGGTGACTATAAACTAGAATGGCCCATGGCAGGTGATTTGAAGACTCTAAAATGCATGTATAACATAAGCAAAGGTGCAAATGCAAAGAGTCCATGTCTGTATTGCATGTCAAGTGCCAAGACTTTAGATCGTGTACTATGGAATAAAGCTCCTGACAGGCATTTAAAAGATAAAGATTTCAAAGCAGTGCTTGATATTCCTCTATCCAGAGTGCACATATGCACATTGCATGCACTATGTAGAATTGTAGAGAAGCTGGTGTATTTGTACATATGATTTGCATGGACGTTAAAGCCTAAAAAAGAATCTTTAAAAGAAATATAAGCAATAGAAAAAGTGCTATTAGACATTGGCTTGCATGTGGGGCATGTTAAAATTGAGGAGGACGACAAGGTCACAAAGGGCAGCAAAGTGCTATCAGACATTGGCTTGCATGTGGGGCATGTTAAAATTGAGGAGGACGACAAGCGGTCACAAAGGGCAGCAAAGTACCAAAAAACCCATCAATAGGTGGTGTGAAAGCTAAAAGATTTTTGTCATACTGCCTCAAAGACCGTCGAGATAAAAACAAGAAAAATATGTTTAATCGATGGAAAGATCTACATAATGCAATCAAGGACATTGGAAATGAAGGTTCAATCCGAAATCGGAAGGCAGATGTGTGGATTTCACAAGATCTTTGCATTCATGGAGAAAAAGAGCTAGAGCAATAGTGAGCTTAAATTATTTGAAAAAATATTAGAACTACTGCAATCTCAATACCGTGAGACCAACTAATACATACATCTGATTTTTTTCTATTTTGTCATTGATTTTTGCAGCATATACTATATAATCATACACCATATTTCACAAGACACAGTTTATTGTCAATATGGTCAACTCAAGGCACGGGGAAGTCACATTACATGGCAAGAACAGGTTACTTTAAGCACACTAAACATGGTGGAGGCAAGAATCGATCCAATGGTATTTTAGAGTTACATCATTTTACCAGCAAGAAATTGATTCACAAAGCAAAACAAAAAGACACATTCAAGTCCTCATCATTGACACACGCAATACAATTGATTAATAAAGAAAAACGACAATGCGCTTGGAATCAGTCAACTGTGAGAGAGTGCCATCAGTTGTGGCATCGCTCAAGAGTCAGGGGGTTGGGAGAAGGTGGTCTAGATGAGGTGGGCTTGATCTTCTTCAGTGGTCTTCCTTTTCCTCTTCTTCTACCAAGAGATCTATTTTTGGCATTTACACCATTGGAGGCAAAAGTTCCGATCGGCTTTTTCTTCTTCTTCCTCTTCATCTACCGAGAGATCTATTTTTGGCATTTACACCATTGGAGGCAAAAGTTCCGATCGGCTTTTTCTTGTTCTTATTATTGGATATCTTTTTCCATATGGATGTAATGTGTCTGGGTCTGTAATTCCTGCTACAATAACATCATGCACCACTGTATATGACGACAGGTAGTAGGGGCATCTTAGTGCTTGGCAACCATACCCCTAACCAAACACCCTCAGTGCAAATTGTTTCTCGATAAGCACCACCTTCTCAGCATTTAAAGGCACTTCGTGTCCACCACAAAACCTGCATAGTACTTTGAATGCAAATAAAGGGAATTTTGCATTGTCTTTTAAGAACTCCTTGTGAAATATAATGATCTGTGTATTAAAATTGTAATCATCATGACTCATGTCACTACGTGCTATTGTCAATTTTAAGCAAAGAGAGAGAGAGAGAGAGAGAGAGAGAGAGAGAGAGAGAGAGAGAGAGAGGGAGGGAGGGAGGGGGAGGGAGGGAGAGAGAGAGAGAGAGAGAGAGAGAGAGAGAGAGAGAGGGAGGGAGGGAGGGAGGGAGGGGGAGGGAGAGAGAGAGAGAGAAGAGAGAGAGAGAGAGAGAGAGAGAGAGAGAGAGAGAGAGAGAGAGAGAGAGAGAGAGAAAGAGAGAGATGGGCATACCTACAAAAAAAATTGAAAGCTTCAGTTTTCCAAGACGAAGGGGTGATGGCGTTCGATGCAGAGGGACGACAATGTAGGTAACTCAACGCAAATGGGTGTCTCAGCTTATCACAGAGCCGGTTAGACTTAAGGATTTCCTATTAGACTTAAACCTAGAAGGATTTTAGCTTGCAAAGAAAATTTATGAAAGTGTAAATTTTAAAAAATGTATGTCCCAAATTGCTTAATTTGCTGGTTTGAGTAGAGTCCAATGGGAATTTGGGTACATTTCTCAAAAATATTTTCCCCGAACAGTGCTCTCAAGGGAGATTTGGGACGTTATGGACTCGTACCACATGAGGAGATTTGGGACATTATCGACTCATACCACTCGTGTAGACATTTAAAAGGTCGAATGCATTAATGACGCGTCAATATGGTATGTACTATGTGCTCACTCCTCTCCTTTCTTGCATGTGTTAATTTTTTTCACCTCTGAGTCTCTAACAAAATAGCAAGAGCCAAACGCCATTGCTGTTACATCCATCATCCGCCGAGTCTCTGACTACATCAGCCTCCTCAATGCCCCCCACAAATGCCATCGGCCTCTACATCCATTGTAGGTATTTCAGAGTTCTTTCAGACCCATTAACGCTTTGCTTTCTGTTTTGTGAATGTTGATAATAGTGTCTGTACAAAGCGCTCACGGTTTCATTGGGGTCCTTCTGGTCCCATATCGCTTAATACTGACCCCCTTGGCTCAGGTTGCTCACGGGTCTAGTATCAAGCGATTAGCAAGTCTCTTGGTACTAAGCCTCTTGTGGAATGTTACCCACGGGTTCAAACCCTACAAACCCTCCACAATGTTGGTCATGGGGTCAGTTATAAAGCGATTAATAGGCCTGTGAATTTCTGTTTAATTGATTCACTTGGTACTGACCCCACTATGATATCTTGTGGTCATGGGGTCAATACCAAGCGATTCAAAGGCCTATGGGTTTTTGTCTATGCATATTGCTTGGTACCGACCCCACTGTGATAATGTTGGCCATAGGGTTAGTACCAAGCGGTTATAAGCCCTCTAGACTCCTGTTTATTTCATATCACTTGGTAGCGATATGACAATGGGGTCGCTTGTTGGTAGCGACCCCATTGTCATAATGTTTTTCATGGGATTAGTACCAAGCGATCCAAAGGCCTCCGTAATTTCGTTTGCTTTATATCGCTTGGTACCGACCCCACTGTGATAACGTTGGTCATGGGGTCAGTAACAAGTGATTCTAAGCCCTCTGGACTCTTGTTTGTTTCATATTGCTTGGTTCCGACCCCATTGTCATAATGTTTTTGTGGGGCTAGGTACCAAAGCGATTTGAAACCCTCTGGAGTCCTATTTGTTTTATATCACTTGGTGGCGACCCCATTGTCATAATGTTTTTTGTGGGGTCAGTACCAAGTCTAGATTCAAAGGCCTCCAAAATCCTATCTGCTTTATATCGCTTGTTGGTACCAACCCCACTGTGATAACATTGGTCCATGGGGTCAGTACCAAGTGTTTGGTTAAATCCTATTTGTGTTGTATCGCTTGGTGCTGACTTTTTTAAATGCGTTTCTCATCATGCTTTGTTTATTTGTTTAGATGGCTCGTACCAAGGAAACTGCTTGGAGGCTTAAAAGACCTACCGAGTCATTGCAGGCATAAGGCAGAACAAGGAGGTTTCAAGCTCACAGGGTAGTTTTGCAGGAGCTTTGGATTGAGAGCGACACATGCACCTTGCAATATCCAGGTTCCCTTCCAGAGGATTGTGCGTGAAATTTGTGAGCAATGGAGTATTAGCATGCGGTGGCAAGCATCTGCATTATTATGTCTTCAAGAAATCACTGAGAATTGGATCATCGAGTTTTTTGAAGATGCTTACTTTCTCACTGCTCATGCCCATAGGCTAACAATAATGCCGAGGGATTTTGATACCCTTCGTCAAATGCGATATAGATACGACTAGATGCTTGTTCATGTTTCTATAAGCGATCCTGAAATGTGGCATATCCTTACAATTCCCCCCCTCCATCCTCGTACAAGGCCATCTGAGAGCTCCCGTGCTCCTCATGATAGGGACAGTTGTTTGCAGAGTAGGTTAAGACTAGAACACCCCAGTGATGATGCCCCTCAAGTAGAACCTCACACACAACTAGAACTGGAGGCACAACCACAACCGGAGGCTACTGCAGCATAGCCACAGCCCTCTGTTGAAGTTGAATTTGTTGCAGAAGAAGAAGATGCAGACATGATAGAGAGGGAATTAAGTCTAATTGAAGTAGAGAATATCAAAGAATTGAGAGTTTTGGAGGCTACTGCACCAGTTAGAGTGGCATTTTCACTTCGGGGCCAAAGACTTGTCAGCTGTCTGGATGGATTTGATTTACATGTTTTGAGGAATAACGCAATGGAAATCACATTGTCCATATTTTACTATGGTATGTGTAGTATATATAATTCATGATGTATATACTATGATGCATGACTGAGCTGTAATAAGTACTAGTGGACTAGTTCTTTGTTCTTTTCATTGTTGCCTTTAGGTATTGTATATTACTACTACTAGCAGAAGAGGTCCAAAACAATACATATACTGTGGATCCTCTCATTTCTGCGGCATTACAAAATGATAGCTCATCATTTTTGAGATCAACCTCGATTTGGCAAGACTTATTTTCACGGCTTACCATGAAGAGTGAGTCTCATGTTAAGTTTTAAATTGACATCAAATATCTGTGTTTTCTTTAACAACACCTATGTCCTCTTTGTTTTTTTTAGCCAACACTAGAGTTTGCTTTTGTACAACATTAAACAAAACACGTGTTATTTTGCAAACTCTATTCAACAATATCATGGCCATGTTAGAGAGTAAGTCCCTATTGACATTTCCCTCTTCCACAAGCATGTAGATTTATTTAAGTAAGATAACCTAATGCTTGTCTTTTCAACCTCTCAGATGTGCTCAAAATTTTGTATATGCATTGAAACATCTCTTAATGGAGCGGAACCTTGTACAAAACATGGCATATCGTAGGATAAGGGTGCCAATCCATCCCAAATATGTCAGATGTGGATGGAGGATGGCCCTAAATGCCTACCTTTTAATAAAGAAAACTTTTGATATTCCTAATGTAAGTGATGTTTGTAACATAGACTTGCATAATCTAACGTAGCTATAACGTCCCTAACAAAGATTTTCTCTTTGTATAGGAAATAATTCTGAACAAATATGCTCCCTTGGACATGAAATAGTTTAGGACCAAAGCTATACAAAGAATTATTTTGGCTGTCCATGATCATGCAGAAGAAGAGATCAAGTGGGCAGACAAATTTGCAAGGGAAGTTGCAGAGAGAGTACGTCAGCAAGACAAGGAGAGGTAAAGACAAGTCGAAGCACATGTGGATGCCCTCAATGATTATGACAGGCTGCAAGCAAAGGTGGATAAATGGGTGGAATCTAGGAGGCAAGTCGAGATGCAGGAGGAGTAGGAAAGAGAAGAAAGATTGTGGGAAGAAATGGAAAGACTGCAAAGCAAAATGGAAGGCCGCCTCAGTCCAAGCACAGTCAAGTTCTCAATCACGGCATCGCTTCCGTGCTCCAGAGTCTTCTGATGATCGATGTCAGCATCATTCTTTTATTTTCATTTGTAACATTAACATTAATTTTGTAAGAGACTTGACATTGTTTTGTAAGAAAAAAATATTTCATATATTAAATTGCTTTTGGAGTTACAATGTTTTAATTGTCATAATTCAACGACTAATCAAGTGAATAGTATGAGAGAGATTCTTTGTAGAAAGTCATTTTCTCTTTTTGCCTTGGCACCTATAAAAAAAGGGTTTTGTTAGTGGTATCTTACATAATGTTCTACACAACATACTAAATGGTGAATGTAAATATAAATGGTTTACCTTTTTAGTATCCATTGAAAATGTATAATCTTTTGGCAATTGTTCAATCTCCTCGTATGTAAGGTCTTCTCTAATTTGAGAAAGAGATGTTTTAGATAGTGTGTTCAACATTGTTAGCAATTGCCCTTCCAAGTATATCTCCATTACTAGAGGTGTATTCTTGGGATCTGACTCCAATTCTTGATCTAATGGAACAATGTTTCCATTAACATAATGATATCTGGTGTAGTGAAAAGTTGTAATGAAGTTTTGAGAGCCAATAATGTACTTGCAAACTGTTGACTTCTTCTCCAAAACAGAATTGATGCCTTCTGTCTTTCTCCTGTCCCAACCATTGTCCAAAAAGTCCAGTGCCTTACTTGACTTGCAAATAAACACTATTGAAGTATTTCTTATTTCTTCATCAAAGAAAAAGTCAACAAACACTTCGATAAGCATAAAAATAGTAAGCTTGACATTCTTTTTTGCAACAGATGCCTTAAGAGACTTCTATATGTCATGATACAACGTGATCCTATAACTTTCACTAGTTTTTGAAGTTGGCCAATCTTTGCTTCCAAATAATGGGAGGGGTAATGGAGTCAAATGACCCCATCCAGAAGACGTGTTTAGTTCAAAGTACTGCATATCATAGAAAAATATGCTGTGGTCTTCAAGGTCTCTATGAGTTTTTTCTTTGTAAATTTGCTCTCCTACATATGCATGGAAAGCGTCAAAAATCCCACTTACACTAGTTGTTGCCAATCTATCCTATTGGATGGATAAATATCTGCATAAAACCAAAAGATTAGACATTTTTAAAACAACAATTAGACACTTTCAAAACAATAAGAAGACATGATTGAATGGATAAACAACTGCATAATAACAACAATTAAACACTTTTAAAACAAAAGAAGCTTTGACTAAGATACTATTCACAGTTGGGAGATGATATCATGGAAGAGCAGGAGAAAATTTTTTCACCCTCAAGTCTACATGCTGGAAAACATGTTGTATTAGTACCTCTGTCACACGCTTGCTAGATTCACATACCTTGAACTCTTTAACTTGTCCCTTGAATGGCTTCACAAATTCATTAGCATTTCTCCTCTTCCTCTTCCTTTCTGTAAAAGTACCTAGCTCCTAATTGTAATTGTAGATGGTATCCATGTCCCATCATCCATATTATAACTATTGAATATAGTAAGCTGAAATGAGGCTTTCTATAGTTTGCCATTTTGTGTAGCAAAAGACACACGAAAGAAGAAGATGAGAGCTTAATTTGGAGGAGACTTAGAAAAAGAAAGAACGACCGTGTTGGAGACGAAGAAGATCAGAGCTAGTTTTGGGGGGGGGGATTCTCTATCATTAACTACCACTATCTTTTAGCTTATGTGCAAAGATTTGGTGGTATTAATTTATTATTATTTTGAGTAAATGTTATTTTAAGATGCATTTTGAGCATAATTTTACTCTATTTACTTGAATTCTTGCTTTAAAATGCAAAATTTCTCTGTTAACGGAAGCCTCTTCCTCATTGGTTGAGCGCCACTCTCTCTTTAAAACTAAAAGGCCCAAAAATGAGCCCACATTTCTCCTAATGAATTCCTTACAAAATTAAAACAGTCTCTCAAATCCTCATTTGGAGTAGTTCTCTTCCCTCATGGTGGGTGAAGCCAGCACAGCATCAGCACTTGCACCTTTAAAGGCTAAACATGAGTCATACCAAGACATAAAGAGCTCCATAGAATAGGACTGTGAGGATTCACAAGTTTCCAAACAAAAATCAGTTAGAATTGTCAGAGGACCAAGTGTGCCATTGTACACATTGGGTACTATTAAAAAAGATGAGAGCCAAAAGGATGATGAGAGTGAATGGAAATATGAAACTGAAACGAAATTCGAAGCTAAAACAAAAACTGAAACATCCATGGCTCCTCTTGAAGATTTCCTGGTATGATTAGATTTCCTTGTAGACAATGATGTTAAGTGGTGCAAACGCTCATTGATTAGCCCTTGAGCTAGTCATAACATCCTAACAACAATAGTAGACACTTGGGTGTCATTGGTGCAACCTAAACTCTTCCCTACAGAGACAATGGTCTTGCAAAAAAAGACAATGGACAAAACATTGAAGTTCCAGGTTAATTTAGCTATGCTACTCAAACAATTGATGGAGATGTGGAATTTAGATTCCATGTTACCCTAGATTCCTTGAGTATGATGTCGTCCTTGGTGGAACTTGGATACATGACTCGTTGTATTCACTTGATTAATCCATGCAAACAATCACCTTGAACACTCCTGCAACATTGTGCAATTGCTCTTACGGAAGGAAGAGACCTTGGAGGAGTTGGAGCTTCCAACATATCTAACAATAAAATCACCACAATTCAAGCACAACTTTATCCAACACGAGAGTATAATCTCATGACCCTCGAGTTATGGGATTTGTTAAAATCCCCCAAAAATGAGTAAATACTCACATAAGATGAAGAGTTGACTAAGGACAAGGTTAATAGTTAAAAAAGAGAGATATTTAGATAAATGATGCATTTTTGACACCTCAGTATGGGGGAATTTCCCTCATGAAGGAGGTGCCTATTTCACATGCTTGAATGAGTTTTAAACTCCCAAATAATGAGATATTTTTATCTCTCCTCTCTCCTATTTCAACTAAATCCAAAAAGTGAGCAAAACTGACCCAAAAATGGTCAGAAATTGACTAAACTGATCTGAAAAATTCTAGAATCAATTGGCTTGGTTAGAAGCTCACTTTTTCCTATAAATAGAAGCCTTCCCCTTTGTTGAAACTCAATAGTGTTTTGCACTGTTACTCTCACTACAAGAGGTTGAGGACATACCGACGCCAAAATACCGACGCAAATGTCGAACGTTGGTATGTCCGTCGTCATGTTGGAGGAGACAAGCATGGCGGGGTTTTTTTAAATTTCCATTTCCCGTCGCGTATACCGACGCCTATACCGACGCTTATTCCGACGCCAATACCGACGCATATTTCGTAGCATATACCGACGTATATTCCGACGCATATTCCGTAGCATATATCGGCGCTCGTAAGTTTTTCACAGCCGAGAGCCTATTTTCTGGTTTTTTCACAGAAGAAGCGCAAGTATACACGCGAAGAAGGTGCCTTCTCTCCCTCTTCTCTTTCCCTCTCTCTCCTCTTTTTTCCTCTCTCCTCTTTTCTCCTTCTTTCTTCTTTTCTCCTCTTCTCCTTCTCCTAACATGTTATTGCAATTGCTTTTAGTTTTTAATTTAAGAATTAGGACGTTTAGGGTTTTGTGTTTTTTTGGCTCTCTATGCATGTTGAGATCTAGAGCTCTCTATGTATGCATAGATCTCCTAATGCATGCATAGAGATTTTAGGGTTTTGTATTAGTTCTTTTTCTTGTGTTTAATTTACTAATTAGTTTGTTTAATATTTTGTTTTGCAGCTCTTTCACCTCACCAATCTTTCACCAATCCTCTCCTTCAGCTTTGCAAAAAAGAGGTAGATCCTCTTTCGATTTTTCTTGTTTATGCTATTTTCTATGAATTTTTGCATCCTTGTTTTATAGTTTAGGGTTAGTTTTGGGTTCTTGTAAGCTTACACATAGGATTAATTTAATATCTATGCATAAAACCTATAATAAGCTTGCAATCTCTATTATCCATGTACGTAAAACAAGATCATGTTTATTACACCATTGGGTGATGGGATTAAGGGTTAGCATAGTGCATAAGGCATATAGCATAGAGCTTATGCATAGAGCTTATGCATAAGTCTTGCATAGAGCGTATGCAAGAGACTTATGCATAGAGCGTATGCATAAGACTTATGCATATGACTTATGCATAGAGTTTATGCATATGGCTTATGCATAGAGCGTACGCATAAGACTTATGCATATGGCTTATGCATAGAGCTTATGCATAAGGCTTATGCATAGAGCGTGTGCATAAGGCTTATGCATAGAACGTAATTGCATAGAGCGTGTGCATAAGGCTTATGTGAAAGGGATTAAGGGTTAGCATAATAGTGCATAAGGCATATAGCATAGAGCTTATGCATAGAGCTTATGCATAAGTCTTGCATAGAGCGTATGCATAAGACTTATGCATAGAGCGTATGCATAAGACTTATGCATATGGCTTATGCATAGAGCGTACGCAGGTAGGCTTATGCATATGGCTTATGCATAGAGCGTGTGCATAAGGCTTATGCATAGAGCGTAATTGCATAGAGCGTAATTGCATAGAGCGTGTGCATAAGGCTTATGTGAAAGGGATTAAGGGTTAGCATAGTGCATAAGGCATATAGCATAGAGCTTATGCATAGAGCTTATGCATAAGTCTTGCATAGAGCGTATGCATAAGACTTATGCATAGAGCGTATGCATAAGACTTATGCATATGACTTATGCATAGAGCATACGCATAAGACTTATGCATATGGCTTATGCATAGAGCTTATGCATAAGGCTTATGCATAGAGCGTGTGCATAAGGCTTATGCATAGAGCGTAATTGCATAGAGCGTAATTGCATAGAGCATGTGCATAAGGCTTATGTGAAAGGGATTGTTGAAATGCAATTGCAAATGCCTTGATTGTGGTTAACAAATGCTTATGCAAATGCCATGGTGAGGGCATTGTGAATTGTTGGTTTGTGTTGGAGCTTTTGGATGATGGATTGAGGCATGAGTCCATGCTTTATTGCTGAGTTCTAAATTGTAAAAGGGCATGAGTCATGCTCAATACTTGTAAGCCAACAAACTTGTTCTATCATTTGATATTATCCACATCATTTTGTACCTACACTCACCATTGCAACCACTTCAAGTTTCTATAGAATCTAGCAATGTGTGAGGGTACCTTGGCATTGGTTGGAGAGGCCAAGGGGAGAATGGCTTGAACTCTTTGTGCCGTGATTGCTTGGTAAAGCGGTACGAAGGGGGATTAGGTACACCGGTGTGAAGAAATGGCCTCAACCTTCACCTTGGAGGAAAACTCGGTGAAGGGGTGAGAAGAGCTTGGCCGGGAGATCGGCAAGCTTCAACGCGCGTCCTCAACAATCCTCACCATCGACTTTGTGGATGCATTTGGGCAATGGGGCCCCTTTTCCGTCATATTGTGTGGATATTGCAAATGCATATGATCTTTCATGACATTGTGGGATGCAAAGAGTATTGCGTACAAGTTTTAAGAAGTTGCATTTTCATTTGAGATTTGGTTCCAATTACAAAGGAGACTCTGGCGGAATTTACAAAACCGTAATTCAGTCCTAGGGTTTTTGGGATTAGGTCCGAGCTTATGCCTTATGCATAAGACTTGTGGCATATGGCTTATGCATAAGACTTATGCATAGAGCGTGTGCATAAGACTTATGCATATGGCTTATGCATAGAGCTTATGCATAAGACTTGCAGCCTTATTATGCAAGCTTATACTTATAATATGCATTTAGATTATTGCATAAGGCCTTTATAAACAGCTATTTATGAATAGAGATAGCTTCTCTCTCCATCCTTGTTCAAATTCTATTTAATTTTGTATGGAGAGGAGATAAGCTGATTTGTGTTTAACGAGCTGCATATACATGTTATCCTGCTAGATGGAGCCTCTCAATCTTGAAGAGAGAATAGCGTGTCTATGCATGCGATGTAAGTACCAAATCTTTCGAAAACGAAGGATTTGCAACGAGCATGTTCATGACGCTGGAATATTTCCAATGGAGCGCTTGCAAAATTTACGGTTTCAATCGTACAACCAAGCAAGTGTGCAGCCGCATCTTGATAACATTGCGCCTGTGAATTCTCGTCCCCAACAAAGGATGAGGATATCGCAGGAGGGAGTGACAGATGGAGCTCAATTAACAGCACCCGAGGGAATGGAAGAAGGTCCAATGGAAGAAATGTTGGATGCCTTCATCGAGCAACAAGAAGCTCTCTTCGAGGAGCATGAACATGAAGATCATCAACCACGACATTCTCAACGGTCAAATTATGAACCAGAGGAAGAGGCCATGCGTAAACTTGCACGCCTTCCATTATACAATGGTGCCAACATATCTGTATTGCGTGCATCTCTTACGATGCTAAATTTGCAGTCAGTTTTTGGATGGTCTAATACAAGTGTCACTGAACTATTCAAGTAAGGTCTTTTTTTGGAGATTACACCTACTGTTGAAATGTTAAATTATCAACTTGTATTTGAGAAAATCTTAATAGTAACGATCAGATATTGCCATACTTGCAGGCTTTTGAAAGATCAAATATTGCCCCCTGGCAACGAGATGCCTCCATCTCGTGCAGATGCGAAGAAGTTATTGAAATCCATAGGCATGGATTACAATAATATTCATGCTTGTCGCAATGATTGTTGCCTCTTCCGCCATGAATATGAGCATTTGCAAGAATGTCCCCATTGTGGCTCTAACAGATATAGAGAAGATGTTCAGGGGGAAGCTGTCCCGGTAAAGGTTCTCAGGCACTTTCCAATCATTCCAAGGATAAAAAGCATGTTCAGGTGCAAATCAATAGCAAGCTTGATGACATGGCATGCCACAACTCGATCCACAGATGAAGTGATGCGTGTGCCTGCTGACTCACCCGCATGGAGACACATTGAAGAGAAATGGCCGGCTTTTAAGGAAGAACCTAGAAACCTCCGTCTTGGCCTAGCAATGGATGGTGTAAACCCTTTTGGTTTAAGGAGCTCTTCATGGAGCACATGGCCTGTTTGCCTTGTGAATTATAATCTTCCGCCATGGTTAGCAATAAAGAAAGGTCATCTGTTGCTCTCTTTAATAGTTCCAGGAAAGTACAAGGTGAAGAACATGGATGTATATTTGGCACCACTTATTGATGAGTTACACACCTTGTGGAACGGAATTGAAGTGAAGGACATGTCAAAGCAGCAGAGTGGCCAAAGACTTACAACTGTGCAAGGTATTCTCATGTGGACAATGCATGATTGGCCTGGCTATGGAGAATGCTCAGGTTTGTCTATATCGGGTTACAATGCATGTCCTGTATGTGGTCCTCGACTTGATTCAAGATACTCAAAAGCATTACGAAAGAATGTCTACCAAGGACATGTTAGGTATCTTCCAGAAAATCATGAATTGCGGGATGGTAATCTAGGAAGACCTCCTCCAAGTGCATTGAAGGCAAGCGATTGGAAGATCAAATGGGAGGAATGTGGCAACTTGGCATGTCCTGGGATGAAGAGGCTCTCTATCTTTCACCAACTCCCCTATTGGGGTGATCTCCTTATAAACCATTTGCTTGACCCGATGCATATTTTCAAGAATGTAGCTGACATTCTGTGGAAGACCATGACAGGAAAAAAGGATACTAAAGGCCAAAGGGATGACTTGGAAGAGATTGGTTGTATGCAAGAGTTGTGGGCTCGCACTAGACCCAATGGAAAGGTGCTATGTAAGATTCCTCCCCAGCCTTCGAGGCATACAGGAGTAAGAATCTCCCTTTTTGATCTTAAAATTATTCCCTCTCAAAAATAAAAGAAAGATTCTGTTTAAAAAAAAAGGAAGACCCTTTCCCTAGAATACTTCTCAGGAGTCACGCTGTTTTAAGGATTCAGAACAATGAGTTCAGAAGTGAAAATCGGTGTTTTGGATACCAAGGTTTTGGTCTTCATTCGAGTACGGCACAAAAGAAGTTCTTTATCTATTGGGGAGTTTAAGAAGTTATCCCCCAGATATTGTGAGCCTTATCTGACTTCAAAGAAATTAAGTGACTTAGCTTACGAGCTTCTTTTATCTCCTCATCTCAAAGTTCTTAATGCCTTCTATAGAAAATTGTGCCAAACCCAAATCATGGAAAGACGGTAAAACTTCAGTGGCAAGCTACCGTTGGCTTCTAAGTTACGCTAGCTCCTTCCTTTATATAAGTCGTAACTTTTACTTGTCGCTCACAGTAATCTTACTCCCATCGATCTCCTTTCTTCCTAATCTCCTTCATGGCTTGGCAACAAGAATTAGTTTTATCCATAATGATTCCTCACCTTCAAGACGCAAGTGAGTCTGTGAAGAAGGATTTTATAGAACAGTATGAGCGCTCACTTTTCCCTCACTTGGGAACTTCTGTAGCGCAGACCAAATGGCGGACCTATCAAGACATAACTAGGATAACACCCTAGGGTCAGCAGCACTTCCGTAACAATGTCCGCTTGGCCATGGTTATTGAAGCTTTGGGTTTGGGTCCCCGATACTACTGCGTCATGAGATCAAGACATCCTGGGTTTTCTGAGCGGGTCTTCTTACTGGCGTGTTTTCTTCCTCATGAGAAGATATGCCTTTACCCCGTTTTTGGCTTGCCTCTCAGAGGTCCTTTTGTTAGAACACCTCATACCACTGAGATAGGCGCAGCAATAACCCACAGAATCATTCCCATAGATGAGTTACCTTATACTTGTGCAGCTTGTGAGGACTGCTTTTGTGACCATATGATGGACGGGCTTATGGAAGTGTAAAGAGTTCCTCTATCTTTACTGTATAAGTTCCGAGAATGAATAAAGTTTAAATCTTGTTCGTATTTTGAATCTTGCTCTCTTTAAGACTTATCTTAGTGGTTAATCTTGAATAATATTTTTCTCTAAGTCTCATATTCGTGAATCTTGCGAAATTATCACAAGTTGCGAGATGAGGACATCTCGCGTTTTTTTAAGTGGGGTAGAATGTAAGATTCCTCCCCCAAACCCTTTTTGATGTCTAGTATCTTCTTCTATAATCAATCCCTCTTCAGAAATATAAAAGACTTGTTTCTAACTGTTTTAACCTAGAGAGAGAAAATATTCTAGAGAGAGAATATTCAGATTTTTAATATTTTTGGATAGAAAATTATCTCATCTTATTAAAATAAGTTTCCCTGAAACAGAAATTCAAAAAGAACTTTCCAAAATGCAATTGGAATTAATTGGAAATGTGTATAAAGGACCTTAGTCTAAGGGTCTAGATTTTCAGAAATTTTTGGATTATGGTCCAATTAAGGTTCCTATGGACCAATAACATCAATCCATGTGTAGGGAGGAGATAAATCCAATTTGAAAAAGAAGATACCCAAAAATGAGTAAATACTCACATAAGATGAAGAGTTGAAAATGTACAAGGTTTATTAGTAAAAAATTATGAGCAATATTAAAAGTATGACATATGTAAGGAAGAGGAGTTCTTTAAAGGAGGTGCATATTTCACATAAGATGAAGAGTTGAAAATGTACAAGGTTTATTAGTAAAAAATTATGAGCAATATTAAAAGTATGACATATGTAAGGAAGAGGAGTTCTTTAAAGGAGGTGCATATTTCACATAAGATGAAGAGTTGAAAATGTACAAGGTTTATTAGTAAAAAATTATGAGCAATATTAAAAGTATGACATATGTAAGGAAGGGGAGTTCTTTAAAGGAGGTGCATATTTCACATAAGATGAAGAGTTGAAAATGTACAAGGTTTATTAGTAAAAAACTATGAGCAATATTAAAAATATGACATATGTAAGGAAGGGGAGTTCTTTAAAGGAGGTGCATATTTCACATGCTTGAATGAGTTTTAAACTCATAAAAATTGAGATATTTCATCTCTCCTCTCTCCTCATTCAAGTCTAGTTCCAAAAAGTTAGCTTAACTAACCTAAAAATGGTCAAATATTGACCAAACTGATTTAGAAAATTCTAGAATCAGTTTGTTTGGTTAGGAGCTCAATTTTTCCTATAAATAGAAGCCTCACCCTTGTTGAAAAATATATAGTGTTTATGCATCGTTACTCTACTCCACCTAAGCCAAGAACTGTGAATTCATTTAATAATTCACTAGTTTTTGGAGCTTCCCTCTTTCTTCAATCCCCTTTAGTGGCTCCATCAACATACTTAACCAATTGATTGGTTGGGGGCCTCTACCGTGAACAAAGAATCAAGCAAGTTGTAAGGTAATTAGTGAATATTCATCTTTCTATAATTTCTCAATGTTTCTCTCTTCTCAACCCCTCTCAAGCTTGAGAAGTTTAATTGGTATGGTTTTTTTTTAAATGCTATTGAAGTTTGAATAGTAGTGAAGAGTTACATAATTTAATAAATGCTATTGAAGTTAATTTTTATTTATGTTTAAATTCTAATGATTCTTATGTAAATTCTCTCTCTCACTCAAGAAATGGTCATACTCATGACCCATTCTCAATCCAAATCAAGCTTTTCATAAAGCTTTTCCTTAACCCAAGATTAAGCTATGCTTGAGGCCAAATTAATGGCTTTTTCTTATGCTTTTAGTTTATGTATATTGATGATTCAATCCATTATGGATTAAGGATCCAATTAGAGAATCATTTTAATTATTTCCTTAATGATAAGCTTTATCCCTTAGAAAAATTGAGATTTATCAGTCATAGCAGCGGAGCTATGGCAAAATTTTTATAAAAATTATGCATAAAAAATTTTCATTCAAAGCATAAAAAGAGGACTTCCTACCATATTCTAGGAATCATCATCCTAGATTAATTGAAAGAATTTCATTATAATCATGGAGAAATTAAATTTTAATATTATGCATAAAGGATAAATTTTTATATCAAAAGTGTTATTTTTACCATTTTTATTTTCATGCATAGAAGTATGCATAATGGATAAATTTTTATATCAAAAGTGTTACTTTTATCATTTTTACTTTCATGCATAGAAGTATGCATAAAGGATAAATTTTTATATCAAAAGTGTTATTTTTACCATTTTTATTTTCATGCATAGAAGTATGCATAATGGATAAATTTTTATATCAAAAGTGTTACTTTTATCATTTTTATTTCATACATAAAAGTATGCATAAAAGAAAATTTTTATATCAAAAGTGTTACTTTTATCATTTTTAATTTTCATGCATAGAAGTATGCATAAAGGAAAATTTTTATATCAAAAGTGTTACTTTTATCATTTTTAATTTTCATGCATAGAAGTATGCATAAAGGAAAAATTTTTATATCAAAAGTGTTACTTTTATCATATTGGATTTCATGCATATAGGTATGCATAAAAGATATTCTTTTTATACTAAAAGTATGATTTTCCTCATAATTGGATTTTATGCTTAACTTAGATGCATAAGAGAAATTCTTTTATTCTAAAAGTATAATTCCCTACCAAATTGAAATCATGCATAAGAAGATGCATAAAAGATTGATTTTAATTTCGAAAGTGTTAGTCTCCTTAAATGGAATTTATGTATAAATAAATGTGTAGAGAAATCTTATATCAAATAAAAGAATTCTCTTTTTTTTTAAAAAAAGATATGAAATGTGATAAGATGTGATAAGAGGTGTATGAGATGTGATAAGAATTGATAAGATGCGTATGGAAAGTGATAGGATGTGATAAGAAGTGTGATAAGAGGTGATAAGATGCTTATGAAATAAGTTAGGATGTGATAAGATGAATTAAGATGTGTATGGGGGGATGAGGTAAGAAGTGTATGTGATAGGATAAGATGTATATGGGTTGTGATAGGGCGAGAATGGATGTGATGTAAAAGATTAGATGTGAAGGTATATGGGGTTATATAAATGGGAATGTGAAAATGGATGTATGTATGTGGATGTGTGGATATGGAGATGGGAGTGTGGATGTATGAACATGAAAATGGATATATGCATGAAGATGTATATACATAGATGTAAATGTGGATGTAGATGTGGATGTATAGATGTGAATGGATGTGGATGTATAGATGTGAATGGAAATGTGGATGTGGATGTATGTGAATGTGGATGTAGATGTGGATGTATAGATGTGAATGTGGAATGTGGATGTGGATGTATGTATGTATGTGGATGTAGATGTGGATGTATAGATGTGGATGTATGGGAATGTGGATGCATGTATGTGAATGTGAATGTAGATGTGAATGTGGAATGTGGATGTATAGATGTGGATGTATGGGAATGTGGATGTGGATGTATGGATGTGTATGTATGAATGTGGATATGGGATGTGGATGTATAAATGAGGATGTGAAAATGGAGGTAAGCATGTAGATGTGGATGCATGTATGTGAATGTGAATGTAGATGTGAATATGGAATGTGGATGTATAGATGTGGATGTATGGGAATGTGGATGTGGATGTATGTGAATGTGAATGTAGATGTGGATGTATAGATGTGAATGTGGAATGTGGATGTGGATGTATGTATGTATGTGGATGTAGATGTGGATGTATGGATGTGTATGTATGAATGTGGATATGGGATGTGGATGTATAAATGAGGATGTGAAAATGGAGGTAAGCATGTAGATGTGGATGCATGGATGTGAATGTGGATGT
Organism: Cibotium barometz; assembly: GCF_041138505.1. Taxonomy (NCBI): domain Eukaryota; kingdom Viridiplantae; phylum Streptophyta; class Polypodiopsida; order Cyatheales; family Cibotiaceae; genus Cibotium; species Cibotium barometz. The sequence goes on along the minus strand of NC_141081.1, from coordinate 8,320,084 downwards.
GGATGTGGATGTGGATATGGATGTGTATGTATGAATGTGGATATGGGATGTGGATGTATAAATGAGGATGTGAAAATGGAGATAAGCATGTAGATGTGGATGTATGGATGTGAATGTGGATGTGGATGTGGATGTATGGATGTGGATATGGATGTGAATATATGATATGTGATGTGAAGGAATCTGAAGTGAAGAGATGGAAAAGGAGGTGATTGGATGAGTACACATATACATGGAATGTGGAATAAGTAATGTGGATTAATGAGGGATAATGTGGAAAAATGAGAGTTAATATAGAAACTGTATTTGTAAACTGTTTGTAAATGGCTGTTTTATGTCAAGAATGCTAGGGAAGCATTTTGACCGTCTTGTGATTAAGGTCGTGGAGACCTAACTGATAAAGTTGCAACTGCTGACGGAGAGTCAATGGAGGACGTCTCGCGTAGCAAGGTCGACCGAGGTCTTGACCAGCCTCGGTTCGATTAAAATGGTGAGCTTCCGGTACGGTGGATGAGGGACCAAGGAAGCGGCCTATGAGTGAAGCGCTAGGTCACCTGCGAAGGATCCTAGAGGGTGCTGACCATACGGTGCTCGGGCTCTGGGTCGCCTAGGATACCCACGCGTGCGTCGAGGAAGATATTGGAACAAGGAGTAAGAGTTGTTTTGTGAAACCGGGCATGGATCTGGTTGACTGACCTTGCTGGTCCTCAACGGATGAGTCCATGGCTCTTTTATATGGATCTGTTGGTTGATCTTGCTGATCTTCAACGAGAGTCCATCTTGATAAGTGATTATATTGCCAAGTATTATGGGCTAGGAACTATGGAAACGGCCTCTGTGTGGACAGGTGGTGAGCGTTCTAGTTGCCAATGATGCCATAGATACTCTGATGAAGGAATGATGGGAAATTATGAATCAACTGGATAAATTGGGAGATTGTGATCAGTGGTACTATGGTTTCATTAAAGGATTGTTTTAAAGTTAGCTGATGCTAAGAAAAAGGCAATTTTCATATTGGGTGTGTAAGTGGTGTGGCTAGTTTTATGTTTGCATGAAATTCCGGCTAGGGGGCCTTGGAACTCTTTTCCTTGGTACCCGGGACAAAACCTAACCAAATTCCAAATTGGATCCCATCACTACAGTGGTTGGGCGGTTGGCTAACCCATGGGATCGGATGGGGTTAGGCTGGACTGATGGATCCGTAAACTGAGACTCAATTTCTGTTATTACGATAGATGAAGTAAGTCCCGGATAGTAATTGTTCTATGGATAGGAATCAACGGCTGTGCCTCTTGATGGGAAAAAAAGCGTTGATCCCAATGATCCAAGTGCAAGTTTCTTCCTTGATCCGACCGAGTATCTTTATAGGTGCAGTTGGATCAGCGTGATCAGTAATGATCTTGACTACGTTAGAGTAAAAAATTATCCTGGTGGAATCGCCCGTGCTTTCCGGTTAAGGGAAGTTTTTTCCGGGTTCGGTTTTGGAAAAACCGACGGATTAGTCTCTTGTCCGGATATCCGTGGACGAGGCCCCGAATGTGGGACCCCTGTCCCGTGCGAGAAGTGCTACTTCCGCTGCTAGTACCCGAATCCGTTGCTCGGTGGGAACAGGGGGATCTCACATGCTACTTCCAAGAGCCCCATGGGTTTTTAGCAAGATGGAGGAACAACAAGTCAAGAGGACAATTTCAGAGTTTCGGACTCCTACAGGTTGTATGCATTGCTTGAAAAGTGCATTTACAAAGGATGATGATCTTAGTGGTCTCAAGAGTCATGATTGGCACAAGTTTCTACAATTTGTGCTACCCATAGCAATAAAAGATTGCCTCACTGAAGACATTAGAGCTACTATCTATAAGATTGGCACATTGGTGCGCTGGATTTCTTCAAAAGAGATAAAGAGAGACACTTTGGAGACAGCGCGTTTAAACTCCATAGAGGCAGTCTGCATGGTAGAGAAGTTTTTCCCTACAAGTTTATTAACAATCCAGATGCATCTGCTAGTTCATGTTGTAGATGAGGTTGCAGTTGCTGGAACAGTCCATTCAAGATGGATGTTCTTTTTGGAGAGGTTTATGAAGACATTAAAGGGATTTGTTCACGAAATGGCTCGCCCAGAGGGTAGTATGTCAGAAGGGTGGCTGATACAAGAGTCCCTTGTTTACATCACTGAATATTTAAGTTCCTCAGATCCAGAGATACCTCGACTATGGTCTCAAGAGTCCAACAGGCGAGTCATTGGTGAGGAACCTCAAGGCCAAGGCATTAAGAGAAAGATGGATAACACTTTGAGAGAAAAAATCAACAAATTTTGCATCTTGAACTCTCATGTAATGGAGAAGTGGATTGAGACATATGAAGCTCTCAAGCGACAGCGAGTACAAGATCGTTTAAGTTTCAGAAGGAATCGCACTACAAGAAATCTCCCATATCCAGAAGGTATGCAAGCTCTTCCGGACTTTCCCACAGGTAGATGGCTAGAAGCTACAATTTTAGAAGCCAAACGTGCTGGTTTACCTATAACAGAGGAGGAGGAGGAGCTTACAAAAGGATGCGATTGGCATGTAAGTGTTTAAGTTCTACATGTCTCTCATTTTTTTCTCTACATGTCTCTGTGTTTGATTCTCCATCAACAAACTTTTTGTGCTATTTGTAGTATCACAAATATGGGGCGTTTTGGTCACATGGACGTCATTTTCGAGTAGAACGAATAGACCAAAGAAGAGCAACCTTTGATTGTGGTGTCACAGCACAGTTTGTTCAAGAAAGTCGTGCAAGTGCAAGTGATGATAACACAATTACTGGAATGCTTGATTACTTTGGAACCATTCAAGATATATTAAAGGTTGGCTTCAGAAGTTTTGAGTTGTTTATCTTTGATGTGAAGTGGTTCAAGGTAATCATGAATGGGCCACATGCAACTGTACGTAGAGACAAGAGTGGCCTCATCCAAGTGGACTCCACAAAGGTATGGACCGATCAGCAAGATACTTTTGTGCGCCCAGAGCATTGTGAGCAGGTTGTCTTTAAAGCGGATCCAAAAGATCCACGCTGGCTGTTTGTGGTTCAAGTCGCCCCCCGCAGTAAGCAAATTTTTGAAGAATTTGAGCTACAACAAGGTGATGTGGATGCACAGGGTAATGGAGAGCAGCAAGAACAAGCCGATATCAACAATGAAGAGGAGCAAGCAAATGAAGAGAAGCAACTAGAGCAAGATCCAAATGAAGAGGTGCAAACCAAGGAAGCTGAAAAACAAGTTGAGGAAGAGGACATAGATGATGAAGACATCCTTCATCAAGGGACTTTTAATGATGAGGATGCTGAAATGTACATAGATATAGATCTCTTTGGGGCTACTGATCTTAATGAGGATGATAGAATAGATAATGATTTTTAAAATGATGTATCTCCATGATTATGCAAATAGTTATGACATATTTGTAATGGTTTTATGACATTGAAGGTCCATTCATTGTTTACCATAGTTAATGTTTACCATCATAATCACTACTGTAGGAGCAAGTTGATATAGTTTTACCAATGTTGTTTATCATTGTTAATGTTTATCTTATGGTTCTTTCATTCATTGTTTACCGTGTAATTTTCATTCCGTACAAGTTTGTCATATGGTTTTTTGTCCAACAGGCCATGGGTGACTCACCGCCCTACGACTACAGTCCAGATTTCTCATTTAATCCTACACCGCAGGGCATGAGTCCCCAGCAGTTATATGGTTTTCTTTCGTCCATGACTCGAGAGCAGAGAGCCATGGCTCAGAGTTATTGGGGTTCTGGAGCAGGGACATCTGCCTCACCATCTGGCTTCCCGACGCCAGTTCCCACACCCGTGGGTACGACAGCAGCTCCCACACCTCATACCACACAGCCTTCCACTCCTCTTACAGCTCGATCTACCACCTCTTCACATAGACGGCGCTCACGTAGTAGGTCTTCAGGGGGAGGTTGTTGTGGTGGTAGTGCCACAGATGCTGTGACACCACCACCACGTGAGTGTCGTCCTTCGCTCTCATCTGTTGATAGCACACCCATAGGGTCACCTTCCACTCCCTGGGGTGCACATGACCATGACAACAGCAAGATTTACACAATTAGGGATGGGGCACCAATAATGGATAGTGCAGGGAAGGCAATGAAGACACGCATTCGACAATTGTGCACTATACAGTTTCATGACTCTGTCATGACTAAATGGGATCAGCAAGACAAGGGGAAGAAAAATTATATAAACACAAAGATAAAGCAAGAGTTCTAGCCATCTGACCCTATGAATGTCGTCTCTAATGAGTGGATACAGTATACAGCTCGCATTTTGATGGGGCATCGTAGGTCAGAGGCGAGGGACGCATTCAGAGAGGGGAAGGAGAAACCTGTTTGGCTAGATGACAGGGAGTGGGCAGCCATTGCTCAGGAGCTCACCGAGACACCAGACAGGTTTCAACAACAAAGAGAGGCGGCAAGGGCAAGACTCCAAACAGTAGGGGCTTCTCATCTCGGGAGTGGTGGTTACGAAACCATGCGCCATGAATTCGTAAGTGTTTGTAGCAATTTTATTTATTTAAATGTATGTATGTGGGCTAAATGTTATTTTTTTAAAAGTTATAATTGTTAATCGTGTGTGCAGGAGTTGGCCATGAATCGCCCACCAAGCAGGAGAGAGGAGAAGTACGCTCACAAACATGGCCTTGTGGCCTTGTTTGAGATGCTTGAAGAAGAAGGAGAGACCGTCAATTGGGAGGCATTACCATGATGTAAGATGACCTTCAAACTAATGAAATATGATCAAAACATTCTTGAGTATTAATGTTTAATTTAATTTCTTGTTTGTCGATCAGGAAAATATGCAAACGAGCACGGTTGTTTTTGTGCTCTATTGTAGACAGAATGGTGCTGTCTGTTTGCTGTTGTTGATCCTGCTCATTGCAGGCAGCTAGGCAACAGCCAGGCAGCACTGTAGGAGGAACACGTCGGTATATGAACCGGTATAAACGCCGGTTTAAGCGTCGGTATTACCCCCGGTTAGCGTCGGTATAGGCGCCGTTATATGCGCCGGTATTAACACCCGACAGTTATACCGACGATACGATACCGGCGCTTATACCGGCGCTTATACCGATGACGAGGCTTTTTTAGACCCCGTTAAATAGCGCCGGTACAAGCCCCGGTATTAGGCTAATATGTAGTAGGATCTGCCTCTTCCAAGTGTCAAAAACAGTGAATTTTACTCATAATTCATTAGTTTTTTACCTTCCCTCTTCTAAAGACTACTCTTGTTTCTAAACAAGAGTAGAACCCTCAAACCATCAAGCCAAAGGAAAGCTCTCAAATTCCTTCATAAGTCGGAGATTCTTCTCTTTTCTATTCAATTTATGGTCTTTTAATTTTTAATTTTTTTCTTTTTAAATTTTTACTTTTTGGCTTTTTAAAATATTTTTATCTTTGGTTAACTATTTACGATTTCAATTTTCAGTTTTACCAAGAAGAGTTTTCCTAGAATCTTTGACTTGGGACCTGCCTAAAAGCCTGCGTATATTGAATGTAGCCAACCCATCAAAACTCACCCGAAAATGGCTTTTAATAGGCTTTTGGACTTTTTGGGCTAGTGGCCTAAAATCTTGCATGCATTAAATACGAACAGCTAGTCAAGATGCCCCATATTAGGGAGAGTATTAAGATTAATTAAACCATATTAATTACATTAATGCAAAAATACAAAATGTGCAAAAAAAACTCAAAAATTTTACTTGTGTTGCAAATCCTCTGTGCTAGCAAAAGGGGCTCTTCTTATTAGCAACTCAGTGTTCCTCTCATAAAACTTGATTTCTTGTAGAGCCCTATGCCCTTGGCGCATCCTTCTCCTTGGATCTCTCTGTGTTGTGTTAGTGCGTTGGCGAGGTTGGGACTTCCTTGGCTTGAAGAGCTTGACCTTTCTATGCCTGCGCGCACTGACAGGAACCTCCTCTTAGTCTCTCTCATAGTCTGAATCCTCCTCCTCCTGTGTTGTTGTGGTACCTGTGTATCAAGTTCCTCCCGAGTAGGTAGGGGACCGTGTCCTGGTAGTAGGGTCTTGGCACCTATGGTGCTACGCAATGTAGGAATGTTTTCACCAACCCAGTCGAACTGCTCATCATTGGCCTCTCCGCCGTCTTACTCTCTGGGGTGGCTGCAGTGTGGGGTCTTCTTCACACGCTTCTTCTTCCATGCTTCCCCCCACTAGAAGGGCCTGCATGTGTGTGCACTGGTGTTGCTATGGGAGGAGGGTTGGACTCTGGTGATCCCATTGGGAGTGTCCTAGAATCCAAGGGGTCACTCTCTTATGTGGTGTCGCCAGTATGTGGTTGTTGGGTGCCTGCTGTGTAAATGCATGGTAACACGTGCGGTGTTCTTGGTGCATGCCATATCCATGTACGACTATGCTAATGTGGTGATGTGCTGGTGTCCTTACGTGGGTGTCTACGTAGATCTTGAGCTTAAGCTCTCTAAAAAAATGAAATGAAAATGAAGTGAGAGAAGGAACTATTAATAGTTTTTTTAAGGGAAAAAAACCTAACTAAACTTATTTTCTTAGCCTTATTACATCTAGATTTATGCTGGTGTGTGCACAACCCGCCTCCCTTGTCTCCTCATTTGTGCATGCTAAGCACCATACCTATGGGGAGTAACTAATACCCTTCCAAAGATTGTGCGATAAAACCAATTGAACATCTCTTGTAAATAGTTTGTACGTGTTCCTCCTACAGAAGCTCCACCTCCATGTCTTGTATTTTTGAAATAAACCCCTCTTGCTTTATAATGTGATTTCTCCATCCCTTGGGTACTCCACATGTCGAGCGATCCATACTTGTTCATGAAATACGTACCATGCATATAAACTATGTGCTGTACACATGACAATAGAATTTAATTAGAAAAAGTCAAGGTTAAAACACTAGTTTATTTTTTTACTATACAACTTACCATATAGTGTGTTACTTTACTCTCTCCCCAAGCACCTAACACACTTTTGGTGAATTCTATGATATGTTGTTGGAATGATGCTCATTCTTGGGTAGTTGTGCTACTTTGATTCATAATGTGAACCATGTTATTGAAATTTATCCAAAGCTGTTTGCGCATATTTATAAGACTGGCATTGGACAATATACATTTGTCGTGATTGCACACAGGTCTCTCCAAAGTCCCCAAGTCTTCTTTGAATTATCTATGTTTGCTGGCTTCTCCACCAAAAATCTCCTTGCCTTTGATCCAACCAATCATGAAGACCTTTTGAGCAACCTTGTATGACATACCAGAGGCCTGCTTATTCACTCCAATTTTCACGTTTCTGCCATGGCAGCCCAGAGAATTCAGAAGATGCTTTAATTTACCAAGCACTGCAACTTTCCTCTCTTGTGTAGGCATTGTGAATGCATAAGCGTTATGGCACTTAAGCAATTGATCAAAGATTCTCATGAATGCATGAAGTGTGCAAAAATGAATATTCTTTAGTGGAAAATTAATGATGGGACTCCAATTTGAATTCCTATTTGGTTCTCCTAGCATATCACGAGACATGACACCTTCCACCCATCTTGCATTTGGTTATTCCTCATCTTCATTCATCAGTTGACTCGGTTGGATCTACTGCATCTTCTTGTTGCTTCTTTGCTTTCTTGGGACCTTTTGAGGCATCGTTCCTGACAAAACCAACCTTCTGTATACCTTTTCCATTTCTTTTTTTCTGCCTACGAATATCAATTTGAGCATTGCAATATGGACAAGGCCATCTTGATGTCGTGCCTTGAGCACAACCCATCATGCATTTAATTGTCTTCAAATCTCCCACAAGCCAATCCACCTTGAACTTTCCTATGTTTTCTACATCTAAAAGTTGACCATCAATTTGCTTTTTGATTACATCTGTTATCCAGGGAGTCCTTTCAAACATCCATGTCAATACCTCATGTGTCTCCTTCGGTACCGCGAATGTCCCAAGCCATTCTCCAACGATATAGAACAGAGTTCCGTGTGCAGGGGATTGCCCTTGAAGCATTGCAAGAAGCCTCTGAGGCTTACCTTGTTGGGCTTCTTGAAGACACCAACCTCCTTGCAATACATGCAAAGAGGATTACCATATCTGCCAAGGACATGCAACTAGCTCAGCGCATTCGAGACGAGCGAGACACGATCTAGAGATCTTAGATGTTAACCTTTTTTTTGAAGCAACTCTTTTGTTTCAAACCCCCCAAGCCTATCTGCCGTTCATTTGTAACCTTTTGATAATTAAAATAGGAAGCTATGCCAGAACAGTGCGAATTTAGGCTATGTAGTAGCAGTGCAGGCTCAAAATTCGCACTGTTCTGGCACTGCTCCCCCAGCCACTCAGAATCATTTTTTATGCATTTATAATCAAGTTGAGTACATTGATTATGAGAAACAGTAATTTACAAGATAAAAATACCTTTAATCATGTGTAAAAATACATTATTTATCATCCAATGCATTAGAATTGCTCCTGAAGGATTGGGAAAGCTATTTTGGCACTACTCCCCTAGGCTCCCAGGGTCATTTTTGATGCATTCACAAAAACATTGATGGTACAAACTTTAAAAAAAATGATATACTTGATGAAAATAAGTTTGCAAAAATTTTATTTTATTCATAATAAGAAATGATACATCATCTTTACAAAAGCTTTCTTACAATATTGAGCTTCCTTCTCTTGTTATTGGCAGATTGTGCTCAAGGAGTGATTGGGCTATTTCTTGAGGATCCTCTATGCCTATGCTTTTGGCTATACCTATACAAGCAAGAAGCTTACTCCTAAATCTAGATCCAAAAACATCAAAGGCAAGGGATTTTTTAATTAGAACTATACATTTGGTGCTCTGTGCCATAGAGGCTACACAGAGCACCTTAGAGAGGGCTTTCAAAAAGAAGAGAGTGAAGGCAGATTGAGGGGTGTAGTCCCTATGGATAATGGCAATGCCATCCATAGAAAGTCGACTAAGATAATGCGCCAATACAGCATCATGTCTATGGACCTTGGCCTGGTCTCTGCTGCTTCGCTGCCTCTCCCAGCAAATGCGTCAATTTTAACCACCCTCTGCAATCAAAGGAAAAATCAAAATATTTTCCTAGACACAATTACAAATGTTTCTAGGTTATAAAAGGTCAATTATTACCTCTTGCTCAATGTCTTCTTTTGCCAAAGTGCTCGTGGGGGCGGAGAGGTCAATTAAGGACTTAGCCTCATCCTTTTTTGGTGCTTTGGTCTCCTCCATTGCTCCAGCACCGCAAGGGTATCATTTTCAGCCTCTAGCTTGTCTTATAAGGTTGTGAATTCCTCCTCTGGAACTAGGGCTTGCTCCGCGGTCTCAACCACAGTTTCCTTGACCAAAGCAACTGTCTCTGCGCGATAGATTCTCCAAGGGGTAATATAGCACTATCTAGGTGAGGACCGAGGTTGGACATATCAAGGTCCACCTCACATCGCATGCATATAATGCCCAGACATTCATCCATTCTCAAGCCACCTGTCTTTTCAAGGTCATGAAGAAATAAGTATTCTTAACCTTCCACCACAATGGTGCTCAAGAGATTGATCTCAAACTCTGGCAGCACCTTGCTCTCCTGGTGTGGGAAAGATGGCCCCGCATCTTCTACTACAGTGGGCTGTTCAGCCTACAGATTATGCACCCTCTGGTGATGCAAGCTGCTCTTCTACACCAGCAGTCGTTCATACTGCCTTCACTTTCTTGTCATCCCTCAAATACCCTACCACAACTGCATGCAGGCATCTCTACCTCCTCATCCAAATCCTCATTACCTCTTGATGAGGAACGCAAAAGTGGCAAGCCACGAGAGGAACCTAGTTCCTAAATTGCCCTTCCCCAACCTCTCCACCTCCTGCTTATTGAAGGTACAGTAAGCTCCTGCGGGGATGCAGATGTCGATGAAGCGTTCAAGGCACTGGATGTAGGGGCGGGCATATTGTTGAATGTACTTAAGCAGCTCAACAGGCACCCATCGATCATTGGGGCAATGGGGAAAGGAGATGGAGTGGGGAGCCAAGTATTTCTCCATGTATGCAATCTGCGTCTCATAATGTTGGGACGCAAGGGTGAGTGACTTTTCAAAGTCGATTTCACGAGAGAACATGACAAAGAGCTCGCTCTTGCTCGCCCATAGGGTGGTGGAGAGAAACTCACAGAAGTTGTCAAAGTGGGTAGCCATGTGAATGCAAAGAGATGGTGTGAGCTCGTACTTGGTTTCTATCGCGTGAAAATGAGAAAGAAGGCACCTTTGTGACGATTTAAAGTTAAAATTTAAAGTTTGGTCTTTTCACACTAGACCGCTAGACAAAAAAAATACAGTTTGCAAAAATATTAAGATTTCAATTAAATAAAGATTGGTTAAAAAAGAGCTTGCTACAAAATTACAAGCATGTCATCTAATCTAAAATTGTTATAATGTCTTCATTTTTGCCCCTCTTGTGACATTTACTTCATGTTGATCTCCATCTCCTTGTTGACTTGAAAGCTTGTCATTGTATTCATCTCGATCTTGAAGCTCTTGCCCCTCACGTGCATCAGAACAGAGGCTATTTTCCCATATACTCAGTTCATCTTCAAGCTCTTCCACATGCCTACTATGTGTTGGTAGGGCTATGCACCTTGCTGAAAATTCAAGGTCCCCTATTTGCCATGAGTTTGAGACCATGGTTGTCCCCTCCTTACACTTCCCAATCTTTAAAAATATAGAAAGTGCCACAATAACCAGAAAGTGTAAGGGTTAACTCTAGACATGTAGTGGAATCAGATATACCTTTCTTCTCATCAACTTGAAACTTGACTCTTCCACATTGTCAAAGCCCATGATGCTAAAGTGTTGACACAGGTCTGCTAGGCTCCAATGCTTGCTTGCTTCCACTCGCTCAATCCATCCATTTTTTATCATCACAGCTACCTCAATAGGCATAATTTCTTCTTCTGAGGCTTGAAGTGGGATCTATGTCCCGTGCTTTTGCATCCATCTTTGGTAGTGCAGATGCATGTACAAAATAGAGTGTGTCTTTAAGAACCTAAAAGACACTGTAGAATCTACTACTTTGCACTTGTATACATCACCTTGATGTGACCCCTCATTAACCTCCCAACCCTCTCCTAGTAATCCTTGAATGAGGTCAGACCGTACCTCCTTACAAATATACATTATTTTTGTTTGGTGCATTGGCATGGAATTGAACATGTGCACAAAAACATGTAAAGAACAAAACCAATTTATCCCTACTGACCTGGATGCCTTGGAAAACTTGAGTGATGTCTTGATATCACTTACCATCTTAAACTTTAAGCATAAGATGGTCCAAGCATCAAGTTTGGGCCATTCAGGATTGTTAAGAGGGGGGTTGGGGATCTCTTCTAGCTTGCCAAATAAACTTGGTTTTTTATCTACAAAATATGAGTGAGAAAAGAAAAAGATATTGTTATGTACAAGATCACTTGGGCTTTGAGATACAAACATTGCCTCTCCAATGGATGCATGCATAGCATAGAAAACTCTAGTGAGGCTTTGTAGTGGTTGTTCCTCAACATAATTAGAGGGCAAAATATCTGCAGACATAAGAAAATAGAGAATCATAAGACAATTATAAACAAAAAATCCAATATTAGCATGTTAAAGCTGTGTTTATGTTACACTGACAATTTGAAGGAAACCTTGGTCGTTGGCCTTGAATGTACAGGTCTCCAAGGGTATACACATGTTGCACTATGGCAACCAGTCCTTCCTTCTTAGTATGCTTGAAGCCTTAGCCGCCCCTTCCAATGATGTAGCATATTCCCGAGTTGACGCACTCGATGTGGTCCCTTAGAGCTTGGCTACATGTAGACCCAAGCCCCAACCCTGAATCTTGTTGGAACTCAAACTCCATTCTCATCTCTTGTGTTATGCAACACAAGCTCTTCCACCTTCTCCATAGGTCTTCTCACATTACTCGAAGAGGCCATGGTGGTAAGAAAAGAGAAGAAGGGAAAAGAAAAGCTTATTTTACAACAGAAGAGTGGAGAGGAGAGGAAGTTCAGGGTTTTCAGTGCAGCAATGGAAAGCTTAAAAGAGGGTTAGAGTTTGAGAATAGGCTTCTTGAACCTAGGGTAGACTAAAGAGGGATAGAAGTTCTGCACAGCAATGGAGAGGGAGGGAGCTTGAGAGAGAGAGAGGGAGGGAGATTGAGAGGGAGGGAGCTTGAGAAGGAGGGAGAGCTTGAGTTTCCACAGCAATGAAGATCTTAGAAAAGAAAGAAAGAGGGAGAGGGAGCTTGAGACTGAGGGAGGGAGATTGAGAGGGAGAGCTTGAGAAGGAGGGAGAGCTTGAGTTTCTACAGCAATGAAGATCTTAGAAAAGAAAGAAAGAGGGAGAGGGAGCTTGAGACTGAGGGAGCATAACAAGGAGGGAGAGCTTGAGAGGTATGGAGTTTCTACAGTAATGGAGAGCTTAGAAGAGGAAGAAAGAGGTTCAAAATGAGCTTTCCAAACCTAGAGTATGTTGGGGGGGGAGTTTGAGAGGGAAAACACACTTTTGGAAAAAAAATGAAAATTTTCAATTTTTAGGGTTTTTCATATGCGCGATTCTAGGTGGGGGGACCTCTAAGTTTGGGCCCAAGAGATAGGGGGACAAGAGTAGTAATTAGGCAAACCAAAGTCCCCTAGGGTCAAAGAAGTCAGGAATGTGCACCCAGCCCTCTTCCTATTGGTCCATTCCTAATCAAAAGTTAATCCAAGAGGCCCTCTTTGGGTCCAAAAAATTCCTAATGACATGAATGGAATTAACATAATTGATACTTCCTTTCTCTTCTCTTCACGATAGTAAGATCGATGATGCTCTGATACCATATTAGAAATACACAAACATGAAGAGATAGGGACAAAGTGACTCAGAGGGAGAGAGAAGGAGGAAGAGAGTTACACCATATATGCTCCCAACAAAAGACTAGTTCATATTGATTATGACTTTGTATATATAGGTGAGATCTAGGTCAAGTTAGGGTGTGATATATATAGCTCCAATAGCAAGTCCACATTATCGAACCAACTCTTTTTGCTCATCATCATGTTCCATTTAGTAACCTAAGGATCTTCTATTCTTCCCGTATTCTTACCTTTTAGCTCTCCTCCATCTTCCCACTCACTGAGACACACACTCATGAATTCTTTATCTAAGGTCCCGAATTATGTTATAATATATGTTATAATTAAATAAACAACGGCCTTAATCACCCATGAGTTAGAAATGATCCTTTATTGGGGAACATGCTTATGTTAATATATCTTGATTGAGCTTACTTATTAAACTTACTTAAGAACATTACGGTTCACTATGAATTATGAATAGAAGTATCAAGGAAGTCTTAATTAAAAGAATCCTAGATAAGAAGTTATGAATAGAATATCCAAGAAGTCTTATAAAATGAGTTTTATACCTAATAGAGAATACCACATGGGAGGAATGGGACACATTGTCGTTAGAAATCCTAGAGTTTGTTGTGAGGATGAAGCCCTTTAAATGTAAGGTCCCAAATTAATTAATTATATTTCACCCTATGTAATCATGTCCTCTCATGAGTTAGATAGATGTTCCACCTGAAAATAAGTTTGTATGTGAAAATTAGGCTCATTATACATATATTGTGCATAGAAATGAAATATCCATCCTCCTTGGTTTTCACTTCACCTCGTATTTTTGTCTTTTCTCACTCACATTTCATAGGAATGAACAAAGGTAAATATCCATCCCCCTTGGTTTTTACTTAGTCTCTCATTTTTGTCTATCTTGCTCACATTTTATAAAAATCCTTCCTCTCCTCCTCCTCCTCCTCCTCCTCCTTCTCTCCTTCTTTTTCATTACACCTTCTCCCTATGGGTTTACTTGCTTCACCTTATAGTGTGCTTTACTTTTGCATGATGCTCTTGGCTTTGCTAAGCTAGAGCTATGTTGTGTTGATCTAGCTTGCTTCTTTGCGCTATTGTGAATACGTCTCCATAGGTTAGCGAGGAAGAGGTGAAAATGTAGACATGTGGTGGCATGTCTAGGCATGCATGCGTAGTTGGTGATAGCTTTGCTTGGTGTAGGCATGGGATGCATCAAATGACACATGATGGTGGCATGCTATATAAGCGTACCATGTAGTAGTGCACCAGTGCTAAGGTTTGGTGAAAATTGTAGGCATATTGAATGCATCCTAAATGCTCTTATCTCCATATTTCTAATCCTTCTTACCTCTTTATACCTTTCCACCCACCTCTTCATAGCTTTACTATTGAGAATACAAAATGTATTCACCTTGTTCATCATTATTCTATTCATTCTCCTTGCTCTTACTTTGCCTTGTGGTATATGCAACACCATCTGCTCATCATCCTCATTGCTTTCTAATCGTGGCATCATGGGATCCACTCGAGAGAGATACTCTCAAATATTGATGCACACTTCTTGCACTAACCACCCCTCCACCATACTTCCTTCTAGCCTTGCTCTTTGCCTAACAAAGTCCTTCGCATCTTATCACATTCATTTCACTTCACATCTCATTCATTCACATCTTGATTCACATGCTAACACATTCATTCATGTCCCTTATCATTCATTCACATCCCGATTCACATCACATCACATCCATTCACATCCCTTATCATTCATTACATCTCGATTCAAATCACATCACATCCATTCACATCCCTTATCATTCATTCACATCCTATATCATTCATTCACATCTCGATTCATATGCTATCACATTCATTCACATCCCTTATCATTCATATTTATCCAATTTACATCACATCTCATCACTTCAATTCTTGTTCATAACCATCACATTTACATCCACATATATTCTCCCACATACATCCACATCCATACTCCACATCTATCCTTTCACATACATCCACATCTATACTTATCACATACACATCCACATCTATCCTTTCACATACACACATCCACATCCATTCTTTCACATACATCCACATCCATCCTTCACATACATCCACATCCATCCATCCATTCATTCCCATCTATCTGATTCACATTCCATTTCATCACATCTATTTACCTCTCATTCTCATCACATCTATTCTCATCACATCTATCCATCCATTCATTCTCATCTATTTGATTCGCATCCCATCTCATCACATCTATTTACCTCTCATTCTCATCACATCTATCCATCCATTCATTCTCATCTATTGATTCATATCATATATCATCACATCTATCTACCTCTCATTCTCATCACTTCAATTTTCATCACATCTATTCTCTATTCATTCTCATCTATCTGATTCATATCACATATCATCACATCTATCTACCTCTCATTCTCATTACTTCAATTTTCATCACATCTAATCTCTATTCATTCTCATCTATCTGATTCACATCTAATCTCTATTCAATCTCATCTATCTGATTCACATCCCATCTTATCACATCCATTCTTAGAATGCAAGAGAATCCTTATTTTTATATATGAAGATTCTTTACACATGTATTTATGCATAATTTTAAATTTAAGGAGAATAACACTTTCAAAATAAATATAAATCTTTTATGCATCTTTCTATGCATAAATTCAATTTTAATGAGAATAACTCTTTTGAAATAAAAATAAATTTCTTTATGCATCATTCTATGCATAAAATCAAAATTGATGAGAATAACTCTTTCGAAATAAAAATAATTTCTTTATGCACCTTTCTTTGCATAAAATCAAAATTGATGAGAATAACTCTTTTGAAATAAAAATAAATTTCTTTATGCACCTTTCTATGCATAAAATCAAAATTGATGAGAATAAGTCTTTTAAAATAAAAATAAATTCTTTATGCACCTTTCTATGCATAAAATCAAAATTGATGAGAATAACTCTTTTGAAATAAAAATAAAATTCTTTATGCACCTTTCTATGCATAAAATCAAAATTGATGAGAATAACTCTTTTGAAATAAAAATAAATTTCTTTATGCTTCTTTCTATGCATAAAACCAAAATTTATGAGAATAATTCTTTTGAAATAAAAATAATTTCTTTATGCACCTTTCTATGCATAAAATCAAAATTATGCATAAAATCAAAATTGATGAGAATAACTCTTTTGAAATAAAAATAAATTCTTTATGCACCTTTTTATGCATAAAATCAAAATTGATGAGAATAACTCCTTTTGAAATAAAAATAAATTTCTTTATGCACCTTTCTATGCATAAAATCAAAATTGATGAGAATAACTCTTTTGAAATAAAATAAATTCTTTATGCACCTTTCTATGCATAAAATCAAAATTGATGAGAATAAGTCTTTTGAAATAAAAATAAATTTTTTATGCACCTTTCTATGCATAAAATCAAAATTGATGAGAATAACTCTTTTGAAATAAAAATAAATTTCTTTATGCACCTTTCTATGCATAAAAGCAAAATAACACTTTTAGGATACACAAATGGTGGGGATTACTCTTTTTGAATAATAAAAGATAAAACTTACTTCACCAATTTTTAGAAAATTTTGCCATAACCTCCTTTGTATGGTTGACCATTTTTTAATTTTTCCTATCTTAAAATTACTTAACATTATCCCCAAATGGTTTTAAGCACTCTAAACTAATCAAATTTTACTTTTAAAAGAGAAACAATATAAAAAGTTTAATTCCAACAGTTAGATTACTTAACTAGGATAAAGAAGGGCTGAATTTAAGAATGAGAAAGGGGGAAAGCCTTTCCAGCAAGGCATAGCTTCAGATTATCATTTTAAACATAATAAAAATTAGAAAATCATTAAAATAATAAAGATAAAGTAAGATTTCTAACTTACATAAATTTCTGAGAGCTTTCCTTTGGCTTGATGGTTTGAGGGATCTAGTCTTGTTTGCAACAAGAGTGGCCACCAATTCTTTAGAAGAGGGAAAGGTCACAAACTAATGAATTATTAAGAAATTCATAGTTCTTGGCTCTGGGGTGGAGCAGAGTAACAGTGCATAAAACACTAATAAGCTTCAACAAAGGGGGAGGCTTCTATTTAAAGGAAAAAGTGAGCTTCTAACCAAGCAAACTGATTCTAGAATTTTTCAGATCAGCTTGGTTAATTTTTGACCATGTTTAGGTCAGTTTAGGTTACTTTTTGGAAGTAGACTTGAATTAGGAGAGAGGAGAGATGAAATATCTCAAATTTTGATAATTTTAAACTCCACCACACATGTGAAGTAGGCTCCTCCTTCGTGAGGGGGGGGATTCCCATTGTGAGGTGTCAAAAATCCATTTTTTTAGTAATTCCTTTGGTCCTTAGTCCACTCTTCATCTTATGTGAGTATTTACTCATTTTTGGGGGGATTTTCTTTATTTCTTCTATTTATCTTCTCCACACATTTGGATGAATCTGATTGGTGTGAGGTGAAAAAAAGAAAGAAATACCTGCCTCTATAGCTCCTCCACCTCCCAAACTTGGAAAAACTACCACGAACGGGGCACCACCAGCCACCGGCTGGAACACTCTCTCAACATTCGCCACCCACCCACACCATAAGACAGCTCAGAACCATGAAGGACAGATGATATATTCAACAAACACACAATACCATACACACTGTATAAACACAGCAAATACACCAAAGACCAGGACTCTGGCCAGGATTTACTGCCAAGGGAATACACCCTTGCGTCTGACAACCAAGCCTCTGTCTCTCGGTCCCTGTAATCTCCAGAGGGCGCCCACACCAGCAACCCTTCTTCACTTCCTCTGTAGCCTGGCTACTCTCCGTCTCCAGCTGCAACCTGCCAATTGTTCTAGGCGAGCCCCACTGTCTCCAGCCCACATATCAGCACCACTTCTGCATCCAACACACACAATAACCCAAGGCTCCCTCTCTGGTCAGCATCCACACACTGCCTGCAATCACCGCCCACACAAGACCAGCTACTCTCACCAGAAGGCGCCCACACCAGCTAACCTTCACTCAGCAGCTCCCACTCTCTGTATGTCGTGACCAGCAGTTTCACCAACCACCAGAGCCTCTGCAAAACCTCTTCACCACGAACCCACTGCTCACCCGCAGCATCCTCAGATATCTAGCCCAAGCCACATCTCATGTACCCTTCCTCACAGCAGCCCTCTCTGCTGCTCCAATCATCAGGCTCTCTCTCTCTTTGCCTCTGGCTTTTTATAGCTACCAAATCAGCCTCTCACACTCTCTATGCCTGTCACTGTCCAGCGGCCTCACACTAGGCGACCACCACCTCTGTAGTAATGATACCCGCCTACCAGCTGCATTTCATTAACCTCTCTATCGCCAGCCTGTTGTAGACCACCAGTGCCAAGGCTCTTACACCCACTCTTCTCTTTTCAGACCCACAGACGGCAACCCTTCTTGTGCTTGCGGCTGCGCCAACCAGCCTCTGCTCTCCAACCTGCAGCACACGGTGACCTTCTCTCTTTTGCTATCACACCAGGCCCTCCTTACACATACCATACTACGAGCCCCCCCGGTTCTCCTCACTTCTTTGCTGCACTCCCTCCAGACTTTTGCCAGCCACCAGCTGTTTCAGCACCACACAAAAGAACACATGGCTCTCTCTCTCTCTCTCTCTCTTTCTCTCTCACTGCGTTCTGAGCGAAGGTCCCTCCAGTTCTTCAGGGCAGCCCCAAGCAAAAGGTGACGACTCTCCTCTGTACAGTGCCTCTTCTTCTTCGCCTGTAGCCAGCCTCACCTCTTCTCGCTGCAGCAGCCCCCCAGCAAGACACACGGCAGCCAGTCGGCTCTCTCTGGCATTGCAGCCCACTCGCAAGGCGACCACCCACTTCTCAGTCTGGCGTCCCTTTCCTGCAAGGCGACGATCCTCTTTGTTTTCCCTTCGTCTTGCGTCTCTGCACTCTCCTACGCTAGCTTGTCACCTCTTCAGCTAGCGGCCACAGCTCCTCTCAAGGCGACTCTCCTTTGTGTTGAGCAGCCCCTCTCTGCGCTGTCTCCACTTCAAAACGGCCGCCGCCTCCTTCTTTCACGCCCTCCAGCTCCTTACAATCTTCTCGAAGCAGCCTCTATCACCTTCTACACGTTGAGCTGGCGGCCTTTTCAAGCTCCACGTGGTTAAAAACAAAGTGGCCACATGGATATATTTAATATTTTTTTTAAAAGTCTCCAGCCAGATAATGATGGCCACCCACAAATGCTAAAAAGGCTTTCCTTCTCCTTGCACTTCTGATCATCACGCCGCGCCAGTGACTTTCCAAAAAATGTGAGAGTTGCCTGCATCCTCGTCATCAACATCATTATCATACTAAATCCGTCAATTCTCCAGTCGGTACCCAGATTTTAGCAACCATCAGCACACTACACAATTGCCATAAAACTCCCGGATCACCAGCATCTGCTCTGGAAAATAAACACGTGCATAAACCAACTTTCTGCCAAACCACTCGGCCTGTACACTTGCCAGGGCATTCAGGGCAAAGTTTATTCACACACCACACGCACCATATGTACACTGAACCAAAATACCTCTCAGATTTTAGCCTGACATACTTTGCCCAACCCCTAGCCTGCTGAATCATTTATGATCAGCAGAAAGCATATAACCATGTTTTCCTCCGATGACCACGTTTCCCTCCATCAATTCTCTGAGCATCATATAGTGTAACCAGCACATCTCTGTTCCAGGTGATCCAAGAAACTCTGTCAACTTCCCCAGGCATAATCTTCCATCCCGTATCCCACAACACAACACCAGAGCTTCTGGAAACAAAGCTCCTGACATACACACCATCCCGTCTCATCTCAATTCCAAAATCCCTGATACGATCAGCACCAATATCGGAGAACCAATGCAGCAGCTCTTGCTGAGGGTAAAAACCGATGAAAGCTTCATCAAGAAAAACCTGCTGTACCATAACACTTTCCTGTCCACCATCAGCATAAGAAGCTTCACCATCAAAACCGGCCACCACAGGCAAAACAAACTCCCCTTCAACAGGCACCATTGCCAAAGCATCCACCTCAGTTCCTGTATCTTCACCTTCATCAAGGTCACCAAGAGATTCATCCATTACAGCATCCCTCTCATCTATAACAGCAGCATCATTCAAAGCCTTCTTCTGTTTCTCTTTCTTCATAGCCTCAATTCTGATCATGGCCTTTTTAACATTTATGCTCATCTCATCATCCAGCTCCAACTCAGGCTCCTCATCCTGTAGACTGTCTATTTCCCACTCATCCCACACAGGTTTATCATCCAAAGACTTAGGAGCAAGCTCTTTCACATCACAGGCATACCTTTGCTCAGAATCCACTTGTACCTCCTCGCATTCCTCATGTATGGCTTCTTCTTGTTCAGCAACCTCATCAGCAAGCACTTCCTCATCAATAACCACAGCATCCATCTCTGCATCCTCCTCACTCGATGAAGTATCCTCTGTTTCCTCACTAGTAGTGGTGCTACTGGTATCATCACTCGAATCAGCTTCACTCTCCTCTTCATCATTATTGACAGGCTTCTGGTTATCCATATTAAACTGCTTCTTATCCCCTCTCCTGTCATACAAAGTAATGACCCCTTTCCTCCAATCCTGAACAGCCTTCACTGCTCTTAGCCATGGTCTTCCCAGAATAATGGGGAATGCACCCATTCCTGCAGGCATAACATGACAATCTACAAGCACCTTCACATCAAAAGCTTCCAATTCTAATTCCTTAACCATACCTAAGCATTTGACTTTCTGATGATTAGCCAACCGAATACGAAATCCAGATGCTTCAGTGAAATCAAGGCCAAGCCTCTCCACAGCTGCCAATGTGATCACACAAATCTGTGCTCCACCATCTATGTATGCCTCTCCCAGATTCTTCCCTTTATACCACACATTCACCACAGGACATATATCAGGTAACTCCTGAACAGATAGAACAGTCACTATTCCTTTAGCAGGCTCCTTCTCTCTCGGATTCACAAGTCTCTTCCACTGACGCTTCAAATTAGGAGCTAACTCTATCAATTGCCCAAAAGTAATGTTAGCCTTCCTTCCAGCCATGTCCTCTTGCAAGCTATAGCTATCCTGCCCACACCAGCTAACCTTCACATCCTCTCCTTCCTTCACTTTTCCTTTCTTCTTACTGGGCCCTGCAGCATCCTTGCTTTCTCTCTCCTGTGGCATCCGTTTCCCCAAAGGCATCACATCAGCTTCTGCCTCCTTCGTCTTCTCAAGGGTGACCACATCTATCACCTTAGTTTTTCCCTTCTCTTCAGCTGTGATTCCACTCGGACCTGCTTGATCCCTGATATCAATACCATAATCATTCGACCTATCCGGTAACTGTGAAGGTAGTGGGTACATGTCACCACCCATACGCTGAGGTTTATCACAATCTGTACTCAGATGACCTAGCTCACCACAATTCCAGCATGTAGGAATGAAATGACGGCCCCTACCGCGACCACGTCCATATCCTGCTTGTCCATCTCCCCCTTCATAATTATTGCCACGGCCTCTACCACGTCCACCACCTGTACTTCCCATTAAATTTAAGCTCAAATTCTTCATAAGATCAACCATCTGTTTCATATCCTGCCGCAATCCCTCATCAGAACCTGCAGAAACCATAGGTACTCCCTGACTAGCTTGAGGCACCATCTGCATAACTTGACCTTCAGTGGGCTTCATCCTTTCCATCACTGCACTCATGGGTGTAGCCTCCACTCTCCGAATCTCTGGCTGTGCTACAACTGGAATCATCCCCAACTGATTCATTCGTTGCAGTTTCCAATCTTTTGACTTAGCAATTTCCACCGCATCCTCAAAAGACCTGGGCTTCTTCAATTCCACTTTCCAGCGAATACTCTTCTTAAGTCCAGCTACAAACTTGTTCTTCTTCATCATGTCAGGCGGCACCTGATTTTCTCCCAAAGCCCTGCACAGAGTCTCCCATAGCAAAGAAAATTTCTTCATATAATCATCTATTGATTCAAACTCACCTTGTGTCAGAGCTTGCACCTCATGCCAAACCTTGTCGGGGTCTTCCACCTTCTTGAACCTGTTGCTGAGTGCTGTCTTCAGTCCATCCTCAGTCATCTCAATGCGTGGAACAGCATCCCTCAACGACTCCTCATAAGCCCTGTGCCAAGTCCTTGCATCTCCTTTCAAACAGATGCTCAGCAGCCGCAACACCTGTACCTGCTCACTAATATGGTTGCTTATACATGCAACCTCCATCCTTTCCAAGAAGTCTGCCACATCCTCATTCGGACCACCATAAAACTCTGGGTAAGACATCATCTTAACCCCAAACTTCACTTCCAATCCCAAGCAAAAACCCAAACACCTTCCTTCAATCTCTCACTCTGGGGTATACACCCTCGTAAGAGAAATCCCTGAGCAAATCCTCAGTCAACTGAGCCACTCCTCAGTCACACAATACCTGAGCAACTCCTCAGTGGCACAATCCTTGAGAAATCCTCAGTGGCACAATCCTTGAGAAATCCTCAGTGGCACAATACCAGAAAGAGCCACTCCTCAGTGGGGGCACCAGAAGGATGTGAGGTGAAAAAAAGAAAGAAATACCTGCCTCTATAGCTCCTCCACCTCCCAAACTTGGAAAAACTACCACGAACGGGGCACCACCAGCCACCGGCTGGAACACTCTCTCAACATTCGCCACCCACCCACACCATAAGACAGCTCACAACCATGAAGGACAGATGATATATTCAACAAACACACAATACCATACACACTGTATAAACACAGCAAATACACCAAAGACCAGGACTCTGGCCAGGATTTACTGCCAAGGGAATACACCCTTGCGTCTGACGACCAAGCCTCTGTCTCCCGGTCCCTGTAATCTCCAGAGGGCGCCCACACCAGCAACCCTTCTTCACTTCCTCTGTAGCCTGGCTACTCTCTGTCTCCAGCTGCAACCTGCCAATTGTCGTAGGCGAGCCCCACTGTCTCCAGCCCACATATCAGCACCACTTCTGCATCCAACACACACAATAACCCAAGGCTCCCTCTCTGGTCAGCATCCACACACTGCCTGCAATCACCGCCCACACAAGACCAGCTAATCTCACCAGAAGGCGCCCACACCAGCTAACCTTCACTCAGCAGCTCCCACTCTCTGTATGTCGTGACCAGCAGTTTCACCAACCACCAGAGCCTCTGCAAAACCTCTTCACCACGAACCCACTGCTCACCGCAGCATCCTCAGATATCTAGCCCAAGCCACATCTCATGTACCCTTCCTCACAGCAGCCCTCTCTGCTGCTCCAATCATCAGGCTCTCTCTCTCTTTGCCTCTGGCTTTTTATAGCTACCAAATCAGCCTCTCACACTCTCTATGCCTGTCACTGTCCAGCGGCCTCACACTAAGCGACCACCACCTCTGTAGTAATGATACCCGCCTACCAGCTGCATTTCATTAACCTCTCTATCGCCAGCCTGTTGTAGACCACCAGTGCCAAGGCTCTTACACCCACTCTTCTCTTTTCAGACCCACAGACGGCAACCCTTCTTGTGCTTGCGGCTGCGCCAACCAGCCTCTGCTCTCCAACCTGTAGCACACGGTGACCTTCTCTCTTTTGCTATCACACCAGGCCCTCCTTACACATACCATACTACGAGCCCCCCCGGTTCTCCTCACTTCTTTGCTGCGCTCCCTCCAGACTTTTGCCAGCCACCAGCTGTTTCAGCACCACACAAAAGAACACATGGCTCTCTCTCTCTCTCTCTCTCTTTCTCTCTCACTGCGTTCTGAGCGAAGGTCCCTCCAGTTCTTCAGGGCAGCCCCAAGCAAAAGGTGACGACTCTCCTCTGTACAGTGCCTCTTCTTCTTCGCCTGTAGCCAGTCTCACCTCTTCTCGCTGCAGCAGCCCCCCAGCAAGACACACGGCAGCCAGTCGGCTCTCTCTGGCGTTGCAGCCCACTCGCAAGGCGACCACCCACTTCTCAGTCTGGCGTCCCTTTCCTGCAAGGCGACGATCCTCTTTGTTTTCCCTTCGTCTTGCGTCTCTGCACTCTCCTACGCTAGCTTGTCACCTCTTCAGCTAGCGGCCACAGCTCCTCTCAAGGCGACTCTCCTTTGTGTTGAGCAGCCCCTCTCTGCGCTATCTCCACTTCAAAACGGCCGCCGCCTCCTTCTTTCACGCCCTCCAGCTCCTTACAATCTTCTCGAAGCAGCCTCTATCACCTTCTACACGTTGAGCTGGCGGCCTTTTCAAGCTCCACGTGGTTAAAAACAAAGTGGCCACATGGATATATTTAATATTTTTTTTAAAAGTCTCCAGCCAGATAATGATGGCCACCCACAAATGCTAAAAAGGCTTTCCTTCTCCTTGCACTTCTGATCATCACGCCGCGCCAGTGACTTTCCAAAAAATGTGAGAGTTGCCTGCATCCTCGTCATCAACATCATTATCATACTAAATCCGTCAATTCTCCAGTCGGTACCCAGATTTTAGCAACCATCAGCACACTACACAATTGCCATAAAACTCCCGGATCACCAGCATCTGCTCTGGAAAATAAACACGTGCATAAACCAACTTTCTGCCAAACCACTCGGCCTGTACACTTGCCAGGGCATTCAGGGCAAAGTTTATTCACACACCACACGCACCATATGTACACTGAACCAAAATACCTCTCAGATTTTAGCCTGACAATTGGCCCCTCAAAACCTTAATTTAAAATTTTTCAAAAATCTAGGCCCCTAGGACAAGGCCTCTTGAACAGATTATACTTGATTTCTAATGCACCTTTTGAAAATCTTTTTGAACTTCTGCTTCGGGGGAACTTATTTTAATAAGAAGAGATATTTTTCCATCCAAAAATATTCAAAATCTGAATAATCTCTCTCTAGAATATTTTCTCTCTCTAGGCCAAAACAGGCAGAAACAAGATCTTTTATATTTCTGAAGAGAGGATTGATTACAAGGGAAGCTACTGGACATCCTGAGAGGCTGGGGAGGAATCGGGTGGTTGCAGGATCAGGGTGCCCAGTTTTGTCCACTCAGGCACCCTGTAAATAGTAAAAAAACAGGCATTTATTTACCTTTAGTGGCCAATCTCTCCTAGCTAACAAAGGAATTTACTTTCAAGTTCTTTTGTTGGAACGTCACATGCAAAGTTGGGAATATAGTTGCATAATCTGATTAAGCATTAGATAGTTAAAAGTCCTCATTTCCTTAGGTACAAGCTCAATGTATACACCATGTCCCAAATTTGGGCTGGTTCCATAAAATGCTAATATCTTTCACATATAAACTCATATGAGATTTTCACTTTGCATCTTAGATTTTCACATAATATAGAGCTTAACTTGATTTTTTGAGAAAATTTTAAGCTATTTGTCTATTTTCTTTAAATATTTCAAGGTCTTTAAAGTGTTATAATATATGCCACTTTTTGCACCCACAATAACTACCACTTAAAAATGCATAATCTTGTAGATCAAAAGAGTGCTAGATAGTGAGACATTGGTAGAATGTGGTGGTTAGTCAAAATTGCAAATCCAATGGTTCGATTTTTAATGATCTCTTTTTTAAAATTCTTCCAGGCTATCAGAAGGCCTGCAAATACTAATAATCTAATTATTAAAATTATATTTTTGATGTAAATCATCTAAAACCTATAGGGACTAGTGTACTTGTATTGGTGCATCTATGGAAAAAAAATTAGATCACTCTAAGTATGGAGAGATCATTTTTTATTGTTTCATCATATTTTTGGTTAATTTTGATAAATTGGACTAATTTATATTAATTTAAGTTATATTGGGGGTAAATTTGAGTGTATGTGTATTTTCTATTAGTTTTTTGATCTCGTTTGAAGTACCTTTCCCCCCCAAACTTGTTGTCCAAGAATTGTCCCAGTCCAGCATAAACTGGACAAAACTGAACACCCTGATCTTGCAACAACCCAATCTTACATTTATGCTATTTAATTTATGTAAAAATTAAGAATCAAGTCTATAATTGGATATTGATCCAATTAATGGTTATTCTAATCATAGGGATATTACTAAACTTTATGCTTTCAAATTATTTGAGAATTATCAGTAATAGCAGCGGAGCTATGGTAAAATTTTTGAAAAAAATAACATTTGAATCATTTTCATTCATAATATGAAAAGAGGACTTCCTACCATATTCTAGGATTAATCATCCTAGATTAATTGAATGATTCTCATTATAATCATGGAAAATTTGATTTTTTATGTTTATGCATAAATAGTAATGAGCAAAAGAGAAATTTCTAGTAATTCATTTAAATGTTAAAAGAGGAATTCTTACGACATTTGGAATTCCATCATTGAGATGGGAAAAGAGAAATTCCTAGTATATTGGAATTAATGAGTATTTTAATTGAAATTCAAAGATAAAATTTAGATAAAGTTATTTTATCTATCAGAAATATTTAAATGTTAAAAGAGAAATTCCTATGACATTTGAAATTCCACCATTTAGATGGAAAAAGAGAAATTTAGCATATTGAATTAATGCGTATTTTATTTTAGATGAAATTAGTTTATGAGAAATATTTGATGATAAAAGAGGAATACCCATGAAATTGGAATGCAATTAATTAAATGCAAAAAGAGAAATTTCCATGGTATTTGAGATCCAAGAAATTAAATGAGAAGAAGAGGAATTTTTAGTATAATTCAATTTATGATTATTTATCAAAAGTGAAAATATGGGTAGAATTGATTTCTATAAATTCCACGAATCCTTTTATTCAAAAGAGGAATATTGAATATAATTCATTTGAGAAATTGAGAATGAATATGAAAATAGTCGTTGAGAAAAAGAACCTTTAATTAGGCCAAGCAATTGGCAGAAATTTTAGAAAAAGTCCCATTATCAGGATCAACCTTGAAAAAGCTATTAAATGATGGGAATAGCATGTGAATGGATGAGATAAGGTGAAAATAGGATGCGATAAGATGTGTATGGGATAGAATGTGAATGGATGTGATAAGAGGTGTATGGGATGTGATAGAATGTGAATGGATGTGGATAGATATGTGGAAGAATGGATGTGGGTGTGTATGTGGAAGAATAGATGCGGATGTGTATGTGGAATAATGGATGTGGTTGTGTATGTGGAAGAATTTATGTGGATATGTATGTGAAAGGATGTGATATCAATGTAAATGAATGAATGAGATGTGATGTGATGTGAATTGGGATGTGAATGAATGAGATGTGATGTAAATTCAAATAGATGTGAAATGAATGAGGTGTGATGGGATGTAAATATATGGGTTGATGTGAGTGGATGAGATGAAAAATGATGTGATTGGATGAGAATGGGTATACATATGATGGAATGTAAATATATGGGTTGATGCGAGTGGATGAGATGTGATGAGAATAAATGAGGAAAGATGTGATGAGATGGAAAATGATGTGATTGGATGAGAATGGGTATACATATGAATTGGATATGGATTAAGTAATGTGGACGGATGTGGAACAATGTAAAAGACGAGAGTTCATTATAGGAACTGTATTTTTATGACATGTTTTTAAATGACTGTTTTATGTCAAAAATGCTAGGGAAACATTTTGACCGTCTTGTGAATGAGGTCGTGGAGACCTAGTTGATAAAGTTGCATAGTTGACGGAGAGTCAACGGAGGACATCTTGCATAGCAAGGTCGGCCAAGGTCTTGACAAGTCTCGGTTCAATTCAAATAGTGAGCTTCCGATATGGTGGATGAGGGACCAAGGAAGCGAGTGAAGCGCTAGGTCACCTACGAAGGATCCTAGAGAGTACTGACCATATGATGCTCGGGCTCTGGGTCACCGAAGATACCCACACGTGCATCGTGGAAGATATTAATACAAGGAGTAAGAGTTGTTTTCTGAAACCGGGCATGGATCTGGTTGATTGACCTTGCTAGTCCTTAATGGATGAGTCCATGGCTCTTTTATATGGATCTGTTGGTTGATCTTGCTGATCTTCAATGGAGATTCCATCTTGATTTTTATAAGTGAATATATTACCGGTTACTATGAGCTAGGAACTATCGAAAAGACTCCGAAGTGGACAGGTGGTGAGCGTTCTGGTTGCCAATGATGCCATAGATACACCGATGAAGGGATGATTGGAAAGATGGACAGGTGGTGAGCGTTCTGGTTGCCAATGATGCCATAGATACACCGATGAAGGGATGATTGGAAAGAAGGATTCAACCAAAGATTTTGAGGATTATGATCAGTGACACTATGGTTTCATTAAATGATTGTTTTAAAGATAGCTGAATCTATGATTGGAAAGAAGGATTCAACCAAAGATTTTGAGGATTATGATCAGTGACACTATGGTTTCATTAAATGATTGTTTTAAAGATAGCTGAATCTATGAAAAAGGCAATTTCATATTGGGTGTGTAAGTTGTGTGACCGGCATTAAATTTGCATGAGTATCTGACTAGGGGGCTTGGGAACTCTTTTCCCTATACCCAGGACAAAACCTAACCAAATTCCTAATTAGATCCCATCACTACAGTGGTTGGGCGCTAACCCATGGGTTAGGCTGGACTGATGGATCCGTAAAATAATACTCAATTCTGTTATAGTACGATAGAAGAAGTAAACCCCGGATAGTAATTGTTCTATGGAAAAAGAATCAACGGCTGTGCCTCTTGATGGGGAAAAAAGCGTTGATTTCTATGATCCAAGTGCAAGTTTCTTCCTTGATCTAACCAAGTGACTCACAAGTTTGGTCGGATCAGTTTGGTCAGTAATGATCTTGACTACGTTAGAGTACAAATATCCTGGAGGAATCGCCCGTGCTTTTCAGTAGGGGGAAGTTTTTCCGGGTTTTGTTTTTGAAGAACCAAGGGATTAGTCTCTTGACCGGATATCCGTGGTGGGCGAGGCCCCAAGTGAGGGATCCTACCCCATGCAAGAAGTGCTACTTCTGCTGCTAGCACCCCCGAATCCATTGCGTAGAGGGGGCAGTGATCTTTCAGCTTGTATCAGAGCGAATTGGCTAAAGTGCACGAGGCCCCGAGTGAGGGATCCTACCCCACACAAGAAGTACTACTTCTGCTACTAGCACCCTCGAACGATCTTTCAGCTGGTATTAGAGCGAATCGGCTAAAGTGGATGAACTAAAAAGCCAAAAATGTCAAAATTTTATGAAGTAACAATAAAAGGTTGTAATTGTGTGATAAAAATCATACAAATTAATATATTCAGAATGAAGATTCATAAAATTGAAAGTGGGCCTTCAGATGAAGTACTGCAATTGTATGGAAATCCCTGACTTGCTTGAGGCGGGCCTACTCATGATAGTATTTACCTTATAATTCCAAGGACCGTGGCTACCCATATATACCGAGGGTATAGCTGCAGCTCTTTACTGGCAGTATATACGAGTAAATATAAGACCTTGAAATTATAAGTAAAAATGCTATCTAGATGATGAATTCAAATGCTGGTTGATATGATTTTAGAATTCTGGATGAGAACTGATGAGTTGATTTGGATTCTGATTTTAAAAATGATGATTCCTAAATTTTGGTTGAAATGTATTAAGCTGAGCAAAGCCACAATGAGGATGAATTGGTCGAGTCCCTATGATGATGTTCATAACTGGAATGATGATAATGACTTCAGCAAATCACTATGAGATTAGTGGATTGTGCTGACAGATTGCTACCGTTAACATGACCTAGTGGATCCAGTTAAGGGATGACAGATTAAAAACCTGCATAACTGAAACTTCCATGGAGGAATGTTCAGATGAAATTTTCGGTCTAATGGACCATTATTGTGTTAAGAATATGAATGATATGTTCTGAATGAATTGTTATCTGATAATAAGTTCTATATAAGGGATCTTTATCCCATGATTCTGGGGAGAGCTAACCAATCTAAAGAACCCCAAAATCAGTTGGATCTAAAGTCGGATTTGAATTGTAAATAAAAGGACTTAACAAGAATTTTTGTATTGATAGGATCATGGATCGAGGTTGTCAAGGTAGGAATGATAACCCCCAACTCGATGAGAAAGAGCTCAACTTGGATGTTCATAAAACTCTTCATAGATCGTAGCAGCCTGGACCTTTCAAGGGTGAAGGGGAAAACTTGGGCGTGACTATGGAGAAGTGGATCGAAGCAATGGAAGAGTACTTCGATGTCATCGGGTACAATGAGAAGAGCAAAACGGCTCTTATAAGGCCGACGATAGTAGAAATAGCCAGAATAGCATGGAGAAACCACTATGAGACAAACCGTGTGGATCAAAACACTCAGACATGGAATGATCTCAAAATTTACTTAAGGAAGAGATTCTGTCCTGCCGACTTTTTGGAAACAAAGATGAACGAATTCTTAGAGTTAACCGAGGGGAGCAGAACTATTGAAGTATATCATCAAAAGCGTTCGCTCTCCTCCTCAAATACTCGCCACCACTGGATGAAGAATAGCTGATGGCTAGGCTCATTCGGGGACTAAACGAACCTTTGAATATCCTAGTGAAGAATGCCAAGCCAGTTTCCATGGCCGAAGCAATGCGGATGGTGAAGGATTTCGCCAAGGCCTTTGATGTTAAGGTCCCGTCGAAGCTAGCATTATCACCTTTCAAAAGGTTTTTAGCTCTAGAAGGTGATTCCAACCTTCCACCTTCTAAGAGATATAAGGGTCAAGCCGCCCAAGATATGGGAAGTTCTAGAATGGAAGAAATGTCCTTTTCTTGGAACTCAATCCCTTGAAATTCAACTTCAGAAATTCCACCCTTAAACAAGGGAGTGAAATGCTATGACTGTCAAGGATTTGGACATCGTAGTATGGATTGCCCAACTCCTTTTGGAACAAGGTTTTTAGGGTGAGAAAATCAAGGATCAAGATTCCAGACTCCAATTTCTTCCTTCCAAAGTAATCATGTTTCTTTCCGCCAAAATCAAAGAAATCCCAGAGGTAGACCCTCTAACCAACCCTCAGTTTCAGTCCAAAGTAATGCAAGACCTCTGCCTCAGAATAGGGGAAGTCAAAGAGAGATGTTCCCAAATCGGCCGCCCACTTCCAAGGCAGTAACGCTGGAAGTAATTGCAGAAGAAGAAGAAGATGAAAGAGATCATACTCCACCTACTACGAGATGAGGACGTCTTGTGTTTTTTAAGTGGGGTAGGATGTAAGATTCCTCCCTCTAGCTTTTGAGGTGTTGAGGTGTAAGAACCTCCCCTTCTGATCTTGTAATTATTCCCACCTTTGAAATAAAAGAAAGATTCTATTTTACCCTGTTTTGACCTAGAAAGAGAAAATGTCTAGAGAGAGATAATCCAAAATTGAGATATTTTTAAATATAAAAATCCTCCTAGTGTCTAAAATGGTTTGTCTTGAAATAGAAATTCAAAAAGAAATTTCCAATGTGCAATTGGAATTAATTGAAAATAGGTAAAAAGGACCTAAGCCAGATTTTCAGTTAAATTATGCTCCAGTTAAGGTTCTTGTGGGACAATAGGATCAATCCAAGTGTGGGAAGGAGATAAATCCAATTTATAAAAGAAAAAACCCCAAAAACGAGTAAATGCTCACATAAGATGAAGAGTTGACTAAGGACAAGGTTTATTAGTAAAAAACTAGAAGTATTAGTAAAAAAATGAGATATTTTGGGTATAATGATTCAATTTTGACACCTTGGTAAGGAGAAGGGGGTTCTTCAAGGAGGTGCCTATTTCGCATGTGTGGTGGAGTTTTAAACTCAAAAATATTGTGATATTTTTTATCTCTCCTCTCTCCTGGATCAAACCAAATCAAAAGGGAGCCAAACTAGGTCCAACAAACTAGGTCCAAATCTTGTCTAAATTCAGCCAAACTGAACCTGGAAAATTCTAGAAACTAGTTGGACTTGGTTAGAGGCCTCCCTAACCTATAAGTAGATCCTTAGCCCTTTAGGTGAGGCCTCCCTCACCTATAAGTAGATCCTTAGCCCTTTGTAAAAAAATATGAGAATCATTCCATGCCAGTATTATATTGAAATAATGATATTTTCTATTATACTCTAAAAATCCACTACAAATTGAAAAGATTGGAGCTTCTCTCTCTCTTCAATCTTCCTTGGAGACTTCATCAACATACCAAACCAATTGATTGGTTGGGGGCCTCTACTTTGATTAAAGAATCAAGCAATTTAGGAGGTAAAATGTGGTTTATGGTCTTTTTTCTTTAATCTCCAAATGTTTCTCTCTTCTCAACCCCTCTCAAGCTTGAGAAGCATTAATTTAAATGGCTTTTGAATACTTTTGAAGTTCTTTAAAGTACTTTAATGAACAAATACATAAATTTTTATTTATGCTTAAATTAAATGTTTTTCTAAGCGTCTCTCTCCCCCAATGAATGGTCATTCCTGTAACCTATTCTATATTCAAATGAAGCAGTAATTTCTATGCTTGTCAAATTAGAGGCCAAATAAGTGGCTTTTTCATGTTTTTTATGCTATTTAATTTATGAAAAAATTAAGAATCAAGTCCATAATTGGATATTGATCCAATTAATGGTTATTCTAATCATAGGGATATTACTAAACTTTATGCTTTCAAATTATTTGAGAATTATCAGTAATAGCAGCAACGGAGCTATGGTAAATTTGTTGAAAAAAATAACATATAAATCATTTTCATTCATAATATGAAAAGAGGACTTCCTACCATATTCTAGGATTAATCATCCTAGATTAATTGAATGATTCTCATTATAATCATGAAAATTTTTGATTTTTTATGTTTATGCATAAATAGTAATTAGCAAAAGAGAAATTTCTAGTAATTCATTTAAATGTTAAAAGAGGAATTCCTATGACATTTGGAATTCCATCATTAAGATGGGAAAAGAGAAATTCCTAGCATATTGGAATTAATGAGTATTTTAATTAAATTCAAAGATGAAATTTAGATAAAGTTATTTTACCTATGAGAAATATTTAAATGTTAAAAGAGGAATTCCTATGACATTTGGAATTCCACCATTTAGATAGAAAAAGAGAAATTCCTAGCATATTGAATTAATGGGTATTTTATTTTAGATGAAATTACTTTATGAGAAATATTTGATGATAAAAGAGGAATATCCATGACATTGGAATGCAATTAATTAAATGCAAAAAGAGGAATTCCCATGGTATTTGAGATCCAAGAAATTAAATGAGAAGAAGAGGAATTTTTAGTATAATTCAATTTATGATTATTTATCAAAAGTGGAAATATGGGTAGAATTGATTTTTGTAAATTCCACGAATCCTTTTATTCAAAAGAGGAATATTGAATATAATTCATTTGAGAAATTGAGAATGAATATGGAAATAGTCGTCGTCGAGAAAAAGAACCTTTAATTAGGCCAAGCAATTGGCGAAAATTTTAGAAAAAGTCCCATTATCGGGATCAACCTCTCGAAAAAGCTATTAAATGGGAATAGCATGTGAATGGATGAGATAAGGTGAAAATTGAAAAGATGCAGGGGAGAAGAGAGCTTGAGCTCTTGCAAGTACACACACACTCACAAAACCCTAAAAGAGAACACACAAGGTGAGAGGCTGAAAATCTTCTTCTTCTTCACACAACACTCAACACACCATATACAAAGATAAGAGTACACACAATATGAAAAGGTACTCAACCAAATACATACTAGGGTTCTCTATAGTGTGAACCCAACTAAATGAGCTGGCGCTATAACTATGCGAGTGTCTAGAATGGCTGTCACACAGCTTGTCATCCCAGTGGCCGCATATCGCCCATGATCTCACCAACTATGCCAATGGTGTAAGTGTGGGGCCTATCCCCCAGGCGGGTCATCAATGTCCACCGTCTCACTAGATGAGCTCGATATCTCAACACTCCCCCTCGAGCTCAACTCCATCTCGTGTACACCAAGCAAAGCCCTGAATTTGCATAGCTTCTCTGTACCCAATGCTTTGGTGACGATGTCAGCGACCTGATCCTGTGTGCTAACATAAACAAGCTCAATGTCTCCTGCCAAAACCTTCTCTCTGACAAAATGGTAGTGGACCTCTATATGCTTCGTGTGAGCATGAAAAATTGGGTTCCTGGCCAATCGTATACTGCTAATGTTGTCACAAAAAATGACATCTTTTCTATCCCCACTAATAGACCCAAATCTGCAAGTAGCTTACTCAACCAAGCTACCTCACATACTGCCATAGCAGCACCTCTGTACTTGGCCTCTGTACTGGATAGAGCAATCGTAGGGCTTCTTCTTGCTGCTCCAAGTCACAGCAGCACTCCCCAAAGAAAACATGAAGCCACTAGAAGTCTTCTTTCTGAGATACTAACAGCCCAATCAGTAGATGTGTATCCATATACACATATCTCTGTGTCCCAGTTTCATAAAATAGTTCATAATGCGAAGTAGACCTCACATACCTTAGTATGCATCTCAATGCATCCAAATGCGGCTTTCGAGGAACCTGCATAAACTGACTCACCAACCCAACAACATAGCTCAAATCTGGCCTGGTGATCGTCATGTAGATCAGGCTTCCTACTATGCGCTTATACATAGTAGGATCCTCCTAAATCTCTCCTGAATCTGCACTCAACTTGCGCAATCACACTGAGATAGGCTTACAACCTCTCATAATACCATACTTGAACAACATGTCCAAGCCATACTGTCTCTGCATTAATCCAATACCATGTGGTGACCTAATCACCTCAATGCCCAAGAAATATCTGAGCTCCCCCAGATCCTTCATCTCAAACTTCTATCTAAGCAAGATCTTTGCATCAAAGATCTTTGCATCATGGTCCCCCGTAATGATCAGGTCATCTACATAGATGACAACAAACACAACCCCTCTATCACGGTGTCTCACATACAGCGAGAAATCTGCATTGGCTACATGAAACCCAATAGTGACAAGATATTCAGAAATCTTGTTAGACCATGCTCTTGGTGCTTGTTTTAAGCCATACAAGGCTTTCTTCAACCTGCAAACATGCTCGGGGTGACTCACACCCTTATAAACATGTGGTTGCAACATATACACCTCTTCCTGCAAATTCCCATGCAAGAATGCATTCTTTACATCCATCTGATGTAAAGACCATTGCTTTGACAGCCACTGCTATCACAACTCTCACTGTTGCCATCTTGGCAAACAACTCGGCTGAAAGTTTCCTCATAATCAATGTCATATGTCTGCTCATATCCTTTGGCTACCAATCTAACCTTGTACTTGCTTATGCTTCCACTTGCATCCAATGGCTTTCTTGCCTTTATGTTTTACTTTGTGCACCCACTTGCATCCAATGGCTTTCTTGCCTTTAGGCAATTGCACTGAATCCCAAGTCTCATTTCCATATAGTGCATCCATCTCCTCATCCATAGCTTTCTCCGAACACACATTTCCAACAGCCTCATCAATGCATGTGGGCTCTATAAGCTGTACAACTTTTGCCATGTATGCATAGGGATGTGCCACATAACCATCATAGGTAAACCTCTGCACAAGATTCTTCACTCTCCCAGATCTTCGTAACTTTGCATTCATGGCTTCCATAGCCTTCTTTACACTAGGTGTTCTCATAGCTGGTATCCCAAGATCCTCATCAAGGCTCATCTCTGAGCCACTAGACTCTCCATAAACATGAGAATGCCTTGCAGACATGTCAAGCATACTAAGGGGCTCAACCACTTTCTCTTTGCCTTTATGTGATGTACTAATCACATTTGCAGGACTTGTATTATGATGCAGCTTGCCACTCCATGGCCTATCAAAACTGAACCACTAGATGAGGACTCTCCTGGTGGTTTACTCAAAGACCGTGATTGCTGACTTGCATTCTGTGCAACCACATTTCCACTCACATCAGTCCACAGCTTCTTTTTTAGCAGCATACCAACTGCTCATCTCATCAAAAACAACATCCCTACTTACCCTCAACTCACGTGTAGCAGGGTTATAACACCTGTATCCCTTTTGCTCAAGGGAATACCCAATAAACACACATTTTTTAGCTTTTGGATCCAGCTTAGTTCTCAGCTCATCTGGCACGTGCACATATGCAATGCATCCAAAGACTTTAATATGAGACAATCAGGTTTCCTGCCAGTAAACCTCTCCTCTAGAGTTACATCATGTATGGCTGCAGTTGGAGTCCTATTCATGATGTAAACTGCTGTAGAAACAGCCTCAACCCAATAGCTATGCGGTATATTCTTCTCTCCCATCAATGCTCGCGCAATCTCGGCAATGTGCGTGTTTTTTCGCTCAGCAACTTTATTTTGCTGCGGAGTGTATCTGCATGTAAACTATCTCCGAATACCATTCTTCTTCAAAAATTCAGAGAACTCATTGGAGAAGTAATCTCCCACTCCATCTCACCTTAGGCACTTTACATATTTCCCTGTTTGCTTTTCAACCATTACTCTGAAATTCTTAAAATGAGTGAACACCTCGCCCTTCTCCTTCATGAAGTATACCCACACTTCCCTTGTGTGGTCATCAATAAATGTCACATAATACCTGCAGCCTCCCATAGACATGGTCTTTGTAGGACCCCATACATCTGAATGCACAACATCTAGTGCATTTCTGCTCACATTTTTGTAGTGTGGAAATACATGTTTTGTTTGCTTTCCAAATTGGCATGCTTCACATATTTTCTGCATACCTTCAACTTTAAACTTTGGCAGCCCTGTCACAATTCCTTTAGTCTGCATAGACTTCATTCTCTGCACATTCACATGTCCAATTCTTTTATGCCAAATGTCTGTGTCTGTAACAATTCCTGAACCATTTGCAAACATCGCAGCACTCACTTCAGACATGTTTACATTCAATGTAAACATTTTGTCCACTCTGTTGCCTTTTGCAACCAACCTACACTTGTCTTTAAAGGCTTCAACATAATAACCATCAGGATTAAACTAACTAAACTTGTAAACCCTACTCAATCATCTAGCCAATTGAAACCAGATTCTTTGCTATGTTTGAAACATGAAGTACATCTGCAAGGTACTTCACTTTGCCATCCTGCATAGACAATGGCACATCTCCAACATGGGAATTGGATGAGCAGTGTCATCCCCTATTTCCACAAAACTTGGTCTTTCAAGGTTTTTCATCTCTTTGAACCACTCCCCCCATGACTTGTCATGTGGTTCGAAGCACCTAAATTAACGTAGCATACATCATCTTTTTGTGCTGCTTCAATATTTTCAGACATGGCATTAACGACATGCTGCATAACAAACAACCTTTCATTATCCTCTTTGTTTTTGCTCAAGGATGCATAGTTGTTTTGCTACAATTTTCCATTTTGCATGTCAGCCTTTGCTTCTTATAACAATCTACCTGCATATGTCCAGGCTTACCCCATAATAAAAGCATCCACGTGTATCATTATACTACCTTTGCCAATTTCCACGACCTCTTTGACTCCCCCTGCCTCTAAATTGGCCTCTTCCACTTGCGTGTTGTTGTTGTTGTGAATTCTAGGACTATTGTTGTTGTTGCTCTGCTCTGCCTGTGCTGGCCATAATTCTGATTACTTGTTCGGCCACGTCCACGGCCTCCTCTATCTCGTCCTCTTCCTGAACTTGTGTAGAAGGCATGTTGCTCTGAACTGTTTTTGTTTTGTTGTTGGAATTAGGGTTGTAGGAAACCACACAAAGCTTGGAGAATAAGAAGCAAGAATGCACACAACACACAGTGTATTAGATTGTATCAATGTACAAAGATAAGTTAGCCCTAGAGTTATGGGCATATATACAAGCCGAGGAAAAAAACCTCCTAAAGAGGAAAAAAGTGCCCCGACAGTCCTAAGTGTGTTCACACACATCACTGCCTATATATATGGCAACAAATCTCCCCTGGGAGGAGTGATGGTGTGAACGAGAGCTGGCACTCATGTATAGGGAAGTGCCATGCTTGAAGTAGATCGGTCCACAAAGGGAGCAAGCCCGAAGCTTTGCGGAAAGCTTTGAACTTCCTCAAAGCTTTGAAGCGCCTTTGTGAAAAGATCGGCGAGGTTGTCTTGTGTTGGCACATAGGCCAAGCTAATCTCTCCTGTGCTGAGAGTCTCTCCCTAACATAGAAATAGTGCACCTCAATGTGCTTTGTGTGCGAGCATGAAAAACTGGGTTGCCAATGCGCTCTGACTGTCAGTGTAGATAGAGGTGGCAGACTCCTGTCCAACACCCAAGTGAACCACCCATAAGCCGTTTGAGCCACACACACTCAACCAT
The DNA here is from genome assembly GCF_041138505.1 of Cibotium barometz. Classification (NCBI taxonomy): domain Eukaryota; kingdom Viridiplantae; phylum Streptophyta; class Polypodiopsida; order Cyatheales; family Cibotiaceae; genus Cibotium; species Cibotium barometz. The sequence goes on along the minus strand of NC_141081.1, from coordinate 8,281,826 downwards.
AGCTGTGAAAGCTGCCCTGTACTCAGCTTCACAACTAGAAGTGGCCACAGTAGGTTGCTTCTTGCTCAACCAAGATATGCATGAGCTACCGAGCATGAAACAAAAACCACTTGTGGACACTCTTGTGTCATAGCAACCAGCCCAATCTAAGTCCAAAAAAGCATGTAAATTTGGCGGCAATGATCCCCCTTTGGGATAAAATAACCCAAGATGTATGGTGCTACTCAAGTAGCGAAAGCTGCATTTAACTGCCTTCCAATGCTGAGACCCTGGGCTATGCATAAACTTGCTCATCTGTGAGACTGCAAAATGTCCGGCCTCATAATGGATACATAAATGAGGCAACCAACAGCTGTCTGATAGAGTGTGACATCAAAGTGACATCAAAGTGATCTCCAACATCATGAAGACTCAACTTCAAACCTGTCTCCATTGGAGTAGCAATAGGTTTGCAGGCCAAATCTCCGCAACAATGTCTCAATATACTTTGTCTGACACAAAGCAATACCTCCATCACATTGCTTAAATTGTATCCCCAAATAATGATGCAAATGCCCCAAATCTGACATCTCAAAAGAGGCATTCAAGTCAGCCTTAAAATCAGCAATATGACTCTCATTTGGTCCTGTGAGCAGCATAGAGATCAATGATTAGATGTACATCATCCACATGTTTAGCATACAAAGTGCTTTCTGTTGGAGTATTCTGAAAACCATGTGCAGTCAAATATGCATGTATCTTTTCATACCAAGCTCGTGGAGCTTGCTTTAAACCATACAAAGCCTTTTTCAACCTGCACACTTTGTTTTCCTACCCTCTTTGAACAAAACCACGAGGCTGTGATACATACACCTCCTCATGCAAATCTTCATTCAAGAACGCAGTCTCTATGTCCAACTGATGTACATTCCATCCATTATGAGATGCCAATGCACAAATGCTACGAATGGTAGTCATACGACAAGTGGGAGCAAAGGTCTCATCAAAATCAATGCCCTTTTCTTGAGCATAACCCTTTGCACACAAGTCTAGCCTTATAGCAATCAACACTGCCATCTAGCTTTTCAACTTAAAATCCCACTTACATCCAATGACCTTTTTACCAATAGGAAAATCACACAAAGACCATGTACCATTCTTCATTATAGCATCATATTCACTTTGCATTGCAGCCAACCAATTTTTTGATTTTTGTGCCTCATCAAATGAAAGAGGTTCTTCCTCTTCACACATACTAGACACAGCCAAAGCATAACAATCTGATGCATAAGAGACATGCTGAAAACCTGAACGAGTGCGACTAGAAATAGGTGCATCAATTTTACTATCATGCAAGGTTTGCACCAACCATTTAGGCATACCTCTAGCCTGCTCATTTTCAGCCCTATCCTCATAAATTACATCCTTTAAATCTGCATCAGAAATAGGCTGATTTATGATGTCGTTTGAAATATGCATAGGCTGAATATTTACCTTATTAGGACTTACATTTGAATTCCCACCTGTAAATAGAGGCAACAACATATCAAATACATCCCGTGAACTCACACCTGTCTCTTTGGTACATGAAAACAAAGGCTGCACAGCATCTTCCACAAAAACAACATCTCGACTAATCAAGATATGCTTTGACTATAGATGATACAATCTATAACCCTTGCTCTCAGTACTATAACCAACAAAAATGCATTTGATAGCCTTATCATCCAATTTTCTACGTTGTTGCACAGGCACTAAAGCATAGGCTAAGCAACCAAAGACACGCAAGTGACCAATAGAAGGCTTCCTGCCATGCCAAGCTTTGTATAGAGTAATAGACTGCAAGGCCTTTAGGGACACCTGTTGAGTACATATGCAGCACACATGACAGCCTCAAGCCAAAATGCATGTGGCAAAGCTTGGCTCTTGACCATACATCGTGCCATCTCCATAAGTGACCTAATTTTCCTCTCATCAGCAACATCATTTTGCTGAGGGGTAAACGGCACTGTACATTGGTGTTTTATCCCACGACTAGCCAAAAATTCATCAAACTCTTTAGACATGTACTCCCCCTCGATCAGAACAGAGGGTGCCCACAATACAATTGGATACATTTTCAACCATAAGCAAAAACTATTTGAAGCACAAAAACACTTCGTACTTTGCCTTCAGTGGATATACCCATGCATGCCTTGAGTAATCATCAATGAAAGTCACGAAGTACAAGTGTTTACCAAATGACGGAGTTTGCATAGGCCCATATACATCACTATGTACAAGTTACAATTTGCGAGTGGCCCACACAGAACCATCCTTTGGAAACATAGAACGCTGCATTTTGCCCAAAATACAACCTTCACAAACATGTTTTAATGGTGCCTCAAGAGGGGGCAGTGAAGCAACCATATCAAATTTCTGCAAAACATAGCAAACTAGCAAAGTTCAGATGACCAAAACAAGCATGCCATAGTTTTGCATCTAAAACTGCCTTTTCATCAGAAGCTACATTTGTTGAATCTTCCACACACTTGTCATAAGAATTGAGCCTATATAACCCATGAGACAAGGTGCCAGATGCAATAATCGTATCACCAGAAGTCAAATCATGAACAGTACATCTGTCATCCACAAATTTGACTACAAGTCCAAGTCTAGCAAGCGCAGCACGACAGACAATAGATTTTTCTTTATCCCTGGCACATACAAAGCATCTAAAAGTGTGAAAGCACTACCATTTACAGTAGTAAGCATAATTTTACTAACGCCCTTCATTGGGTAAGAAGCATTATTGGCACATGTGATAGTATTTCCATTAGAGACAACCTCAAGACAAGTGAACATATCATGATGCGAGGCAATGTGCTTTGTAGCACCACTATCAAAATACCATACATCAGAGTCAACAGAAACTGCCAAACATGCATCATGTACAGATGGGTCATATTGGCAATACACGCTAAACGCCCATTCTGTATCTTGCACAACATTTGCAGAATCTGCATTTGTAGAAGCATCCGCTATTGTGGCTACATTTGACTCTTTCTTCTTTACCTCTTTAGCCTTTAGCTTAGGGCAATTCTTAATGACATGATCAGTTGCCTTACAATAGTTGCACCTGATCTTTTTCTTGCCTTTATCAAGAGCCTTCTCAGACCTATTGTTGCTACCTGTGGAAGGAGAAGAAGTTGCAGACCTACTAATAGGAGAAGAAATAGTGAAAGGGACTACCTTACCACATCTTCTCTGCTGCTGGGGGCAGCAACAAATGCTTGATCAACTCCACGCTGCCTAGCCCTGTTTTGCCCTTAGACTGTGCTTCTTGACTAAAGTATCATACTTGACAACATCAGGTCTGTCCTCAGTATAACAAGTCTCCACGTGGAAGCAAAAGTCTGATATGACTCGGGTAAAACATCAAGAATAGTCTGCACAAGAGAATGATTAGGAATAATCTCACTTGCAAAAATCAACTGTTCCTTGAGATCTTTAATCTCAGCAAGAAAAACATTCATGTCATCATCTTCCTGCATAATCTTCAATCCTAGCTCTTTACGCAAGTAAGAGATTTTTGCCTCGTTACGACCTGCATACAAACTAGCTAGAATATCCCAAGCCTATTTTTCTATTTTAGCTAAACCAATATGTGGAGTGATGTTACGTTGACAGAAAGTGTAATCAAGGCATGAGCCTGTGCATCTTTACCATCCCAACGAGCTTGTTCAGTAGTGGGTAAAACAACAGCAATAGTAGAGCTGCTAGAACCTAGACGTACATTCATATCCTGCACAATGTTCCGCACTCCTTTTACAACCAAAACATACTGCATCATGTATGCCCAAAGTGGGTAGTTGCTGTCTCCATCCAGTTTATCATCGGCGCGGCAGACAACATCTTGAACTCTTTCACATCTACAATAGTCGGATTGATCTCTGGTATCATGCTCACCTTCTATGTAGTCCTAGTAACCCTTTCCCATCAGGAAATTTGTCAACATGAACTTCCAATTATGGAACTTATTCTTATCAAGCTTCTCAGCAACAATCTGGTTTATGCCATCATTTGACATCTTGTCAAACACACAAATTTACCAGAAACAGCACTCTGGTTTGTCCTTCACAAACTGCTGTATTTTTTGCAGCAGTACTATACTACATTCAAATGTCACAACCAATGACCTCAATGTGCATATATACACCCAATGGTAACTATTGACCTCCTTACAGCACACACAATGTCTGCACAACTAATCTGTCTTCCTGCAGTTCTTAAAATAGAGTTCTGCACAGAGAATCGATACCTGCAATGCTCGAAATCGCATGCTTTCTGAAAACGGAGGTCTTAACGCACCCGAAATGCTTTTTCGGCCCAAAAATTTACCCTATTGGAGAGAATAGTTGCACTATAGCTTTACTCCCGTGAAGAAAGCTCTTCAATTAGAGATCATTTTCCGGTGCCTCCCGTAGAGCTCCCGACAAGGGTGTAGTCGCTCGCCAACACAAATAGGGAAGAGTAGATGAAGCTCTTACCCTCGTACCGCTTCCTGTGCTTCTCTTACTACTTGCAGCTCAGCCCTTAGCATGAACCACGCTTTGATACCATGAAAATATGCAAGGGAGAAGAGAGCTTGAGCTCTTGCAAGCACACACACACACTCACAAAACCCTAAAAGAGAACACATAAGGTGAGGGGCTGAAAATCTTCTTCTTCTTCACACAACACTCAACACACCATATACAAAGATAAGAGTACACACAATATGAAAAGGTACTCAACCAAATACATACTAGGGTTCTCTATAGTGTGAACCCAACTAAATGAGCTGGTGCTATAGTATGAAAAGGTACTCAACCAAATACATACTAGGGTTCTCTATAGTGTGAACCCAACAGCTGGCGCTATAACTATGCCAGTGTCTAGAATGGCTGTCACAAATGGCTATCACACAGCCTCTCATCCCACTAGCCGCATATCGCCCATGATCTCACCAACCATGCCAGTGGTGTAAGTGTGGGGCCTATCCCCTAGGCAGGTCATTAGTGTCACCGCCTCACTAGATGAGCTCCATATCTCAACAAAAATAGGATGCGATAAGATGTGTATGGGATAGAATGTGAATGGATGTGATAAGAGGTGTATGGGATAGAATGTGAATGGATGTGATAAGAGGTGTATGGGATGTGATAGATATGAATGAATATGGATGTGTATGTGGAAGAATGGATGTGGATGTGTATGTGGAAGAATGGATGAGGATGTGTATGTGTATGTGGAAGAATGGATGTGGATGTGTATGTGTATGTGGAGGAATGGATGTGGATGTGTATGTGGAAGAATGGATGTGTATGTATATGTGGAAGAATGGATGTGGATGTGTATGTGGAAGAATGAATGCGGATGTGTATTTGGAAGAATGAATGTGGTTGTGTATGTGGAAGAATGGATGTGGATGTGTATGTGAAAGGATGTGATATCAACGTGAGTGAATGAATGAGATATGTGATCTGAATTGGGATGTGAATGAATGAGATGTGATGTAAATTGAGATATATGTGAAATGAATGAGGTGTGATGGGATGTGAATATGGGTTGATGCGAGTGGATGAGAATAAATGAGGAAAGATGTGATGAGATGAAAAATGATGTGATTGGATGAAAATGGGTATACATATGAATTGGATATGGATTAAGTAATGTGGATGGATGTGGAACAATGTGAAAGACGAGAGTTCATTATAGGAACTGTATTTATGACCTATTTTTAAATGACTATTTTATGTCAAAAATGCTGGGGAAGCATTTTGATCGTCTTGTGAATGAGGTCAAGGAGATCAGCTGATAAAGTTGAAACAGTTACGGAGAGTCAACGGAGAACATCTCGCGTAGTAAGGTCGGCCAAGGTCTTGGTTCGATTCAAATGGTGAGCTTCCGGTACGGTGGATGAGGGACCAAGGAAGCGGCCTATGAGTGAAGCGCTAGGTCACCGTGCAAAGGATCCTAGAGGGTGCTGACCATACGGTGCTCGGGGGCTCTGGGTCACCAAAGATACCCACACGTGCATCGTGGAAGATATTAGAACAAGGAGTAACAGTTGTTTTCTGAAATCGGGGGGCATGGATTTGGTTGATTGTCCTTGCTGGTCCTCAAAACGGATGAGTCCATGGCTCTTTTATATGGATCTGTTGGTTGATCTTACTGATCTTCAATGGAGATTCCATCTTGATTTTTATAAGTGAATATATTGCCGGTTACTATGAGCTAGGAACTATCGAAAAGGCCCCTGAGTGGACAGGTGGTGATGAAGAGCGGTTCTCTCTACCATGCAATATAGTGCTCATAGAGTACTACCGATCAACAAATGTGTTGAGAAACACAATGTCAATCTGAGGACTCGACCCGATTAGTGCATGAAGGCTTATCCCTTCCGGGAGAGCTCACATACACGAACCACCACTTGATGATTCAACCATTCAACACCTCAATCAATCTCTCAATCCATTAAACCCACTACACTAATCAAGAGAACAAGCAATGCATGGCAATCTCTTAATCCCATTTAAACATTGATTAAATCTTAGCTTTCCCTAATGCCAGCAAATCCATAAGCATGCATCTACTAACCCACAAGCTTAAGTAAGCATAGAATGTAACATTCACAAACCCACAAGCTCATAGAGAGAGTCTATCCATGAATAACTCATTGCCAATGAAGTGGGCAAGAGCTTGCATCAATGGAGACTACACACACACACACTACAATCATGCAGCATACACAAGGGAAAGAAAGAAGCATTCAACTAATCATAGATTAATCTACTTCAATGATGCTAAAATAGATTAAGAGAAAGAAGTGGAGCTATACTCATTGGAGCTTGATACTCATTAGAGTACAATAGAGAGAGTTAGAGAGTTGCCATAGCTTGAGAGCTCAAGAGCTTCAGTCAATAGCTTATGAGAATGGCCAAAAAACGTACTCTTTCTTTAGCTAACATCTCTTTTATAGAGATGTCACTAACCCTAACCCTAGGCCTCTTTCACACATGGGCGGACAATCCCATAAGTGAGCCTTGCTTAATACACTTAGAACTCTCATTTAGAACCCACATTGGCCTAAAATGATTTAAATTGAACTTCGGCACAAAAATATGGAAAAATTATGTGCGTCTTTATGTTCCCATGGCTACAATCCTGCTCTCTTGCATTAATTGCTTCCGGCCTCCTTCCATAATCCGTGTTCCCGTGAGTGTTCCCGTGGAACATTCCCCCCTTCCTAAATCGCGCACGTCCTCGGGCACGGTAGAAACAAAAGCTGCAAAAAACAATGGAAGACAAGTAAAGCCTTTTATTGAAAAAAAAACAGCAATGACAATCTCACACGTGCGCATGCAAGTGAAAGGCCGATTAGAGTTTTAAAGAGTTCTAAAAGAAGTAAGTAAAGACTAGTCAAAGTGAGACTAAGTGGTAGATAGTGCTATGCAAAGGCAAGTGTGCTTGTACACCGCAGGTTATGACCACAGTCTCAATGTTCTACAAGTGTTTAAGTTATTCCTAAGTGGCAATTCTACTCCTAAATATGAGCAATGGTCATTGGACCTTTCTTCCGTTTGCATTGATGCATTGCTGATGTGCAGATTGCTTCTCTTTGCTCTTTGTAGGCATTGCATGTCTCCCCCCTTTCTAATTTGTGTGCACGGTAGGTGGACTATTGGGGCATGTTTGTATGCTCTTGTTTAGCTAAGATCTCTGCAAAATGTCTTATTAACAAACAAGAAAAGAAAAGAAAAGAATAAAATTTGTTATTGGTGCCAATCACCGAATATAGCCGAGGGAAAAAACCCAGTGGGAGAAAAGTGCCCTGGCTTGTTGATCTTATTGTGGAGTTGATGAGCTTACCCTTGCATTGGTGGTGGATCCGTGTCCACTTCTGTTGGAAAGATGGTATCAATCACTTCAAGATGCAAGGACAACCCTGTACAAAAGCTGGCCTCTGGAGAAGGTGGTAGAGGAAGGAGTGCTTCCTCGCTAAAATATGGCATTGGTTCTATGGGAAGGTTAAGCAGGCAATTTTGATTTTGGAATTGCTCAATATAGGTACTCATAGTGATCCAAAATTGACATGTTGAGGTTGGGGGAAGGGCTTGCAAGATAGGTGGTTGCAAGTCATTTATGCATGTATCCCTCCATTGTTGTGCTTGAACCTCCTCAGGTAATCTACGTTGATTTGGTCCTCGGTCTCGTACTCTCACGTCAAGAAGGTTATGGCGTTGGGGTGTAATTCCCACAATTTGTTTCATTAAGCCCGTGCCATATCGTTGAAAGTAAGAGTGGCATAGCCAACAAATGTGTGAAGCTTCTCCTAATACGAGGCACACTCTTGAATGACAATGTGGAAATGGATGATGCTGTTGATAGAATAAAGTGACAAAGTGATGCCCACAACAAATTTCACCTAAGGGAGCATAAAAGTACCTAGAATGAGTTTGAAAAGGAGGAGCACTATAACCCCCGCAATGTTCAGGTTGAGTACTATCAGGGTCAATGCATGGTGGACATGTATCTCGCCAAGTATCCATCAGGAGGCATCTGGGCGTAGAACAATGAAATTTAGAAACTTCAAACTTTATACACTCATATCCATCATTACAATCCCTATCAAAAACAATGTAGATAAGATCACCTCAAAAAGAACACAATCCTATAAAAGCATAAGGAACCACATTAGTAAAAGTGAGACTATTCAAACACTGATCTACCAAAGAGCTTCAATTGTAGTGTTAATGCCTTACCTTTTGTTGAGATATCGAGCTCGTCTAGTGAGGCGGTGGTCACTAATGACCCGCCTGGGGGATAGGCCCCACACTTACACCACTGGCATGGTTGGTGAGATCATGGGAGATATGCGGCCAGTGGGATGACAGGCTGTGTGACAGCCATTCTAGAGACTGGCATAGTTATAGCGCCAGCTCATTTAGTCGGGTTCACACTATAGAGAACCCGTGTATGTATTGGTTGAGTACCTTTCATATTGTGTGTACTCTTATCTTATATATGGTGTGTTGAGTGTTGAGTAGAGAAGAAGAAGATTTCAGCCTCTCACCTTGTGTGTTCTCTATTAGGGTTTTGTGAGTGTGTGTGTGTGCTTGCAAGAGCTCAAGCTCTCTTCCCCCCTGCATCTTTTCATGGTATCAAAGCCTGGTTCGTGCTAAGGGCTGAGCTGCAAGCAAGAGAACCATAGGAAGCGGTACGAGGATAAGAGCTTCAACTACTCTTCCCTATTGTGTTGGTGACTACACCCTTGTCGGGAGCTCTACGGGAGGCACCGGCAAACGATTTCTAATTGAGGAGCTTTCTTCGCGGGAGTAAAGCTATAAGGCAACTATACAGTCCTTCGGACTGGTCCTTCGGACTGATATTTTCGGGCCGAAAACACGTTTCGGGCGCGTCTGGACCTCTGTTTTTCAGAAAGCAAGCGATTTCGAGCACAGCGGGTAAGTCATCGATTCTCTGCCGAACTCTGTTTTAAGAACTGTAGGAAGACAGATTGACTGTGCAGACACTGTGGGTGCTGCAAAGAGGTCTACAGTTGCCATTGGGTGTATGTATGCACATTGAAGTCACTGGTTGTGACATTTGAGAGTACTACAGTACCGCTGTGCAAAAAATACAGCAGTTTGTGCAGAAAAAACTAGAGTGCAGTTTCTGGTAAAATTGTGTGTTTGGCAAGATGTCTAATGATGGCATAACACAGATTGTGGCTGAGAAGCTGGATAAGAATAACTTCCATGCTTGGAGGTTCAGGTTGACAAATTTCCTGATAGGAAAAGGCTATTGGGACTTCATAGAAGGTGAGCATGAAGAGGCACCGGAGATACCGGATATAAATCCAACTGCTGCAGATGTGAAAGAGTTTAAAGACTGGAACCAAGGAGCCAGGAAGGTTATGTATTGGCTTTCCATTAGTATACAGGACACCATGATTTGGCACATTCAGGATGCCAAGTCCCCCAAGGAGGCGTGGGACACCTTGGTAAAGCTCTATGAAACAAATACCAAGGCACGTAAGATACAGTTGAAGAATGAACTTCATATTGTGGAGAAAAAGAGCATGTCTGTGAATGACTATGCGCTGAAGATAAAGGGTATTGTGGAATCCCTTGCATCTATTGGTGTGTCAGTAGATGATGATGACAAGGTGGAAGTCTGTCTACGTAGTCTCGGGCCACAATACAAGGCGTTTAAGATGTCTATTCAGACTCGGGAAAACATTCCCAACTTTACAGATTTTGTGTCTATGCTGATTATCGAAGAGAAGAGCTTGGGTGAAGACCAATAGTCTTCACAAAGCAAAAACAGTTCAGAGCAACAGGCCTTCAGGAAGAGGACGAGGTAGAGGAGGCCGTGGACGCGGTCAAGGAGGTGGCCGAACAGGTAATCAGAATTATGGCCAGCAGCAGCAGCAGCAACAACAGTCCCAGAATCAACAACAACAACAACAACACGCAGGTGGAATTGGCAAATTCAGAGGCAGGGGGAGTCAAAGAGGCCGTGGAAATTGGCAAAGGTAATATAATGATGCACGTGAATGCTATTATTGTGGTAAACCTGGACATGTGCAATTAGAATGTTATAAGAAGCAGGCTGACATGCAAAATGGGAAAGTGCAGCAAAACAACTGTGCATCCTCAAGCAGAAATAATGAGGATAATGAAAGGTTGTTTGTTATGCAGCATGTTGTGAATGCCATGTCTGAAAATGTTGATGCAGCACAAAAAGATAATGTATGGTATGTGGATTCAGGCGCTTCGAACCACATGACGAGTCATGGGGAGTGGTTCAAGGAGATGAAAAACTCGGAAAGACCAGGTTTTGTGGAAACAGGGGATGACACTGCTCATCCAATTGCCCACGTTGGAGATGTGCCATTGTCTATGCAGGATGGCAAAGTGAAGTACCTTGCAGATGTACTTCATGTACCGAACATAACAAAGAATCTGGTTTCAGTTGGCCAGATGATTGAGCAGGGCTTGCAGGTTCGGTTTAACCTTGATGGATGTTATGTTGAAGATTTTAAAGACAAGTGCAGGTTGGTTGCAAAAGGCAACAGAGTGGGCAGAATGTTTACGTTGGATGTAGACATGCCTGAGATGAGTGCTGCGATGTTTGCAAATGGTTCAGGAATTATTGCAGACACAGACATATGGCATAAAAGAATTGGACATGTGAATGTGCAGAGATTGAAGTCTATGCAGACAAAAGGAATTGTGATAGAGCTGCCAAAATTTAAAGTGGAAGGTATGCATAAAATCTGTGAAGCATGCCAATTTGGGAAGCAAACAAAGCATGTGTTTCCACGTAACAGATATGTGAGCAGAAATGCACTAGATGTTGTGCATTCAGATGTATGGGGTCCTACGAAGACCATATCTATGGGAGGCTGCAGGTACTATGTGACTTTCATTGATGACCACACAAGGAAAGTGTGGGTATATTTCATGAAAGAGAAGAGTGAGGTGTTCACTCACTTTCAGAATTTCAGAGTTTTGGTTGAAAAGCAAACAGGGAAATATGTCAAGTGCCTAAGGTCAGATGGAGGGGGAGAATACTTCTCCAATGAGTTCTCTGAATTTTTAAAGAAGAATGGTATTCGGAGACAGTTTACGTGCAGATACACTCCGCAGCAAAATGGAGTTGCTGAGCGGAAAAACAGGCACATTGCTGAGATTGTGCGAGCATTGATGGAAGAGAAGAATATGCCGCATTGCTATTGGGCTGAGGCTGTTTCTACAGCAGTATACATCATGAACAGGACTCCAACTGCAGCCATACATGATGTAACTCCAGAGGAGAGGTTTACTGGCAGAAAACCAGATTTGTCTCATCTAAAAGTCTTTGGATGCATTGCATATGTGCATGTGCCAGATGAGCTGAGAACTAAGCTGGATCCGAAAGCTGAAAAATGTGTGTTTATTGGATATTCCCTTGAGCAAAAGGGATACAGGTGTTATAACCCTGCTACACGTGAGTTGAGGGTAAGCAGGGATGTTGTCTTTGATAAGATGAGCAGCTGGTATGCTGCTGAAAAAGAAGCTGTTGGGGCTGATGTGAGTGGAAGTGTGGTTGCACAGAATGCAGGTCAGCAATCACAGCCTTTGAGTGGACCAGGAGAGTCCTCATCTAGTGGGTCTGTTGATAGACCATGGAGTGGCAGGCTGCATCATAATACCAGTCCTGCAAATGTGATTACTACATCACGTAAAGGAAAAGAGAAAGTGGTTGAGCCCCTTGGTATGCCTGACATTTCTGCAGGGCATTCTCATGTTGATGGAGAGTCTAGTGGCTCAGATATGAGCCTTGATGAGGAGCTTGGGATCCCAGCTATGAGAACACCTGATGTAAAGAAGGCTATGGAAGCCATGAATGAAAAGCTGCGAAGATCTGGGAGAGTGAGAAATCCTGTGCAGAGATTTACCTATGATGGTTATGTGGCACATCACTATGCATATATGTGTGCAGGTTGTTGAGCCCACATGCATTGATGAGGCTGTTGGAAATGTGTGTTGGGAGAAAGCTATGGATGAGGAGATGGATGCACTATATGGAAATGAGACTTGGGATTTAGTACAATTGCCTGAAGGCAAGAAAGCCATTGGATGCAAGTGGGTGTACAAAGTTAAACGTAACAGTGATGGAAGCATAAACAGGTACAAGGCTAGATTGGTAGCCAAAGGATATGCGCAGACATATGGTATTGATTATGAGGAAACTTTCAGCCCAGTTGCCAAGATGGCAACGGTGAGAGTTGTGATAGCAGTGGCTGCGTCAAAGCAATGGTCTTTACATCAGATGGATGTAAAGAATGCATTCTTGCATGGGGATTTGCAAGAAGAGGTGTATATGTTGCAGCCACCTGGTTATGAGGATGAGGGTCACCCTGAGCATGTTTGCAGGTTGAAGAAAGCCTTGTATGACTTAAAACAAGCACCAAGAGCATGGTCTGACAAGATTTCTGAATATCTTGTCACTATTGGCTTTCATGTAGCCAATGTAGATTTCTCATTGTATGTGAGACATGGTGATAGAGGAGTTGTGCTTGTTGTCATCTATGTAGATGACTTGATCATTACGGGGGACCATGATGCAGAGATCTTTGATGTAAAGATCTTTCTTAGACAGAAGTTTGAGATGAAGGATCTGGGGGAGCTCACATATTTCTTGGGCATTGAGGTGATTAGGTCACCACATGGTATTGGATTACTGCAGAGACAGTATGGCTTGGACATGTTGTCCAAGTATGGTATGACAGGCTGTAAGCCTATTTCTGTGCCATTGGATCAGAATGGCAAGTTGAGTGCAGATTCAGGAGAGATCTTGGAGGATCCTACTATGTACAGGAGCATAGTAGGAAGTTTGATCTACATGATGATCACCAGACCAGATTTGAGCTATGCTGTTGGGTTGGTGAGTCAGTTTATGCAGGTTCCACGAAAACCGCATTTGGATGCAGTGAGACGCATACTGAGGTATGTGAAGTCTGCTTTGCATTGTGGACTATTCTATGAGACTGGGACAGAGATATGTGTACATGGGTACACAGATGCTGATTGGGCTGGTAGTATCTCAGATAGACGATCTACCAGTGGATTCATGTTTTCTTTGGGGAGTGCTGCTGTGACTTGGAGTAGCACGAAGCAGCCTACGGTTGCTCTATCGAGTACAGAGGAGCTGCTATGGCAGCATGTGAGGTAGCTTGCTTGAGAAAGCTACTTGCAGATTTGGGTCTATTAGTGGATAGACAAGTTGTCATTTTCTGTGACAACATTAGCAGTATACAGTTGGCCAGGAACCCAATCTTTCATGCTCGTACAAAGCACATAGAGGTCCACTACCACTTTGTCAGAGAGAAGGTCTTAGCAGGAGACCTTGACCTTGTTTATGTCAGCACAGAGGATCAGGTAGCTGACATCTTCACCAAAGCATTGGGTGCTCCGCAGATTCAGGGCTTCGCTTGGTGTACATGAGATGGAGTTGAGCTCGAGGGGGAGTGTTGAGATATCGAGCTCGTCTAGTGAGGCGGTGGCCACTGATGACCCGCCTGGGGGATAGGCCCCACACTTACACCACTGGCATGGTTGGTGAGATCATGGGAGATATGCGGCCAGTGGGATGACAGGCTGTGTGACAGCCATTCTAGAGACTGGCATAGTTATAGCGCCAGCTCATTTAGTCGGGTTCACACTATAGAGAACCCGTGTATGTATTGGTTGAGTACCTTTCATATTGTGTGTACTCTTATCTTGTATATGGTGTGTTGAGTGTTGAGTAGAGAAGAAGAAGATTTCAGCCTCTCACCTTGTGTGTTCTCTATTAGGGTTTTGTGAGTGTGTGTGTGTGCTTGCAAGAGCTCAAGCTCTCTTCCCCCCTGCATCTTTTCACCTTTGGGTTTGGGTATGTCCTTCTTAAGAGGTGGGAAGGTTAGCAATTGTCGAGGAATTTGAGCAAGATAAGAGGATTTAGGCAGTGAAGTGCTCGAATCTATGCTCAAAGGAGACTCATGTAAAGTTGGATTTGTCTTAGGTGCACAAGTTGATGGTGGAATTGTGTAACAAGGAGAAGTTGGGACAACTGGTGATTCAATACATGTTTGGGGAAGGTCAACACAAGTAGATTTGTAGGTGCTATTACAACCACCTATCCTATCTTGAAGAGGTTGTGTTGATTTCCTTTGCACCCACTGATATGAAAAACCAAGAGTGGCTTTTGGAATCTTATTGATACACTCTTCTGGCTCTAGAAAACCATGGCATTTGGGAAGCCAAAGTGCTGTTGCACCCTCATAATAGCCTTGTGCTTTAAGAACATGCTTTGGGACCCAATGAGTAACAATCTGAGGTTTATATGGAAGTTATATTTGAATATTTTTAAAAATAAAAAAGATACTTAGATGCAATTATGCTTACATTTATGCTTAGTTTTATGCATAAAGAATTTTTATATTAAAAGAGGAAGTCCCACCATATTTTTATGTAATTATGTTTATACATAAATTTAATAATGCTAAAAGAGGAGTTTTCATGATATTCTATGCATAAGTATTTTAATGCTAAAAGAGGGATTTTTGTTACATTTTTGAATATACATTCATAGTATGTGTATGCATAAATGTCTAGATGTCAAAAAGAGAAATTTTTACTATATTTTCATAATTATATTCATGCATGTGTATGCATGATTATTTAAATGACAAATGAGGTTATGTGAATATATTATTATGTATATTCATGGTATGCTTATTCCTAGAAAATTTAAAAATTATAAGTAGATGTGTGAGAATATTTTAAATGTGTATTTCCATGGTATGTATATACGTGAATATTTTTGTTTACCAAAACGAAGAATTTTTATCATATCTTTAAATAGGAAAATGCATAATTAATTTTAGTATCAAAAAGAGAATGTTTCATCATATTTCTATGTGGATAATATTTGCATGTTGATGCCCAGGTTCAAATGGAAGAGAGAATATTTAAGAATATTTCCATAGCAGATAATTTAGAAAAAGAGATATCCTTGTTTAAATTCCATTATTCTTCAGTAGAATTATTTATAATTCTTTTATATCCAAAGTAGAATGAATTTTTATATTATTGGATGTTTATCCTTACGATTAGAAATCACAGTTATTTTATGAGATAAATGGAGAAATATCTTTAGGAAATAAATCTAGAAATAAATTCAAGTAATTCGGTGGTAGACCATGACCACTTGAGAAAGGTGGTCATCACTAAGATACCTGTCCATCTCTTGAATCATAAATTAAGCCAAGACTTGTGACCATTCCCATTTCTTCAGTACGAAGAAGGGATGACCATCCGATTTAGAGATTTTCCCCTAAAGACCAAAATTGTCTAGAAATAAGTTAAAAATTTATTTGATTGTATTTGATGGATGGATCACCTGAGATACGAGATTCATGATGGGTTTTGAATAAAGGGGCTTGTGAATCCAATACTAGAGATGTTTTCTCTTGAAATGGCTTTTCGAGAGGAAATCAAACTCAACTTGGGAAAATCCTACTTGCATAGAAACTTGGTTTTTGTAAAGGACTGTCTTACACCAGAATGCTAGAGAAAGCATTTGTTTTATTGTTTAATATAAGAAGAGTTTACGTTGCAACAGCTGGTGGGGAGTCATCGAAGGACGTCTCTTGCAGGCAAAGCCTTGCAAGGTCTTGACTAGCCTCGGTATGGTAAAAAATGGTACGCTTCCAGTACGATGGGAAGCGGTCCCGAGTGAAGTGCCAGGACACCTAAGGAGGATCCTAGAGGGTTTTGACTAGGAAATGCTCGGGCTCATGGTTGCCGAGGACACCCATGTGTATGTCGAGGACACCCATGCGTATGTCGAGGGAGACCTTCATGTATTGGCGACAAATTTATTTAAGTAAACTGGAAACTATGAAATTGGATCTCGTTGGTTGACTAGTCGGTGTTCAACAGAGAGTCTAGATGACAATTGATTGGAAAACAATGGAACTAGAATAGGGAGGATTATGATGGAAACACTGTGGTTTTATTGCAATTCTGTCTTGAAAATAGTTGAATCTGAGAAAGGCAATTTCATATTGGGTGTGTAAGTGGTGTGTGTTTTTGCATGAGTGCCAGCTAGGGGGCCTGGGAACTCTTTTCCGTAGTACCCGGGACAAAACACAACCAAATTTTTATAAATAGGGATCCCACCAATACAGTGGTTGGGATCCCACCAATACAGTGGTTGGGATTGTATAGATGGACGCCCCGTACCCCCGACCTTACCCATAATTAGGATATGACTGCCTTTGCTTTTGAGCATATCCTCTCCTCCGCCAGGACTCAATCGAGCAGGGCGAGTCTCGCTAATCATTTCTAGGAGAGCTATATTTTTCAAACCCAATGGAGAGATGACATCATATGTGGTTCTCAGGGAAATATATACATGCATGTTTGCAATCAGCGCGACAAAGGCTGAGACAAAACGTCTCTTTAGCTATGGTTTTGTTGAGGCTAGGGGTGGTTCGTGGTGTTATATTTTATCACCCCACACCTCAAGATTTTAGGGTCACTTGTCATATTTTTAGACTTCTTAGTCATTTTATCCCGAGGAGAAGTATTGTAGCACCAATGGCGGTGAGGGCACCCATGTATCGCGACATGTCCAAATTGCAGTATCGCCACTTCATGCGTATGCAATTAAGGCATTGACTTTTTGGAGCCATGTTGCTCTATGTATATATTATAAACCTTATGAAAATAAATAATGTTTTGTAAAAATTCCAGTTGTCTAAGTGATTGTGACCACCAGATATTGAGTTTAAAGGAATAAGTTATATTTTCTCAGGACGTTGTGTGATGTTTTGTGGAAACCTTAAGTTATATTTTCTCAGGACGTTGTGTGATGTTTTATGGAAACCTTAAACTCAACTTGTACATGTGTACATGAGTGTTGTTCGTGTTGTGGTGAGGTCATGGGAGCACCCATTGACTCAGTGTGGGCGTTGTGGATGCGGCAGTCAGGCTTCTGGCTTTGATGAAAGTGAATTTGCAGGAAAAAGATGAAATTTTGGAGACACAGCTCGTCCGGAGCGTGTTATGCTGGAGATGGTGTCAGCCATTCGATTGTTTTTGTTTGTGTGCGCATCCTCAAAAAGTAAGTGGGCACTCGTATGCTGTATTTGGAATGTGTATGGAGGCATGGGCATTAAACACTGAGAGGGCCGGTGTTACCTTGAGGAAGAGGAGTGTGGAAAGCGTGGAGTTTTTTTAATGATTGATGGCCCAATGCAGCCATGGGCATTGGTGTGAAAAGAGATGTTATGGTGGCCATTTTCCAAATAATAAAAATAAATAAAATAAAATAAGAAATGACTTTCTGGAAAGGTGGCGTGGAAGTTTGAGCTGCCGCCAGCGGGGTGCTTCTGGAAGCTGGTCGGCGCAGCTAGACGCAGAGAGGGAGACACCGCGGAGACAGAGAGTGGCGACAGCAGAGGATTACAGCGAGGGGGGTAGGAGGCCACCTCTGTGTGTGCTCGACAGAAGGCGGTTCTGGTGTGAGTGCCAGAGGAGGGGTGTTGTTTTGTGGGGATTCGGCTGGGAGCCGACGGGGAGAGAAGCCCCGTGTGTGTTTAGGTGGCGTGTGCAGCCACAAGAGCTGGAGAGAAGTGTGGGCGAAGGGAGTTCGCCATGTGGAGATTCGGGAGGCAGCTGCAAGACAAAGCCAAGGGGGGCCTCATAGCTGCCTGGTGTGAGGCGCTGCAGAGAAGAGCAGCGAGGGGGAGAAGAGTGCGAAGACAAAAGGGGAGCCATCGAGCTAGAAGCTGGTGGACAGCAGAGGCTAGAGAAGAGGCAAAGTAACTGGTGAGGGTGATCGAGGGGCTAGCAAACGGACGGAGAGTAGAGGCGCTAGGGAGCGTGGAGTAGAAAAGCTGTCGTGCACTGACTGGAGCCCTGGGTTAGCTGGTTTGCAGGTGATGTGCAGCAGCTGACAGAGATAGTCGAGGGAGGGCGACGTGCAGCCAAGCGCTGGAGGGAGTCACCTTGTGATGTTGGATGGGCTCTCAGGTGTTACAGGTAGCCGCAGCCATGCATCGTGAAGGAGCTGGAAACGCCTTGAGGTGGTGAACGCCACATGGAAGTGCAAGGTGAGGTTATGGGTTCTGCAGAGAGCAAAAGAAGCTATGACATGAGGCTGTAAGAGCAAGCTAAGCTGGTAATACAGCGGTGAAGCTGGCGACTGAGGAGCTGCCTTGAGAGAGGAAGGCCTGGATGAAGGTTCTATTGCAATAGAGAAGTGGCTAGCGACTGGGAGAGAAGTCACTGGGAAGGTTTGCTACGACCAGTGGGGTTGGTAGCATGCAAGCAGGTTCTTTTGCTTTGATTGGATATTGGGCTGGTTGTCAGGTTGGCGACAAAGGAAGAGGTTGCTGTGGTTTTGCTTTGAGAACTAGCAGTGTGCTGGTGGTGTAGCAGAGAGACCTTCAGCTGAGGTGCAGAGAAGAGAACGAGAAGGGCTGCTGCTGCAGAGAAGCAAGAGCGAAGGGATTTGGAGCGACCAGGAGCTGGAGAGGGCCGATTGCGAGCGGGTGCTTGATGAAGCTGGTGTCTGGGATATTTTGGGATATCCACCTCTGTAAAGGTCAAGGTCCTTTCTGAAATATAAGTCTTGTTCATGGCTTTTGGTCTGGTGTTCTGGTGTGTTTGCATGCGTGTGTGGAAGTGTGGCATGCTATAAGGGTGTAAACTGCTTTACCGCTTCCGTGCCATCACTTTTTGGTGCCTCCACAGAGGAGCAGATTTCCTCTGGTTTGTGAAAGAGAACAGGGCTGTGTGAAGAGAGATTTGGAAATGGCTCAGGATTTTCCGGAGTATTGGGGATTGCCACAGGAAAATGCAACCAGGTTTCTAGAGAAAATGGAGTTTACAGCTTTGATGAAAGACAGGGCAATCCCGGAGATCCTTTCTCGGATTTTGACTTATTGCTTGCAGGGCGATGCAAAAGCATGGTTACAGATGTTTGTGACTGCACACAGGAATGTTCATCGACAGGATCCTGAGTACCGTGTAGTCAGAGCTGCATTTTTGGCACAGTTTGTCCATGTGAAGAGTGCGAATGAAGTGTGGAAGGAGTTGTGTAACATTCAGCAGAAGGACGGTCAGGATGTGGATCAGTATCTGATAGAGTTTGGTAGACTGTGGAGTCTATGGTGTGAGGCTCTGATTCCTGAAGTACCCCCGCAGATGATAAAGAGAGAGCGGTTTGTGGCTGGTCTGGAGCCAACGATCCGACTAAAGGTGGAGCTGAAGAACCTGGATAGCTTTGAGGAGGCTGTCAGAGTTGCTCGTGAGAAGGAGTGGAAGATGAAGCGTCTGAGGCAGATGGGAATGCGGGAAGAGCCAAAGAGGTTTGTGAAGGTGCCAGAGATTGAGAGTATGCATCCTGGAAGAAAAGTTGCTGTTGTTCCTAAACAGGAGGATTCTTTGAAGAAGGAGGTTCATGATGCAGTGGAGCTCATGAAGTCTTTAAGCGTGAATTGGATAGAGTCTGCAGGAAGAGGACGAGGCATAGGTGTTATGGGAAGGAGAACTGATGCATCATCTGGTTCTGGAGGAAATTCAGCAGATATTAAAAGAGGGAGAGGGTATCCGTGTGATGTGCAATGCCGGAATTGTGGTGAGTGGGGTCATATCAGTCCACAATGTGAGAGACCAGCCAAAGCTAATGGTGGTATATATCAATTGTCTTTGGGAATGAGTGATAGGGTGAATGGCCCTAGTATGCAGGTGAAGGGTGCAATTCAGCCCAGTGTTTGTGAAGCCCATAAGGTCATACTTGCAGAGCAAGGTATGGGACAGATTAGCCTGTTGGAAATGAAGAAGAGTGAGGTTTCTGGAATCAGCCCTGAAGGTGAGGAGGAGAAGGATGAGAGTATTGATGGTGCTGTGAATTGTGAAAGTGATGCTAGTGCTGTGGAGCCTGATGTGTTTGAGTATGGATATAACTTGGATAACCTCTTTGATTCAGAAAAGAGCAATGACTTGCAGGTGCCAGTACTTCAGCCAGTCAAGGTAGAGTGTGATGATCAAGGTATTACTAATGAAGATGCTGTGGATGGAGTCCGTATGGATGATCCGGGTGATGAGTTGGATATTGCAGCCTGTGGTGAGAGTGTGGATGATGAGTTGGATAGTGTACTTGATAGTGCACTAGATGATCTGTTGGAGTTGGCTTCCTTGGAGAAGATTGCTTGCATGCCAGTTGTGCAGCAGGAAGAGAGTGATGGTGTGACTGGTGAGCCAGATGCTCCTTTGGATGATGGTGCGTGACCAGTGGGGTTGGTAGCACGCAAGCAGGTTCTTTTGCTTTGATTGGATATTGGGCTGGTTGTCAGGTTGGCGACAAAGGAAGAGGTTGCTGTGGTTTTGCTTTGAGAACTAGCAGTGTGCTGGTGACTGTGAGATCCCTGTTCCCACCGCGCAACGGATTCGGGGTACTAGCAGCGGAAGTAGCACTTCTTGCGCGAGGCAGGGTCCCACACTCGGGGCCTCGTCCACGGATATCCGGACAAAAGACTAATCCGTCGGTTTTTCCAAAACCAGACCCGGAAAAACTTCCCTTATCCGGAAAGCACGGGCGATTCCACCAGGATAATTTTTACTCTAACGTAGTCAAAACTCTTACTGATCAAACAGATCCGACTGCATCTATAAAGATACTTGGTCAGATCAAGGAAGAAACTTGCACTTGGATCATTGGGATCAACGCTTTTTTCCCCACCAAGGAGGCACAGCCGTTGATTCCTATCCATAGAACAATTACTATCCGGGATTTACTTTATCTATCGTAATAACAGAAATTGAGTCTCGATTTACGGATCCATCAGTCCAGCCTAACCCCATCCGATCCCATGGGTTAGCCAACCGCCCAACCACTGTAGTGATGGGATCAATTTGGAATTTGGTTAGGTTTTGTCCCGGGTACCAAGGAAAAGAGTTCCAAGGCCCCCTAGCCGGAATTTCATGCAAACATAAAACTAGCCACACCACTTACACACCCAATATGAAAATTGCCTTTTTCTTAGCATCAGCTAACTTTAAAACAATCCTTTAATGAAACCATAGTACCACTGATCACAATCTCCCAATTTATCCAGTTGATTCATAATTTTCCATCATTCCTTCATCAGAGTATCTATGGCATCATTGGCAACTAGAACGCTCACCACCTGTCCACACAGAGGCCGTTTCCATAGTTCCTAGCCCATAATACTCGGCAATATAATCACTTATCAAGATGGACTCTCGTTGAAGATCAGCAAGATCAACCAACAGATCCATATAAAAGAGCCATGGACTCATCCGTTGAGGACCAGCAAGGTCAGTCAACCAGATCCATGCCCGGTTCCACAAAACAACTCTTACTCCTTGTTCCAATATCTTCCTCGACGCACGCGTGGGTATCCTAGGCGACCCAGAGCCCGAGCACCGTATGGTCAGCACCCTCTAGGATCCTTCGCAGGTGACCTAGCGCTTCACTCATAGGCCGCTTCCTTGGTCCCTCATCCACCGTACCGGAAGCTCACCATTTTAATCGAACCGAGGCTGGTCAAGACCTCGGTTGACCTTGCTACGCGAGACGTCCTCCATTGACTCTCCGTCAGCAGTTGCAACTTTATCAGTTAGGTCTCCACGACCTTAATCACAAGACGGTCAAAATGCTTTCCCAGCATTCTTGACATAAAACAGCCATTTACAAACAGCATTTATAAACAGTTTACAAATACAATTTCTATGTTAACTCTCATTTTTCCACATTATCCCTCATACAATCCACATTACTTAATCCACATTTCATTTATATGTGTACTCATCCAATCACATCATTTTCCATCTCTTCACTTCAGATTCCTTCACGTCACATATCATATATTCACATCCATATCCACATCCATACATCCACATCCACATCCACATTCACATCCATACATCCACATCTACATGCTTATCTCCATTTTCACATCCTCATTTATACACCCACATCCCATATCCACATTCATACATACACATCCATATCCACATCCATATCCGCATTCATACATACACATCCATATCCACATCCACATGCATACATTCATTATCACGTCCTCATTCATACATCCACATCCACATACATACATACATCCACATCCACGTTCCCATTCACATCTATACATCCATATCTACATGCACATTCACATCCATACATCCACATCTATATCCTCATTCACATCCATACATCCACATTCATGTATCCACATCTACATGCATACATCCATACATACACATCCACATTTACATCCATGCATCCACATCCACATCCTCATTCACATCCATACATCCACATTCATACATCCTCATCCACATCCACATTCACATCCATACATCCACATCTACATGCTTATCTCCATTTTCACATCCTCATTTATACATCCACATCCCATATCCACATTCATACATACACATCCATATCCACATCCACATGTATACATACATCCACATCCACATTCCCATTCACATATATACATCCATATCTACATGCACATTCACATCTATACATCCACATCTATATGCTCATTCACATCCATACATCCACATTCATACATCCACATCTACATGCATACATCCATACATCCACATTCCCATATCTTTTATGCATACCTCTATGCATGAAATTCAATTATGCTAAAAGTAACACTTTTATAATAAAATATTCAACTTTTATGCATACCTCTATGCATGAAATCCAATATGATAAAAGTAACACTTTTGATATTAAAAAATTATCCTTTATGCATACTTCTATGCATGAAAATTAAAATGATAAAAGTAACACTTTTGATATAAAAATTTTCCTTTATGCATACTTCTATGCATGAAAATTAAAAATGATAAAAGTAACACTTTTAATATAAAAAAATTATCCTTTATGCATACTTCTATGCATGAAAATTATAAATGATAAAAGTAACACTTTTGATATAAAAATTTTTCCTTTATGCATACTTCTATGTATGAAAATTAAAAATGATAAAAGTAACACTTTTAATATAAAAAAATTATCCTTTATGCATGATATTAAAATTCAATTTCTCCATGATTATAATGAAATTCTTTCAATTAATCTAGGATGATAATTCCTAGAATATGGTAGGAAGTCCTCTTTTTATGCTTTTAATGAAATTATTTTATGCATAATTTTTATAAAAATTTTGCCATAGCTCCGCTGCTATGACTGATAAATCTCAATTTTTTTTCTAAGGGATAAAGCTTATCATTAAGGAAATAATTAAAATGATCTCTAATTGGATCATTAATCTATAATGGATTGAATCATCAATATGCATAAACTAAAAGCATAGGAAAATGCCATTAATTTGGCCTCAAGCATAGCTTAATCTTAGATTAAGGAAAAGCTTTATGAAAAGCTATATGTGGATTGAGAATGGGTCATGAGTATGACCATTTCTTGAGTGAGAGAGAGAAATTACATAAAAACCATTAGAATTTAAACATAAATAAAAATTAACTTCAATAGCATTTATTAAATTATGTAACTCTTCACTACTATTCACCAATTAACTTTAATAGCATTTAAAAAAATCATACCAATTAAGCTTCTCAAGCTTGAGAGGGGTTGAGAAGAGAGAAACATTGAGAAATTATAGAAAGATCAATATTCACTAATTACCTTACAAATTGCTTGATTCTTTGTTCACGGTAGAGGCCCCCAACCAATCAATTGGTTAAGTATGTTGATGGAGCCACTAATGGGGATTGAAGAAAGAGGGAAGCTCCAAAAACTAGTGAATTATTAAATGAATTCACAGTTCTTGGCTTAGGTGGAGTAGAGTAACGATGCATAAACACTAACTATTTTTCAACAAGGGGGAGGCTTCTATTTATAGGAAAAATTGAGCTCCTAACCAAACAAACTGATTCTAGAATTTTCTAAATCAGTTTGGTCAATATTTGACCATTTTTAGGTCAGTTAAGCTAACTTTTTGGAAATAGACTTGAATGAGGAGAGAGGAGAGATGAAATATCTCAATTTTTATGAGTTTAAAACTCATTCAAGCATGTGAAATATGCACCTCCTTTAAAGAACTCCCCTTCCTTACATATGTGTCATAATGGAATCATTTTAATATTGCTCATAGTTTTTTTACTAATAACCCTTGTACATTTTCAACTCTTCATCTTATGTGAAATATGCACCTCCTTTAAAGAACTCCCCTTCCTTACATATGTGTCATAATGGAATCATTTTAATATTGCTCATAGTTTTTTTACTAATAAACCTTGTACATTTTCAACTCTTCATCTTATGTGAAATATGCACCTCCTTTAAAGAATTCCCCTTCCTTACATATGTGTCATAATGGAATTATTTTAATATTGCTCATAGTTTTTTACTAATAAACCTTGTACATTTTCAACTCTTCACCTTATGTGAGCATTTACTCATTTTTGGGTATCTTCTTTTTACAAATTGGATTTATCTCCTCCCTACACATGGATTGATGCTCTTGGCCCATAGGAACCTTAATTGGACCATAGTCTAAAGATTTCTGAAAATCTAGACCCTTAGACTAAGGTTCTTTATACCTATTTTCAATTAATTCCAATTGCACATTGGAAAATTCTTTTTGAATTTCTGTTTCAGGGAAACTCATCAGAATTAGAAGAGATATTTTTCTATCCAAAAATATTCAAAATCTAAATATTCTCTCTCTAGAATATTTTTCTCTCTCTATGCTAAAACAGATAGAAACAAGGTCTTTATATTTCTGAAGAGAGATTGATTACAGGGAAAGATACTAGACATCAAAAAGGGGGTGGGGGAGGAATCTTACATTCTACCCCACTTAAAAAATGCGAGATGTCCTCATCTCGCAAACTGGGATAATTTCGCAAGATGCACGAATATGAGACTTAGAGAAAAATTTTAATCAAGATTAACCACCAAGAAACGTCTTAAAGAGAGCAAGATTCACAATAAGAACAAGATTTAAACTTTATTCATTCTCGGAACTTATACAGTAAAGATAGAAGAACTCTTTACACTTCCATAAGCCCGTCCATCATATGATCACAAAAGCAGTCCTCACAAGCTGCACAAGTATAAGGTAACTCATCTATGGGAATGATTCTGTGGGTTATTGCTGCGCCTATCTCAGTGGTATGAGGTGTTCTAACAAAAGGACCTCTGAGAGGCAAGCCAAAAATGGGGTAAAGGCATATCTTCTCATGAGGAAGAAAACACGCCAGTAAGAAGACCCGCTCAGAAAACCCAGGATGCCTTGATCTCATGACGCAGTAGTATCGGGGACCCAAACCCAAAGCTTCAATAACCATGGCCAAGCGGACATTGTTACGAAAGTGCTGCTGACCCCAGGGTGTTACCCTAGTTATGTCTTGATAGGTCCGCCATTTTGTCTGCGCTACAGAAGTTCCCAAGTGAGGGAAAAGTGAGCGCTCATACTGTTCTATAAAATCTTTCTTCACAGACTCCCTTGCGTCTTGAAGGTGAGGAATCATTATGGATAAAACTAATTCCTGTTGCCAAGCCATGAAGGAGATTAAGAAGAAGGGAGATCGATGGAAGTAAGATTACTGTGAGCGATAAGTAAAAGTTACGACTTATATAAAGGAAGGAGCTAGCGTAACTTAGAAGCCAACGGTATCTTGCCACTGAAGTTTTACCGTCTTTCCATGATTTGGGTTTGGCACATATTTCTATGAAATACATTAAGAACTTTGAGATGAGGAGATAAAAGAAGCTCGTAAGCTAAGTCGCTTACTTTCTTTGAATTCAGATAAGGCTCACAATATCTGGGGGATAACTTCTTAAACTCCCCAATAGATAAAGAACTTCTTTTGGGCCGTACTCGAATGAAGACCAAAACCTTGGTATCCAAAACACCGATTTTTACTTCTGAACTCATTGTTCTGAATCCTTAAAACAGGTGGAACTCCTGAGAAGTATTCTAGGGAAAGGGTCTTTCTTTCTTAAACAGAATCGTTCTTTTATTTTAGAGATCAAAAATGGAGATTCTTACTCCTGTATACCTCGAAGGCTGGGGAGGAATCTTACATTCTACCCCACTTAAAAAAGTACGAGATGTCCTCATCTCGCCAAGTAGAGGACAACTCTTTTTCTTAAGATCTAATTTATTCTAGGGTTCCTTATATTCTGGTCAACCCAACAGAATACGGGGATAAATATCCCTTATATAGAACTCATCATTAAATAACAATTCATTTTAGATCATATCATTCATATCCTTAACACGATAATGGTCCATCAGATCGAATTTTTTTTCTTTCTGAACATTCCTCCACGGGAATTTCAGTCAAGCAAGTTTTCAATTTGTCATCCCTTAACTTGATATACCGAGTCAAGTGTTAACAGTAGCGCTTTGACAGCACAATCCACTAATCTCATAGTGATTTGTTGAAATCATTATCATCATTCCAGTTATGAATATCATCACAGGGACTCGTCCCATTCATCCTCATGTGGTTTCGCTCAGCTTATTACATTTCAACTAAATTTCAGAAATCATCATTTTTCAATCAGAATCCAAATCAATTTCATCAATTCTCAAACAGAATTAAAAATCATATCAACCACATTCGAATTCATCATCTGGATAGCATTAACGCTTAAAATTTCAAGTCTTAGATTTACTCGTATATACTGTCAGTAAAGAGCTGCAGTATACTCTCGGTATATACGGGTAGTCGTGGCTCTTGGAATTATAAGGTAAATACCATCATGTCTAGGCCTCAAGCAAGTCAGGGATTCTATATAATTGCGGTACTTCCATCTGAAGAGCCAATTACCAAATTACGAATTTCAGTTTGAATATCAAATTGTATGAATTATATCACACAATTACAACCTTTTTGTGCTTCTTAACAAATTTTTGACATATTTGTCTTCTCGGTTGATCTTTATTAACCAAATGCTCTGATACCAACTGTGAGATCCCTGTTCCCACCGCGCAATGGATTCGGGGTACTAGCAGCGGAAGTAGCACTTCTTGCGCGAGGCAGGGTCCCACACTCGGGGCCTCGTCCACGGATATCCGGACAAAAGACTAATCCGTCGGTTTTTCCAAAACCAGACCCGGAAAAACTTCCCTTATCCGGAAAGCACGGGCGATTCCACCAGGATAATTTTTACTCTAACGTAGTCAAAACTCTTACTGATCAAACAGATCCGACTGCATCTATAAAGATACTTGGTCAGATCAAGGAAGAAACTTGCACTTGGATCATTGGGATCAACGCTTTTTTCCCCACCAAGGAGGCACAGCCGTTGATTCCTATCCATAGAACAATTACTATCCGGGATTTACTTTATCTATCGTAATAACAGAAATTGAGTCTCGATTTACGGATCCATCAGTCCAGCCTAACCCCATCCGATCCCATGGGTTAGCCAACCGCCCAACCACTGTAGTGATGGGATCAATTTGGAATTTGGTTAGGTTTTGTCCCGGGTACCAAGGAAAAGAGTTCCAAGGCCCCCTAGCCGGAATTTCATGCAAACATAAAACTAACCACACCACTTACACACCCAATATGAAAATTGCCTTTTTCTTAGCATCAGCTAACTTTAAAACAATCCTTTAATGAAACCATAGTACCACTGATCACAATCTCCCAATTTATCCAGTTGATTCATAATTTTCCATCATTCCTTCATCAGAGTATCTATGGCATCATTGGCAACTAGAACGCTCACCACCTGTCCACACAGAGGCCGTTTCCATAGTTCCTAGCCCATAATACTCGGCAATATAATCACTTATCAAGATGGACTCTCGTTGAAGATCAGCAAGATCAACCAACAGATCCATATAAAAGAGCCATGGACTCATCCGTTGAGGACCAGCAAGGTCAGTCAACCAGATCCATGCCCGGTTCCACAAAACAACTCTTACTCCTTGTTCCAATATCTTCCTCGACGCACGCGTGGGTATCCTAGGCGACCCAGAGCCCGAGCACCGTATGGTCAGCACCCTCTAGGATCCTTCGCAGGTGACCTAGCGCTTCACTCATAGGCCGCTTCCTTGGTCCCTCATCCACCGTACCGGAAGCTCACCATTTTAATCGAACCGAGGCTGGTCAAGACCTCGGTTGACCTTGCTACGCGAGACGTCCTCCATTGACTCTCCGTCAGCAGTTGCAACTTTATCAGTTAGGTCTCCACGACCTTAATCACAAGACGGTCAAAATGCTTTCCCAGCATTCTTGACATAAAACAGCCATTTACAAACAGCATTTATAAACAGTTTACAAATACAATTTCTATGTTAACTCTCATTTTTCCACATTATCCCTCATACAATCCACATTACTTAATCCACATTTCATTTATATGTGTACTCATCCAATCACATCATTTTCCATCTCTTCACTTCAGATTCCTTCACGTCACATATCATATATTCACATCCATATCCACATCCATACATCCACATCCACATCCACATTCACATCCATACATCCACATCTACATGCTTATCTCCATTTTCACATCCTCATTTATACACCCACATCCCATATCCACATTCATACATACACATCCATATCCACATCCATATCCGCATTCATACATACACATCCATATCCACATCCACATGCATACATTCATTATCACGTCCTCATTCATACATCCACATCCACATACATACATACATCCACATCCACGTTCCCATTCACATCTATACATCCATATCTACATGCACATTCACATCCATACATCCACATCTATATCCTCATTCACATCCATACATCCACATTCATGTATCCACATCTACATGCATACATCCATACATACACATCCACATTTACATCCATGCATCCACATCCACATCCTCATTCACATCCATACATCCACATTCATACATCCTCATCCACATCCACATTCACATCCATACATCCACATCTACATGCTTATCTCCATTTTCACATCCTCATTTATACATCCACATCCCATATCCACATTCATACATACACATCCATATCCACATCCACATGTATACATACATCCACATCCACATTCCCATTCACATATATACATCCATATCTACATGCACATTCACATCTATACATCCACATCTATATGCTCATTCACATCCATACATCCACATTCATACATCCACATCTACATGCATACATCCATACATCCACATTCCCATATCTTTTATGCATACCTCTATGCATGAAATTCAATTATGCTAAAAGTAACACTTTTATAATAAAATATTCAACTTTTATGCATACCTCTATGCATGAAATCCAATATGATAAAAGTAACACTTTTGATATTAAAAAATTATCCTTTATGCATACTTCTATGCATGAAAATTAAAATGATAAAAGTAACACTTTTGATATAAAAATTTTCCTTTATGCATACTTCTATGCATGAAAATTAAAAATGATAAAAGTAACACTTTTAATATAAAAAAATTATCCTTTATGCATACTTCTATGCATGAAAATTATAAATGATAAAAGTAACACTTTTGATATAAAAATTTTTCCTTTATGCATACTTCTATGTATGAAAATTAAAAATGATAAAAGTAACACTTTTAATATAAAAAAATTATCCTTTATGCATGATATTAAAATTCAATTTCTCCATGATTATAATGAAATTCTTTCAATTAATCTAGGATGATAATTCCTAGAATATGGTAGGAAGTCCTCTTTTTATGCTTTTAATGAAATTATTTTATGCATAATTTTTATAAAAATTTTGCCATAGCTCCGCTGCTATGACTGATAAATCTCAATTTTTTTTCTAAGGGATAAAGCTTATCATTAAGGAAATAATTAAAATGATCTCTAATTGGATCATTAATCTATAATGGATTGAATCATCAATATGCATAAACTAAAAGCATAGGAAAATGCCATTAATTTGGCCTCAAGCATAGCTTAATCTTAGATTAAGGAAAAGCTTTATGAAAAGCTATATGTGGATTGAGAATGGGTCATGAGTATGACCATTTCTTGAGTGAGAGAGAGAAATTACATAAAAACCATTAGAATTTAAACATAAATAAAAATTAACTTCAATAGCATTTATTAAATTATGTAACTCTTCACTACTATTCACCAATTAACTTTAATAGCATTTAAAAAAATCATACCAATTAAGCTTCTCAAGCTTGAGAGGGGTTGAGAAGAGAGAAACATTGAGAAATTATAGAAAGATCAATATTCACTAATTACCTTACAAATTGCTTGATTCTTTGTTCACGGTAGAGGCCCCCAACCAATCAATTGGTTAAGTATGTTGATGGAGCCACTAATGGGGATTGAAGAAAGAGGGAAGCTCCAAAAACTAGTGAATTATTAAATGAATTCACAGTTCTTGGCTTAGGTGGAGTAGAGTAACGATGCATAAACACTAACTATTTTTCAACAAGGGGGAGGCTTCTATTTATAGGAAAAATTGAGCTCCTAACCAAACAAACTGATTCTAGAATTTTCTAAATCAGTTTGGTCAATATTTGACCATTTTTAGGTCAGTTAAGCTAACTTTTTGGAAATAGACTTGAATGAGGAGAGAGGAGAGATGAAATATCTCAATTTTTATGAGTTTAAAACTCATTCAAGCATGTGAAATATGCACCTCCTTTAAAGAACTCCCCTTCCTTACATATGTGTCATAATGGAATCATTTTAATATTGATCATAGTTTTTTTACTAATAACCCTTGTACATTTTCAACTCTTCATCTTATGTGAAATATGCACCTCCTTTAAAGAACTCCCCTTCCTTACATATGTGTCATAATGGAATCATTTTAATATTGCTCATAGTTTTTTTACTAATAAACCTTGTACATTTTCAACTCTTCATCTTATGTGAAATATGCACCTCCTTTAAAGAATTCCCCTTCCTTACATATGTGTCATAATGGAATTATTTTAATATTGCTCATAGTTTTTTACTAATAAACCTTGTACATTTTCAACTCTTCACCTTATGTGAGCATTTACTCATTTTTGGGTATCTTCTTTTTACAAATTGGATTTATCTCCTCCCTACACATGGATTGATGCTCTTGGCCCATAGGAACCTTAATTGGACCATAGTCTAAAGATTTCTGAAAATCTAGACCCTTAGACTAAGGTTCTTTATACCTATTTTCAATTAATTCCAATTGCACATTGGAAAATTCTTTTTGAATTTCTGTTTCAGGGAAACTCATCAGAATTAGAAGAGATATTTTTCTATCCAAAAATATTCAAAATCTAAATATTCTCTCTCTAGAATATTTTTCTCTCTCTATGCTAAAACAGATAGAAACAAGGTCTTTATATTTCTGAAGAGAGATTGATTACAGGGAAAGATACTAGACATCAAAAAGGGGGTGGGGGAGGAATCTTACACTGGTGGTGTAGCAGAGAGACCCAGAGAAGAGAACGAGAAGGGCTGCTGTAGAGAAGCAAGAGCGAAGGGATTTGGAGCGACCAGGAGCTGGAGAGGGCCGATTGCGAGCGGGTGCTTGATGAAGCTGGTGTCTGGGATATTTTGGGATATCCACCTCTGTAAAGGTCAAGGTCCTTTCTGAAATATAAGTCTTGTTCATGCTTTTTGGTCTGGTGTTCTGGTGTGTTTGCATGCGTGTGTGGAAGTGTGGCATGCTATAAGGGCGTAAACTGCTTTACTGCTTCCGTGCCATCAACGTATGTCGTGGATCTATAGTAGAACGATTACCTTGTTTGAAGGAATTATTTTTGAACTTCTTAAGGAATTATTTTTGAACTTCTTAAGTCTTAGAATCTCGTAATAACAAAGTTGAAAAGAAAATTTAATGATGTATTGTTTTGGCATAATCATGAGATGTGCACATCGTGGTAGATAGCTAGATCCTCACACGGATGAGGATGAGCTTGACCCTGACGTTCATAAAGCTCTACATAGATCTTAGCCATGTCCCTTCAAGGGCGAAGGGGGGAACACTTAGGTGAGGCTGTAGAAAAGTGGATCGAAGCTATGGAGGAGTACTTTGATGTCACAGGTTACAACAAAAAAAGTAAGGTGGCTCTTGCCATAGGCTGAAGATTGTAGAGATAGCCAGAGTAGCATGGAGGAACCACTACGAGACAAACTGCTTGGATCGGAACACCCAAACATGGAATGATCTCAAAGCATATCTCAAAAAGAGATTTTGTCCTCCAGGCTTCTTGGAAACAAAGATGAATGAGTTCCTAGAGCTAACCTAGGGAAGACAAACTACAAAGGAATATCACCAGGCATTCGCTCTACTCCTCAAATACTTGCTACCATTGGATGAAGAAAAATTGATGGCCAGGTTCATTCCAGGAATGAACAAACCTTTGGATACCTTGGTAAAGAATGCTAAGCTAGTTTCTATGTCTGAAGCAGTGCGGATGGCGAAGGAGTTTGCCAAGGCCTTTGTTGTCAAGGTCTCACCAAAGCTAACACCCTCATCTTTCAAAAGATTCCAAACCCCAGGAAGTAAACTTTCCACCTCCTAAGAGATAGCAATGTCCTAATTAAACCCAAGATACGAGAAGTTTTAGAATGGAAGGAAGGCCTTTTCCTCCGAACACATTTTCTAGAACTCTGGCTCTTTCCAGGATGCAGAAGGAATAGCTTAGAAGTGAGAACAGATGTTTTGGCTGTCAAGGTTTTGGGCACCAGCTCAAGGACTCCTTCTATGTCAATGGGCCAGGGAAGCCAAGGTCCTAGAGTGCCGAGACCAACCCCTTCATATCAATCTAATCAGGGTCCCTCTCACCAAAATCAGGGCAACCCTAGAAGAATGCCAACTCAGCTTGCAGTAGCCTCAATGGAGAGCAGTCAGAGTGCGTCAATAAAGCGAGCCCAGAGCAGCGAGCCGAGAGCAAAAAATCACATAGAATACAAAAATAAGAGCAAAAATCACACAGAATACAAAAATAGATTATCCCCTTCAAGCGAGCAGATTTGTGCTTGTGCTGCTCTCTAAAACATTGACATAACACTGAACTTAATTATTAAATGACTGAAAACATTGACATAACACTGAACTTAATTATTAAATGACTGAAAACATTGACATAACACTGAACTTAATTATTAAATGACTGAAAACATTGACATAACACTGAACTTAATTATTAAATGACTGAAAACATTGACACAACACTGAACTTAATTAAATCAATCAATATAAGTGTGTTATTTATATAGCGCACAGAGTACAAAAAGTTTAATTCATATTCTCAAAATATTCTCAAAACATTATAAGTATATCCTATAATTGTTGTGGGTGGCTCCTCTGAGATCTTGTGAGCATCTCTTTCAAAATATAATTAGGAATCTTTGGCTGATGGATATGTATATTATTGTTCACATCCTGTCCAAGAATCATCAGGAAAACAAAGTAGATATGTTTGCAGGCAAGATATGGTTTTCTTTTGACCAACCTATCATTGAATTCTGCACACGAACATATTGGGTGGTTCTGAATGGTTACTTCAATGGGTAGGGCTTCTTTGTTCTGGATTTCCCTCACTTTAAATATTTCCTTCTGCCCTTCTGCATGAACATGTCCTCCCATAATTTCTACATTCATATCTAACGCAGCACTGATCTGTGCATATGCAGCTTTAGATATACCTTTTCGATAGGGGTATTTTTGCTTATCTTCCTCAAGAATTTTTTGCTTGTTTTGTTCACTCTCTTGAAGCAAACTATTTGGAATCTGTACACCAATCTCAAATCCAGCTTTTACTAAATCATGAGCTTCCCTGACTTTCAAGTGTGTACCTGTTGCTATTGGCCAAACATTAGGAACACTTGCAGGTGGATGTAAGATTGTCTTTGTAGGCTTCCAAGTGTGTCGAACATCATTATTACAGAAATAGCAGTACTTTTCTTTCCTCCAAGAAGATAATTGACAATCACTCCAAAAGCATGGTGCCACTTCTCCGCCTCGTAGCTTTCTGCTACATTTTTTTCCTCCTACCCAATGGTTACATTCTACTCTATTGAAGATCGGAATCCTGCGCAATGCCCACTTTGTCTGATGAATATCTTGCTCTAATGATTGAAGTGCTACGTCACCTGCTTCTGGATTTATTGATGCTTGCCCTTTTTCATGCTTATCCACTGTCACATAAACAAACTCTGGTCGGTGGCTAGAGCTCCCTACATTCCCCTCATGGACCTCATGAAGTGGACGTTTAGCTCGAATAGTCTTTTTCTCACCCTTGAAATTTATCCTGTTTGTAAACATTGGAGTGCCCATCACTGCATCATCAATTGCCCTTGAAGTAGCAGCTGGAGAAGGGCTTGAAGTTTGTCTGGAAAGAGCTCTCTCAATTAATATCTCTAGGTCAGGCCCTCCACCTATATATTTTCCTTCCATAAAAGCCATTTGACGAGCACACTGGAAGTAAGCATTGATGAGATCTGAAACACATGCATCGTACAAACTAATTTTATGTTTGTATCCTTCTCCTGCTAGCCAACTAGCATGCTTGGCTTCAGAGAGGTTCGTCCGTGGTACCAGAGCATTTACAATAGGCTCACCATCCTGTTCATTGAAAACCCAAACCAATAGGTTTTTTAATTACTGCTATTGAATTAAGTTCATAGAAAAAAAAAACATACATAACATACCTTAATAATAAAATGACCCCAACGACTTGCTCTATAGTGCCACCAACTAAGCCAACTATCTAGCTTGGGAATGTTTCTGTCTGCTGCCTTTCCTGTTGCCCACCATGCACGTATCTTACGGAATAGCACTAAAGCATCCTCTTTGGTTGGTGCAGTCCTCCACCTCTCACACATTTCATTGTGTTTTTCCATATGTTGAGCATATATATACTTTTGTGTATGCACTCGAAGATTGTCCTTCCAATGAAAAAGGCAAGATCTCTCCTTTCCTACCATCTCATCTCCATTGTTATATACTGACCTAATAGCATTCCAATTTGCACCTGCTTCGTCGGCCATGAAGCCAAAAAAGTTTGCTGATTTCCCAGTATGGTCGATCATAACTGCATTCAAATTTTCCCAAAACATTATCTGTGCTGTCTCATCCTCCTCTCTAAACTCACAAGTTGCAATTGTGAGTAGCTCTCCAATCCTGCAAGAAGAGTATTTGGAAGATTATTGTATTGTAACAACTCAGTCGAACAGTCATTTCATTTTGAAAAGAGAATAAAAATTAAAACATACGTGTGATCATACACATGTGCACCCATTGTGTGCCAATCATTCTCCACTCGGTGTACATGATCAAAACAAACCCATGAATGTCGAAGGTCTCGATCCCCCGCAGCATCCATTCTATTGACAATATCAACGCCAGAGCCAGGGCCAGTTGTGGACATCTTGAAAAGATAGCACCTCTCATCACTTTTGGTTGCTTGCAAGGGAAACCTTGATCCGTGAAAGTACTGAAAGTGGCATTTTCTTTTTAACTCTAGGATAGCCTCAAATCCATCACCTAGTGCTCGACTTGTCTTTCGACTTTGCATTACCATCTGCTTCACCCTACATTTACCAAGTTGGTTAAGAAATTACATATATATATATATATATATATATATATATATATATTCAATAGAGAAGAACTTACTTTTTGAGATTTATTAAAGATATTAGCTCTTGAGACATCTCCTGGAGTTCCCTCTCTGACATAAACTCTCCAATCACTTTATCATCGTCAGTGAAAGCCTTCAAAACGAACTCCCTGGCAACAATCATTTGTACCTTTCGTGGACCCGCATTATGGTCCATCTGAACAACACGAGCTACTAAGGCTTTAATGTTTCGCATAGATGCTCGACACATGCCTCTAGCAATTGTGTGTGTATGTTTCCCATAGTGAAGGAACAATCTACTATGGGAGTGATCTTTAGGCATAAAATAGTAGGCAGACACTGAACATGTTTTTATGCACATTGGAACATGCTTACAAAAGAAACACTCTAAGTTTCCATAACTTCCCAAAGCCAAACATCCTTCATTTGGGGATTTCAATAATTGGCCATTCCAATGGAGCCTATTCGGTGATTTGTTTCGAAATCGATAAGTGCAT
Organism: Cibotium barometz; assembly: GCF_041138505.1. Taxonomy (NCBI): domain Eukaryota; kingdom Viridiplantae; phylum Streptophyta; class Polypodiopsida; order Cyatheales; family Cibotiaceae; genus Cibotium; species Cibotium barometz. The sequence continues at coordinate 8,245,184 of NC_141081.1, read as the reverse complement.
CTTTCATTCATACACTGGAAGGTACCCCCACAAAAACTCTTTCTCAAAATAAAAGATTTATTAGTTCTTGTTTGTGTCTGGGGTTTTGTCCATGCATTTCCTTCATATTTGTGCTCCATACCCTCCATGCCCTTCCCATCTAAAAGCTCATAAATGCAATTTTCTTCATACTTCTTAGGGAGCTCCTTGACTTTTCCTTTGAATGTGCATTCATTTATAATATTATGGAATATGTCATTGGGCGGCAAAGTACGAACAATTTGGAAGGCAGATACTGCAGTGTCAAATGCAGGATCACCTTCCTCAATGTCAATTAAATTATCTGCATGCACCACCTTTTCCATGTCCTCTTCATCCAAGTCACTAGGAAAAAAATCAACAATCCAAAGTCAACAATTGAAACAAGAAAGATAACCTCACTATATTTTACCATGTTTCAAAAGTTGAAATCACTCACATAGGTGAGGTCTTGCTGCCAGATCCAGAAGGAATATCCCCAGGGGTAGGGAGTGGTGTTGATGCAATGGCTACTTTTGCAACATAAAATGATGACAGGGTATTATCTAAGATATAATACCCATGTTCACCAATCCCATGGTACAAGGGAATTGTCCCTGTGCTCTCAAAACCATCATCAGTTTGCAATAGACCTTCAATAAAAATTTCATGTTCTGCACCTAGTTTTTCTTTCATTAATTCGGCTGATAATAAACATTTCCCATGTGAAAATGACAGTCTAAAAAGAGGGCCTCCAACTTTGTGTAGAAAAATCTGAACATCTGACTCAGAATCCCTACATTTCAGGAATACATTCCAAAAGAAAGTATAATGTGAGCACACATATCCAAAACAAAGTAATAATATTCAAAACACATTACACGTGAGAAAAAGAAAGTATAATATTCAAAACAATACTATATACATTACACGTGAGAAAAGGCATAGGCTTCCTTGGAATGAAAGTCTAATGAAAGGAAAAGCTATTTTTTAGTATATTTACTCACGAGTTGCAATCAATCAACTCGTGGTAAAACTCCTTCTTCTCTTTATATGTTATTTCTCATGCACTGTTTTGCCATTGCTTCTTATTAGTTGCTCTCAGACCACCCTCCTCTTAAGATACAATGGAGCTGCTCTGTCTTTCTATTTATATATTACTATCTCTAGTTTTCTCAACATTTTCAGAGGGTGATACCTCTGAAGAAGAAAATAGTGAAAATAGTGAAATGGCTCCAGAGGAGCCAGATACCGCTGAATGGTATGAGAGCTGCCATGATGGAATCGCAGATAGCGATTCCACCACAGAATATTCTCGGGTGGACTGGTACAATTTTCCTTTCGAGGAAGAAGAAGAGGAAGAGGAAATACAGGAGGAGGAAGAGGAGGAATATGAAGAAATGCCTGAAGAAATGCCCGAGCAGGAAGAGGAAGCAGAACATAAAGAAATGCCAATTGAAATGCCCGAGGCAGACACAGGCACAGGCTATGATGCAGATGCAGAGAACATCCCCGACTCCCAGTGTGAGAAAGATGACAGTGAAGAAGATGACAGTGAAGAAGATGACAGTGGGGATGCATAAATTTCCCCACAATTTTGTCCTGCAATTTTTCTAGTAGGATTTTGTCGATTTTGCCCTGTAATTTTCCCAGTAGGACTAAAACTAAATTTGCCCAGTACGTTTTTGTTTTGTAATTTTCCCCTTCCAGGATTTTGTTTTTGTAATTTTGTACTGCAATTTTCCCAGAAGGATTTTGTTTTGTAATTTTCCCAATACGATTTTGAAGTATAATTTGCACATTTTTCCTTGTACTACAGTGGTTTAATTTTTAGTGGTTTAATGTTCAAGTAAGCACAATAATATATATTCACACGAATATTTACACGACTTTTAGAAGAAGTCCTTTTAGAAATATTTACACGACTTTTAGAAATATTTACACGACTGTACAACAACGTTGTGAAGTACAACAACGTTGAAGATGAAGATGTCTGCTGCGCTCATGTTGCAACTCTCACCCTCACGACAAAGGGCATCACCTGCCCGAGCATCACCTGCCCGAAAGAGAGTATGTTTTTTTACGTTTTTTAAATGTGCGTCTTTTCCTTGCGTTTGTATTTTGTGTGTGGGACCATGAATGTCTACTTGCACAAGATGGTCTTGATCTTGTATTTTGTATTTTGATCTATGTAGGGCCTCCAGGATCAAGTGCGCTGAGCGCACTTGATCTAGGAGGCCCTACACAGGCATGTCTTGTCTATCCATGGAGGCATCCACATTAGCAAAAGATGTCTATGTTTTTGATGGGCATGTTGAGCCCTTGGCCACTGTAGAGCTAAACATTGGCTAAAATGGTTATTGTAGAGCTAAACATTGTCTATGCTTGCACTGCAGAGCTAAAATGGTTATTGTAGAGCTTCCTGGATCAAGTGCGCTCAGCGCACTTGATCCTGGAGGCCCTACACAGGCATGTCTTGTCTATCCACATTAGCAAAAGATGTCTATCTTTTTATTAAAAATAAGGGCTCAACATGCCCATCAAAAAATTTAGACCTCAACATGGTTATTGTAGAGCTTCCTGGATCAAGTGCGCTCAGCGCACTTGATCCTGGAGGCCCTACACAGGCATGTCTTGTCTATCTATGGAGGCATCCACATGTTTATTAAAAATAAACATGTCAATGTTTTTATTAAAAATAAGTGCTCAACATGCCCATCAAAAAATTTAGACCTCAACATGGCCACTGTAGAGCTAAACATTGGCTTATGCTTTATCTGCAGAGCTAACATGGCTATTGTAGAGCTTCCTGGATCATGTGCGCTCAGCGCACTTGATCCTGGAGGCCCTACATAGACATGTCTTGATCCAGTAAAAAAATTCACCTTACATAGACATGGCTACTTACTGTAGAGCTAAACATGGCCACTGCAAAGCTATCTGGAGGTTTCATCTGCAGAGCCATTGTAGAGCTTCAAGGATCAAGTGCGCTCAGCGCACTTGATCCTAGAGGCCTTACATAGACAGACCTACATAAACATGGACCTACATAAACATGTCAACATGGACCTACATAAACATGTCTTATCCAGCAGAAAATTTACACCTCAATATGGCCACTGTAGAGCTAAACATGGCCACTGCAAAGCTATCTCGAGACTTGCATGTGCAGAGCCATGACTATGCCATCATAGTCATTGTAGAGCTTCCAGGATAAAGTGCGCTCAGCGCACTTGATCCTTGAGGCCCTACATAGACATGTTTTGATCCTCAATATGGCCACTGTAGAGCTAAACATGGCCACTACAGAGCTATCTCGAGAATTCATCTGCAGAGCCATGACTATGCCATCATAGTCATTGTAGAGAATGAGTTTTTACATTGGCCATTAAAATCCAGATTGTAATCAATAGCAGTTCATTATTACAAGCAGAGAGCTAAACATAGCCACTGCAAAGCTATCTCGAGACTTGCATGTGCAGAGCCATGACTATGCCATCCTTGTCATTGTAGAGCTTCCAGGATCAAGTGCGCTCAGCGCAGTTGATCCTGGAGGCCCTACATAGACATGTTTTGATCCTCAATATGGCCACTGTAGAGCTAAAACTACAGAGCCATGACTATGCCATCAATAATCAATAGCAGTACATTATTGCAAGCACAGAGAGATAGAGAGAGGGGGACTTACATGCTTGCAAACACGCATAGAGTAGAAGAGGATATTTGCAGGTGATAATTGTGGAAGAGGATAGTTGTAGACGACAGCTGCAGAGAATAGAGTAGAAGATAGTTGTAGAAGACGATAGCTGCAGAGGATAGTCGTAGAAAATGCACGAGTGTACCTTTCCTTCCAGCCGTTGCAGAGGAATGAAATCCTTTTTGGGAAAAGGATTTTTCGAGCACTTTGTTATTAATGATTAGGAATTTACAGCCTTGAATAATCCGTATACTTTGTGCCAACCCGAGATTATTTTCAACCTTGAATAATCCGTATATTTTGCGCCAACCCTGCCAACCCATGATTATACAACCTTAAATAATCCATGCCAACCCATGATTATACTACCCATGCCAACCCATGCCAACCCATGATTATACTACCTAGAATAATTCGTGTAGTTTACTTTACTTTTTGTGAGAAGAGTTATATCTTTGAAAATGGACACCAACTCCCAACGTTATGTGACTAGATCTTCTTGTTCTCAAAAAGATTGTTGTTTTGCTGGTATGGATTCCTTACTACCTCCTACTAAACGCTCCAAAAAATTACAGGCAAGAAGAACAACCGACAGGGTGTCTCGAGGATTGTTTGATGAGGAAGTTCAGAGTCAAGGCCAAGTGTTGATGGAGAATGAGAATGAGAGAGACAGGGATGACAGACAAGAAGAGGATGAGAGACAGAATGATAGAGAGGATGAGAGACAAGAGGATGAGAGAGAGGATGATGATAGAGAGGAAGATAGACAGGAGGATGAGAGAGAGGATGATGACAGAGAAGATGATAGAGAGGATGATAGAGAGGAGGATGAGAGAGAGCATGATGATAGAGAGAGACAGGAGGATGATAGACAGGAGGATGAGAGAGAGGGTGATGATAGACAAGAAGATGGGAATGATAGAGAGGATGATAATGAAGAAGAAGAAGGTGGAGACACATTGACAACTGAGACAAGAAAAACAGAGAGCATCAAAGCAGAAATTTTCGGAAAGATCCTTAAAACCTCTACTCCAACTGCATTCATCGATCGAATTAGAGTTAGATTCAGCACCCCCCCCCCCAAGATCCCCTTGTGTAGGCTTCTTCCAACAGAGGCCATAAGGAGACTATGCCCCAGTACTGATAAGAACCTTGGTCGAGCATTCAAGAACCTTGGTGGGTATCTTGAAAGCAAGGGGGCGTTCACGGTGTCCATGTTTGATTTGGATGGAGAGGAGACTCCTGTGACTGAAGAAACAACATTGTCATGGAGTTCAACATGGAGGGATGTGAATGGAACTTTTGAAGAGTCTCTCAGAAATATGCCAGAATGGGGACCGTTCATCCAGGGTAAAATGATACATGTACTGGATGGAAACAACCGCTATAAATCTTGGATGGATTTGATTGCTCAAGGTGAGGGTGATTTGAAATGTTTTTATCTATTTATACAATTTTATGTATGCATCTAATATAACCTTCCCATCTTCTTTCCTTTTACTCAGAATTTCCAAATGACATCTCTAAGCATTGTCTGGTGGCCTGTGACTTTCTACAATTCGAGAAGGCTGACGTTGGAGAGCTGATGTTTTCTCTTTCCAGATTGAATAAGTATATGTTTTATTATTTTTCTCTTTTTTGCTCTTGGCATTGATTGCATGATGTTGCTTCAACTCTGCATTGGTTGTACTAGGATGCATGACTATGCCTTTGTACCAACAACTTTTGGGGATAGGCTCTTCCAAATAAGGAGAATTGGTGAGTCCGATAAGACTACCCTCCTTGCAGAGCTCGATGATGAGGACAAGGCTTGGATGGAGAATGAAATGAAAAAGTGCCCCACTCGTGGCAAAAAAAGCTGGTTTTCTGTTCCAATAAATATATTGGCATGGCTTGTGTTTAAGGTATGCAAGATATTAAAGGTATGCAAGATCTACTTAATTATGCGAAATATGTTTAATGTATGCAAGAGTAATTTGTAATTAAATGGACTCTGTAGGACGATATGGAGATGAAAATCGAGGTCAAGGCTAAGGGCATGGATGTAGACGGAAGGGCTAAGGTGATAAGAGAGGTAGAAATTCTGTATAAGAATAGGGTGGGAAAGTTTGCCCGCATAGCAGACCCTGCCAACGGAGAATACTTTTGGCGTGCTGTTTTGTCACTTCCTTGGCATGCAGCAGGGACCCATATTGCGACAGAAGAGAAACTGAACATGATTGGGGCTGCACAAGTTAGGGATGAAGATAAGGCATTCTTAGTTCGAATGTTGGATAATTCACAAGCTAGCATTCGAGAGATAGAGTACTTGCCTAAAGACAAAGCAAAAGCTAGAGAGTGGCTACATTCATTTGTGTTCTGGCTACAAATAAGTTCTTATGGCTCCAAGCTTCTGGAGGAGATTGAAAATTGTGATAGAATCTCCTTACCTTCCATTAATTCCTTTATAAACTATGTCGTCTTTCATCGACGAAAGTATTTCAAAAAAGCTTTCAGAGTTCATCAGGGGGATATAAAATTTAGCAATGATATTGACACACAAAAAGGGCTACGCTCTGCAACACATCGAGTTGTTTATAGGTAAAAAAAAAACTTGGTCAATTTTATTTCTTCTCCTTATGCTTCTTATATAGCCTATTGACTTTAGTTTTCCTTTCCATTTGGAATTTAGATGGCTGCTGAAAGAGGTGGATAGTGGTGTAGTACAGGCCATACCACCTCTTGTGTTGTTATGGATTTGCGAGGATACTCCACGATATATATATGCGGATCTGCACCTTGGGAGAGTAAGTGTTTTCTGTAATCATGGTCATGATGATAAAATGTATGTATGATGATAAAACGTTTCTATTTTTGAAATGCATGGTTAGCCTCTATCAAGTGTTGAAAAGACAAGATGCCCCTGGTGGCTAGACATGGAGAGGTTTGTTGTGCCAGATGAAGAAATTCAATTACATGATCAACACTTAGCTATATTGGCTAAGATGACCATAGTGGAGGGTTCTGATGAGGTAACCATAAGTTGTCTCTGATTTTTGCACGATGATAAAGTTTTTTGATGAGGTAATTTATAACCATAAGTTGTCTTTGTGCAGAGTATACCATTGACTGCAGTACGTGGCTGCTCTATGAGCTCTCATGCCACATCTATAGCCTCTACATCTAGAATGCACCCTCTACCAGTTAACCTAGGGAGGGATATAGTGAGTCAAGCATTGGATGCAAATAGGAGACAAAGAGAAGTACATCAAACAACAAGTACTTCGGGCAATGTACATGTAGCCTCGTCTATGATCCAACCAGCACCTTTGAAAGGTGATATCATGCCGTTAACAGTAGTGTATGTTTATTGGGGTGATAAATATTTTTCTCTTACCAATCAATCTTCTTCTGTGTTTCTTCTTGCATTGTGGGAGTTCGCAGGCATGGTATATGCATTCAATACCTCCATCGAGGACCTTGCAAGGGACTGTAAGAACATAGAAGGGCCATCCCCTCTATTCAAACATGTTTTGGAAGCCATGAATGTGCTTTGTAATAAAGGAAAAGTCCATGGGAAAAGGACTGACTATTGTGTGGAGATGGTGTTTGTAGACTTCCCCTCAAACCTCGTTGTTGAGGGTTGTTTGGGACACAGAGTGCCACCTTGGAATGTGGTTAGCAAAAGTCTATATGAGGCAACTTTTCAATTTGTAGACTTTTGTCTTAATGATCATGGCTTCATAACATGCCTTTATACAATGGAAGAAGGAGTGAAGATAGAGCATGAGGCAACATCTAGAGGATTTGTGGTCTTTCATCGACAAGTGGTCAAATGCACTCCACCAGTGGGAAAGAAGATGGGACAACTTGTAACAAAGGTAGCTGCACACTTCTCTTCTACAAAAATTCTTATGTCTATGTCTATTTCAACTTATAGCCTAAGGAATTCACTACTATTTGAATGGATTTCATTACAGGTTGCATGTCTTATTCTATCTGTTTTTGTACGCTCAAGTACACCAAGGCAGTATTTACGGATGTATGGAGATAAGGTGGAAGAGCAAAATCTTGGGAGTGAATTAGATCTGGAACAAGACCTCATTCAAGATATGTAAGGGATCGACTCTGGATCTGTGATTAAAAACAATGTCTATGTATTTAGGGTTTAGGTTTTTGGGTCTCTCATCTCTGTGTTTATGTAGTGTTCCTGAAGAGGATATGGTAAAACGAAAGGGAAAGCCTTGGAGAGGTGGTTGCCAAAGAGGGCAGAGGCTATGCAAGTACATAGTATCTCTCTTTTCAAAGACAGGGGATACTATTGTTGACTTGTTTGCTGGGACTGGAACTCTTGGACTTATTGCAGCGGTCATGGAACGTAATGTTATTATCTTTGAAAAGGACCATCGCATATATAATAAGCTATTGGAGCCATATTCTACAAAGGTAATTCCCAAATTAATAAGACAAGGCACTGTTAATACCCCATAATCCTCTATAAATGCAATGTTCATTAATTTCTTACTTTTTTGCAGTTTGAAGAAGACTAAAGACATTTTGGATCTTAGCATTTTTTGTCAAGACAGAAGACATTTTGGATATTAGCATTTTTGGTGGATGTAGCGTGATATTTAAACTTTTTTTTAAAGACATTTAAAGACAGTTTATATATTAGCATTTTTGGTGGATGTAGCGTGATATTTGAACTTTTATTTAAAGACAGTTTGGATGTAGCATTTTTGGTGGATGTAGGAAGCCTGCTTTTATTTTGTGTCTTGAATACATTGTCTTGAAGGTGGTATGTCTTGAAGGTGGTATGGCATGTCATGTAGTAAGCCTGCTTTTTTTTTGGTATGTCATGTGTCATTCTTGCTCACTTTCAATGGATACATGACAAGAAACTGCTCGTATCTCGTATTGATTTGAAAATAATTTGCAAATTGGCTCGCTGCAATGGGCTCGCTCCGTGGCCACCCTCGAGCAGTCTCAAATCCCCCTCCTAGAATTAGGGAAGACAGTAAGAGAGAGTTTCACCCCAGAGAGCAGCAGCCAGAGTCACCACAATAGCTGATGTAGTGGAGGAAGAAAGAGGACAAATTTATGCTGCCATTGAACATCAAGGGCAGAATCGTCACTTCTCCATCATTTATACTCAAGCAGAGTATAAGGGTAAGCACTTTAAGCTTTTGATTCATTCAGGCAGTATGCATCCTTTTATTTCCCTAGGATGTTTACGTTAGTTAGTCCTAGATCAAAAAACAGGGAAACCTATGCAAGTAGAATTGACCGGTGGGAAGATTCTTTTCACACACCATGAGACAAACCGTATTCAGTTTAATCTAGATGGGAATGTAACAGACTAGGAGTTTAGAGTACTCTTACCTTTGGGAATCTATGATGGAATACTTGGAATGGATTGGCTCCATAAGAATTAGGCTGACATTCACTGTCACAATGGAACCATCTCTTTCCTCGACCTTCACAGGAATCAATTTCTAGGAACTAGAATTTTTGGATTCCCAGTTCTACAATTAGTCAAAGCTTCTAAGTTGCTAAAAGGACTCAGAAAGAAGTAAGCTGTCTATGTCATTAAAATGAATTCAATCCAAGGCTAAGGAACCAGAGTGGTTTAACCAGAGTGGTTAAGTGAGTATGTTGATGTATTCCCAGAAGACCTGACTGAGATGCCTTCGACTCATGAAGTAGATCATGAGATAGAGCTAACGCTCGAAGCTCAGTCTCGATAGCCCAGCGTGCATACAAAATGCCAGTCCTAGAAGCCATAGAACTTAAGGAGAAGTTAAGATAGTTGTTAGAGTAAGGATTCATAAGACCTAGTGTTTCACCTTGCACATGTTCTCTTTCAGAAAAAGAAAGATGGAACGTTAAGACTTTGTATTGATTACAGAGGATTAAATCAGTTGTTTTGATAATAAAAAATAAGTATCCTATCCCTAGGATTGATGAACTTTTGGATCGGTTAAGTGGAACCCAAATGTTCACAAAGATAGATCTCAAATCTGGATATTACCAGATTAGAATCAAGGATCAAGATATCCCAAAGACAGCCTTTAATACTTGCTATGGGCATTATGAATTTATAGTCATGCCGTTCAGATTAACAAATGCTGCAGCCATGTTTATCGCCTTATGCAGGACATCCTCAGAGAATACTTGGATGAATTTGTTCTTGTCTTCGTTGATGATATCCTGGTATACTCTAAGAATGCAACAGGTCATGAAATCATGTGCGTAAAGTCTTGGAGATCCTAAGGAAGCACCAACTCTTTGCAAAAAAGAGCAAGTGTGCTTTCTCTGCTGACCATGTCGAATACTTAGGATTTATAGTATCTAAGGATGGGATTTCTCCTGACCCTGCTAAAATCCAAGTAGTCAGAGATTGGCCAAAGCCCAAGACAATGAAAGAAGTTAGAGGATTCTTAGATTAACCGGGTGGTATTTAATCTTCATACCCAGGTATGCTCAAATAGCATGTCCTTTGACCAAACTTCTCAAGAAGAGTACCCTATTTCATTGGACCGCTATGTGTCAGAGTGCTTTTGATAAGTTGAAGACAGCCTTAGTAACCAATCCTATTCTTAAATTGCCATATTTTTCCATACCCTTTGAAGTAGTAACTGATGCCAGTGGCTTCAGAACGCATGAGAGAAATTATGATGTCCCTATGACTTGGAGTTACTCTTATTAGTTTATGCTCTAAAGCTCTGGAGACATTATCTCTTGGGATAGAGATTCACCTTGATGAGACAGATCATCAAAGTCTAAAGTGGATCTTCACCCAACAGGATCTCAACATGCGTCAAAGGTGGATGTAGACCTTGCAAGTATTTGATTTTGAGATTAAGTACCGGCCAAGGAAGAAAAATGTGGTAGCAAATGCACTTAGTAGGAAAGCCTCCTTGCTTGCAATAACATTGGTGTCAAATTCGTTGATTAGTGAAGCTAGAGAGAAGATCATGCAGGATAAATTCTTTGCCCCTATTGCTACCCTATGTATGCTGGAAAGCAAGATTCCTTAGGAGATGAGTTGAGTTCTTAGGTACAGATTGGACGAAGGATACATGTATTACAATAATCGGCTATGCATTCCCAATGATGAGGAAACAAAGGGAAAAATTTTGAGAGAAGCCCACGATAGCTCGATAGCTAGACATCCAGGGTTCATAAAGACCTACATGTTTGTAAAGAAGAGTTTCTTTTGGCCAAGACTCAAAAACGATGTACTTAATCATGTGTGTGAGTGTTTAGTATGTCAAAGAGTCAAGACAGAAAGAGTTAAAATGCCAGGAAAGTTGCATCCCTTAGACATTCCATAGATGAAGTGGGAATGTGTCAGTATGGATTTTGTTACTGGAATACCGTCAGTGCAATTAGGTTACAAGTCCATTTTTGTGGTAGTTGACAGATTAACCAAGGTTTCCCATCTAATTCTAGTAAAAGAAACCTGCACTATAGTGGATGTTGCCAGAGTCTTCCTCAAGGAGATTTTCAGGTTATACGGCTTACCCAAAGGATAGTGAGCGATCGAGATCCTAAGTTTACGTCAAGGTTTTGGACTGCATTCTTCGAAGCAGTGGGAACTTTCTTAGATCGCAGTACAACCTATCACCTTGAGATAGATGGCCAGACAGAAAGAGTGAACCAAGTAATAGAATATATCCTTCAATCGTGCTGTGGCAGAGAACCCAAGAAGTGGTTAAGCTACTTTCATCTAGTTGAGTTTTCTTATAATGCCTCCTATCATTGAAGTATCGGGATGAGCCCTTTCAAAGCTCCTCAAACCGTTAACTAGGTCTGACTCATTGATCAGGGTTGAGATGTCCAAATAGATGCTAGATGATATGGAGCAGCAAATGCAATCAATCCGTAAAGATATTAAGGCTGTCTAAGATAGACAAAAGCAGTATACTGATAAGAAGAGAACGGAGTGAGTGTTTGAAGAATTAGATATGGTCTTCATTCGAGTACGATCCAAAAGAAGTTCTTTATCTCTATAGAGAAGTACAAAAAGCTGTCACCTAGATATTATGGACCATACACCGTTACAAAGAAAGTAGGAGATTTAGCCTACTATGAACTTCTTCTACCTCCCCATCTCAAGGTACGTAATGTGTTTCATGTCAGTTTGCTTAAAAGGTATGTACCTAGCTTGAGTCATGTGCTAGATGATGAGAAATTGACTTTTTCGACTCAAGGTCAGATGGAACTCCAACCCGAAGAAATCCTGAATGTTCAAGAGAAGGCTCTCAGGGAACAGAGTTCTTAGAGAATTTTTGGTCAAGTGGAAGTTCTATCCTTTAGAGGACGCCACTTGGGAAAAAGAAGATGAACTGGTCAAGGATTACCCCTGCTTTGCGAGATGAGGGCATCTCATGTTTTTCAAGTGGGAGAGAATGTAAGATTCCTCCCCAGCTTTAAAAAGATGTATAAGTTCTCCTTTTAGTCCCCAGTGTGATCATTCCCTTTTTCAGAATGCAAAAAGGCATTGTTTTTCTTGTTTTTGGCCTATATAGAGAGAAACTATTCTAGAGAGAGATAATACAATTTTGAGATATTTTTGGATACAAATTTATCCTTAAAAAAAAAGATGAATTCCCTTGAAACAGAAGTTTAAAAAGAGTTTTCCAATATGCATTAGAAATTAATTGAACATGTGCACTGGACACCTTAGCCTAGGGATACTTGTTTTCAAAAAAATATGGATTAAGATCCAAAGAGTGTTCTAATGGGCCAATGGGGTTAATCCAAGTGTTTGAATAAGAAAAATGCAAGAATAAAAGAAAATCCACCAAAAATGAGTAGATTCTCACATAAGATGAAGAGTTGACTACTAGTACTGGTACTTAATAGTATAAAAATGGGAATTTTGACACCTCAGGAGGGTGAGTGGAGCTCATGAGGGAGGTGCCTAGAATCCTCATCATTTGCCCATTTTTTAATTCAAAAAAATGAGATATTTCTTCTCTCCTCTCTCCTCTTCCAAACTAGATCAAAAAAGTAGGCCTATGTCTAAATTGGATCAAAGTGAAGCTAGAAGCCTCTGGATCCCAGTTGGACTTGGTTGGTGGTCTCCCTCTCCTATAATAGAACCCCATTCCTTTGTATTTTCATCTTAGTGTATTTACATGCTAGTGTAATTTTTACTTTAGTGTAATTCCAATATCTCTCTCCCTTGCCTCTCCATTGTGAAGCTTTGGAGCTTCACTAAACTTGTTCTTCTCTTGAAGAATACCCTCTTCTCTTGGTGGCCAAGCCTCTTCCTTGAGGGATACTCATCTCTTAAAAGAAGCTAAAGAATCAAGCATACCAAGGGTATGCCTAAACAAATGATGTTTGTTCTCCTCTTTAAATGTTAATCTTCTTCCCAACCTCTCTACATTCTTGGGAAGCATTTTATTTCATGGTTTCTTCTTAAAACCATGCCCTTCATGATTTATGATGAAGTTATGTTAATCTCCTATGCTTAATTGTATTGTTTTTTATTTGTAATAACTCTTTTTGGTAAGAATACTCACTGGTTAATTCCTTCTTGGAAGGATAAATCTTAATTGTGATCTCATTTTCTTACCCAAAACTCTAAGCCTAACACGCTAGAGATGAAGATTAAATATTTTTATGATTATTAACCTACTTAGAATGAGGTGAATTCATTTAAGCTTGTTTTTATGATAAGAAATCTTATATTTATTAATTTTATGATGAAAGAGAGCTTATGATAACATTCATATATTTATTTTCATATGAAAGTTATATTTGAATATTTTTAAAAATAAACAAGATGCTTAGATGCAATTATGCTTATATTTATGCTTAGGTTTATGCATAAAGAATTTATATTAAAACAGGAAGTCCCACCATATTTTTATGTAATTATGTTTATACATAAATTTAATAATGCTAAAAGAGGAATTTTCATGATATTCTATGCATAAACATTTTAATGCTAAAAGAGGGATTTTCGTTACATTACTGAATATACATTCATAGTATGTGTTTGCATAAATGTCTAGATGTCAAGAAGAGAAATGTTTACTATATTTTCATAAATATATTCATGCATGTGTATGTATGATTATTTAAATGACAAATGAGGTTATGCGAATATATTATTATGTATATTCATGGTATGCTTATGCCTAGACAATTTAAAAATTATAAGTAGATGTGTGAGAATATTTTAAATGTGTATTTCCATGGTATGTAAATACATGAATATTTTTGTTTATCAAAAAGAAGAATTTTTATCATATCTTTAAATAGGAAAATGCATAATTAGTTTTAGTATCAAAAAGAGAATGTTTCATCATATTTCTATGTAGATAATTATGGCATGTTGATGCCTAGGTTCAAATGGAAGAGAGAATATTTAAGAATAATTCCATATGAATATTTTAATAAAATTATGTCCGGATATTTATTGACAGATAATTTAGAAAAAGAGATATCCTTGTTTAAATTCCATTATTCTTGAGTAGAATTATTTATAATTCTTTTATATCCAAAGTAGAATGAATTTTCATATTATTGGATGTTTATCCTTACGATTAGAAATCACAATTATTTTATGAGATAAATGGACAAATATATTTAGGAAATAAATATAGGTATAAATTCAAGTAATTCGGTGCTAGACAATGACCACTTGAGAAAGGTGGGTCAATAAGATACCTGCCCATCTCTTGAATCGTAAATTAAGCCAAGACTTGTGATCATTCCCATTTCTTCAGTATAAAGAAGGGATGATCATCTCATTTAGAGAATTTTCCTTAAAGACCAAAATCATTTAGAAATAAGTTAGAAATTTGTTTGATTGTATTTGATGGATGGATCACCTGAGATATGAGATTCATGATTTTCATTTAGGAAGTCTGGGTTTTGAATAAAGGGGCTTGTGAAACCAATACTAGAGATGTTTTCTCATGAAATGGCTTTTTGCGAGAGGAAATCAAACTCAATGGGAAAAACTTACATGCCTAGAAACTCTATTTTTGTAAAGGACTATCTTACGCCGCCAAGAAGGTAGAGGAAGCATTTGGTTTATTGTTTAATCTAAGGAGAGTTTACGTTGCAACAGCTGGTGGGGAGTCATCAAAGGATGTCTCTTGTGTTAAGAAAACGTGGTGCGCGTGCTAGATCAAGTGTGTGGAGGAGAGGGACTCACAAAATACAAGAAAAGTATCTTGCTTATTAAGTTGTTTATGAATACAACTAGGCCTTGCTCAATACAAAATGCCTCCTAGCTTCACCTTTAAATAGGTGAGCAAGTGGACCTTAAGTCCCTTCACACACACACCCTTATCTTCCCCTTTTACATAACCTTAGTCTCTTAATACCCCCCCCCCTCAATACCAACTATGAAAGAATGGAATAGGTGGTATTGGACATAGGATGCCTTTATAACATTAGGCGCACAAGGTTTTGAATATAGGTGGTGTGGTTGTCTAGGACTTACAACTATATTCCTAGAGCCTTGGAGGCTAATACAATGATGCCATCTAAGTGTTTATTTGTTGTCGATGAAGATGTACACCTTAATGATGGTGCACCCCACTCTTTGTGCTTGCTTGACCTCTTGTAGTTGACATGCTTTATACATACATGCCATTGCTTCCACATGCTTTCCACCTTGACCATTCTCACACAATGATCAAAACAAGGTTGCCACCCTTACTTAAGTGGTTTGCTTATAGATGTTCCTTCAACATGCTTGATGCTTTCTTGTAACCATACCTCCTCCATGGGCAATGAGGGCCTTCCTTCTTAGAGTAATGGTTATGAGGTAGATTTATATGGGAAAGGGAAAGGGAAAGGGCGGGTCTTACCACTTGCCTTATGGATTGGTCAAGGGTAGTGTCTACTCCATAATTACAACAAAAGTTTTGTGCATGTTAGTTACATGATACCCATTAGGGTTTGAAGTTGCAAGCTTAATGAAAGTGAGTAAGTGGTTGAGGTAAATGCTCAAACCAATAAGGTACATCATTCTTGGCTCAAGAAGGTGAGGGCAGGGCTCATAATGTTGCCTATGCCTCTTACAAAGACAATGCCAAGAGATGCTTAAAAACATGACAAACAACAAGGTAGAGCACTTAGTGATTCTATGCTCAACCTTACAACTCATCTTAGAAGATGAAAATGTTGAATATGCAGTGGAATAACATGCCTTGGGCTTGGGAAATGAGAGCATATGGCTTATGACATGCCTATGCCTCTTACAAACAAGAGCCTCAAGGGTGATACATAACAACATTGAAGATGAACACTTAATGTACGTGTTCCCAACTTTAAACCACTCAAAACCTGAGTTTGTTGATGAAAAAGCCAAAAATCTTCAACCTCTTTGGCTTATGGGATGGAGACAATGGCGTATGGTTGCACCATTTCTCCTTGGAAGATTGCCAAGGTAAGCATTTGTAATGTGGCACTTATGGTGTGTGCTAGGCCTCCAATGTTGATGAAGAAGAGCCTCCTTAGTGTTAAAGACCTTCTCCTTTGATGGTTAAGACCACATTAGTGTTAAGCAACACTTTGTTTGATGATTAAGATCACCATTAGTGTTTAAAAAACATGATTAGTGCTTAAGAGCACGTTTCTAGCATCTAATGATACTTGTATTGGTGATTAGATTCATCATTAGTGTTTAATAACACTCTTAGTGTTTAAAAACACTTTGGAATAACTCCCCTTTGCTGGATTAGAAGCTTCATTAGTGTTAATCAACACTGTTAGTGCTCATAAGTACACTTTGAAGAGCTTTGAGAACTTGAAGATGATGAGGAAGCTTGATGACGTTTTGAATGAGACTTATGAATGCCTTATGTGGTTGGCCACCGCTTCAAAATCAAGAGAAGGATCAGCAACAAGCTCACACACTATCACTTGGGTGATTAGAGCAAAGAGGGAAGGATTAGAGCAAGAAAAAAGGTAAATTTGAAGCTTTAATGGAGAGCTTCCATGGAGAAAACTACAGCCGACTGGTTTTTTCATTCCCACGGCCGATTCATGCCTCCATTGCGCTGAAAATTGAGCTGTAGATAGGGGAGAGAGTGGGCTTCATGTTGGCTATATATAGAATGTCTCTATATATAGCCCTAGGATCTCCTCTATATATACTCATCTATTGTGTGTATTCCACACACTTTGGGGATTCAATCTTGTGTCTCGTGTGCTATCGCCTCCATCTCCAACATGGTATCAGAGCTCGGCTATGGAAATTTCCTTCGTAAGATAATTTGTGCTCTCAAGCGATTATATTTATTATGATTAAGGTTCTTACTCTTCTTGAACAAGATTTTCATGTTTGGTGGGAGGAAAAGCACAATAGGCGACTTTCTGTGGATATAAACTATGTATCTAATCAAACGTGCTTGCCTTGGGGAAAATCAGAGCCGCGCTTCTTCTATGAGGAAGATCAGTATCAAGTCCCTCATCTAATTATTCAATAACACTAGGCACTTTTTCTCATCATCTGATTCAATAAAAGAGGCCTCTTAATTAGACTCTTCTTTCTGGACTCATGGCCGCTCAATCAGACTTCAGATGGCGAGTGACTCGCTCTGCAAGATGCCGTATATTAGTTCGAACTGCCTTATAAGGAGGACAGACTTGGTCATGCCAATAATAGCCCATCTTCATCCCTTGTAAGATGTGCCATGGTGTCTGATTGTCTTATTCGGATCATGTCTGTCTAGCGACCTTATGAGAACCCTAACTCATTGTATTAGAATAATCATGATCAAATTGGGTCTCTCGTCTTCAACAATAGAAATTTGAAGGTAGCGTTGAGAAAGCGGAGTTGAAACAATAAAGAAAATACAGATTGCATATAGTTATCTCTGTCTGGCGACCTTATGAGAAGAGCCCTTTGTTGTGGAGGACTAAGAACCTACGATGATTTTGTGTTGAGAAATTTTCGTTTTGTTTGTTTGCCTAAAGAGTTTCAAGGTGTTCACGTTATGTGGAGGTTGACATCTACTTACAGAACGTTGATGCAATATACAAAGAACAGAGGATGTCTTCTAACTTTGGTCGCAATTCTCAGCACAAAAACCATTATTATGGTTGCAATTATGAGCAATGATTAATGAGTTCTGCATTCAGCAACACCATAATCCCGGTGGCAGTTCTCAGGGATGGTATTGGTCTTCTATGAATTGAATTGAAGCAGATGAGAGAAGCAGACTGATGTGAAGGCGATTGCAAACTTTAGAACCTTCCATCACCTCCTCAGAAACATAATGGACATCGTGCTGCTCCTTTCACAGAATCGAACTGTTGGCCGCATGAACTCCAATATCACAACTACTTTCAATTTCACGTTCAACCCTTTCTCTTATGGACACAAACTATTGGTTACAACCAATGCTTTGCGGCATGATGGACCAACAATACCTTTATTTACAGGCAATTCTTTTGCGCCCAGTAGAACAAGAAGCTACGTGCCATATATACAGGCGCGCCCAGAAGAACAAGAAGCTGCATGCCATTTGCTGCCATGATAGAATATGATTACTGTTAGGCCATGGTTATTTTGCATGATTGTTCAAAGTAAATTAGCAAAAGGAAAAGCTTTGTGATGAAGGCCATGGTAGAATATGATTACTGTTAGGCCATGGTGATTTTGCATGATTGTTCAAAGTAAATCAGCAAAAGGAAAAGCTTTGCGATGAAGGTCATGGTGCTGTTGCATGACTATGGCAGTTTACAAAGACCTTCAAGGACAAGAACTGAAGACAACTTTTGCTTCCCAAATAAAGACTTGCTTCCAAGATTATTATGACTATGTTTTGGGTTATTTTGCAAGGAGACAATTTGCTTATTACAAGAATCAAGCGCTCGAATGAATTTGGGATATCCGAGAAGATAGGTTTGCGTTCTTTGTCCATCATCATCTCCTTTCCTCTCCTCATATCAATGTCCATGCTTTTCCATAGTTGCAATTACAATTTTTTGACTTTCAAGCATGCATGCGATGAGTACCGACCCAAACAGTTGATGACAAAGTTCATCATCATCTCCTTTCCTCTCCTCATATCAATGGCCATGCTGAAATTGTTCTCAAAGGGTCGATCTTATGTTAGAGAAAGTTTTATTCCTTAAGATCATACTTTGTTTTGTTAACTTGTGTATTCAAACTTGTCGTCTCGTCTCATCATTCCGATAATTTCACAATAATAACTATACATTCAAGGAGGCGATTTAACATGTGGCTTTAGTACAGGTTGCATATTTTTCTCTCTTCTGTTGATATAGGAGATCATGATCATATCATTTTGAAGGTAACTATATCATACTCCATTATGGTTACGGCCTTGTTAATGTCAAAAATCATAAACTGTTCTTGTCGTCACCTTGACTGTTTATGTTGGATCTTTGATCTTATATCAAAGGTTTGGTTTGGTTTTAAATCTTATCTCGTCATTCCGTTTTGAAGGTCTATTGTTCTCATGTTACACATTTGACTGCTTATGTCTAAGGTCTATTGATAGTGAAAGTTTAGTACTCTGACCTCATCATCTCGACTGTTGATTCTTATGTTATCATGTAATTGGTGATGTCGGAGGTTTCATTATTCTTGTCTGGTCCTCTGTCCCGTCATGATCTTGGACTGCTAATGTCGGAGATCAAACCTCCAGGATGACATGATATGAAAGTAAACCTCATAAGATGACAGGACGAGAAATCAAACCTCTGACGTCCATAGGTAGGATGACCAGACATGATGAAAAAGCGAACATCTATGTAAGATCCCTGTTCCCACCGAGCAACGGATTCGGGGTACTGGCAGCGGAAGTAGCGCTTCTCGCGCGGGACAGGGGTCCCACACTCGGGGCCTCACCCACGGATATCCGGATAAGAGACTAATCCGTCGGTTGTTCCAAAACCGAACCCAGAAAAACTTCCTTTACCGGAAAGCACGGGCGATTCCACCAGGATAACTTTTTACTCTAACGTAGTCAAGATCATTTTTAATCGAGATGATCCGATTACATCTATAAGATACTTAGTCAGTTCAAGGAAGAAACTTGCACTTGGATCATTGGGATCAACGCTTTTTTCCCCATTCAAGAGGCACAACCGTTGATTCCTATCCATAGGACAGTTTATGTCCGGGATTTATTTTTTTTTTCTATCGTAAAAACAAAAGTTTGAGTCTCGATTTACGGATCCATCAGTCCAGCCTAACCCCATCCGATCCCATGGGTTAGCCAACCGCCCAACCACTGTAGTGATGGGATCCAATTAAAAATTTGGTTAGGTTTTGTCCCGGGTACCAAGGAAAAGAGTTCCCAGGCCCCCTAGCCGGATGTTCAGGCAAAATAAAACTAGTCACACCACTCACACACCCAATATGAAATTGCCTTTTTCAACCAGATTCAACCAGTTTAAAACAATCCTTTAATAAAACCATATTATCATTGATCACCATCTTCCAATTTATCCAATTGATTCTTAATTTCCCATCATTCCTTCATCAGAGTATCTATGGCATCATTGGTAACTAGAACGCTCAGGAGCCGTTTCGATAGTTCCTAGCCCATAATACTTGGCAATATAATCACTTAACAAGATGGACTCTCGTTGAAGATCAGCAAGATCAACCAACAGATCCATATAAGGAGCCATGGACTCATCCATTGAAGACCAGCAAGGTCAATCAACCAGATCCATGCTCGATTTCAGAAAACAACTCCAACTCTGTTCCAATATCTTCCTCGACGCACGCGTGGGTATCCTAGGCAACCCAGAGCCCGAGCACCGTATGGTCAGCACCCTCTAGGATCCTTCGCAAGTAACCTAGCGCTTCACGCATAGGCCGCTTCCTTGGCCCCTCATCCACCGTACCGGAAGCTCACCATTTTAATCGCACCGAGGCTGGTCAAGACCTCGGCCGACCTTGCTACGCGAGACGTCCTTCATTGACTCCCCGTCAGCAGTTGCAACTTTACCATCACGACTTTAATCACAAGACGGTCAAAATGCTCCCCCCAGCATTCTTAACATAAAACAATCATTTACAAACAGCATTTACAAACAGTTTACAACACAATTTCTATTTTAACTTTCATTTTTCCACATTATCCCTCATCAATCTACATTACTTATTCCATATTCCATTTATATGTATACTCATCCCATCACATCATTTCTATCTCATCACTTCAGATTCCCTCACATCGCATATCGTATATTCACATCCATACATCCACATCTATATGCGTACATTCACATCTACATGCATACATCTACATCTCTATGCATACATCCACATCCACATTCACATTCACCTCCATACATCTACATCTACATGCATACATCCACATCTCCATTCACATCTACATCTATACATCTACATCTACATGCATCCATCCACCTCCACATCCACCTCTACATCTATACATCTACATCTACATGCATACATCCATATCTCCATTCCCATCTACATCTATACATCTACATCTACATGCATCCATCTACCTCCACATCCACATCTACATCTATACATCTACATCTACATGTATACATCCACCTCCACATCCACATCCGTATCTATACATCTACATCTACATGTATACATCCACATCCACATCTATACATCTACATCTACATGCATACATCCACATCTCCATTCACATCTACATCTATACATCTACATCTACATGCATCCATCCACCTCCACATCCACATCTACATCTATACATCTACATCTACATGCAAACATCCACATCTCCATGCATAATAAAATTCTTTTAATTAATCTAGGATGATAGTTCCTAGAATATGGTAGGAAGTCCTCTTTTTATGCTTTGAATGAATTTATTTTATGCGTAATTTCTATAAAAATTTTGCCATAGCTCCGCTACCTATGACTGATAAATCTCAAAAAAAAAAATTTCTAAGGAATAAAGCTTATGATTAAGGAAATAATTAGAATGGTTTCTAATTGGATCATCAATCCATAATGGATTGAATCATCAATATGCATAAACTAAAAGCATAGAAAAAAGCCATTAATTTGGCCTCAAGCATAGCTTAATTTTGGATTAAGGAAAAGCTTTATGAAAAGCTTTATGAAAAGCTTCATTTGGATTGAGAATGGGTCATGAGTATGGCTATTTCTTGAGTGAGAGAGAGTAATTACATAAAAACCATTAGAATTTAAACATAAATGGAAATTAACTTCAATAGCATTTATTAAATTATGTAACTCTTCACTACTTTTCACCAATTAACTTCAATAGCATTTAAAAAAACCATACCAATTAAACTTCTCAAGCTTGAGAGGGGTTGAGAAGAGAGAATCATTGAGAAATTATAGAAAAGATCAAAATTCAATATACTTACCTTATGATTTGCTTGATTCTTTATTCACGGTAGAGGCCCCCAACCAATCAATTGGTTTAGTATGTTGATGGAGTCACCAATGGGGATTGAAGAAAGAGAGAAGTGTCAAAAACTAGTGAATTATTAAAGAATTCACAGTTCTTGGCTTAGGTGGAGTAACATAGCATAAGACACTATATATTTTGGCTTAGATCGAGTAGAGTAACAAAGCATAAGACACTATCTAATTTGGCTTAGGTGGAGTAGAGTAACAAGGCATAAGACTCTATCTAATTTGGCTTAGGTGGAGTAGAGTAACAAGGCATAAGACTCTATCTAATTTGGCTTAGGTGGAGTAGAGTAACAAGGCATAAGACTCTATATTTTTTTCAACAAGGGAAGGCTTCTATTTATAGGAAAATTTGAGCTCCTAACCAAACAAACCGATTCTAGAATTTTCCAAGTCAGTTTGGTCATTTTTTGACCATTTTTAGGTCAATTAAGCTAACTTTTTGGAACTAGACTTGAATGAGGAGAGAGGAGAGATGAAATATCTTAATTTTTATGAGTTTAAAACTCATTCAAGCATGTGAAATATGCACCTCCTTTAAAGAATTCCCCTTCCTTACATATGTGTCATAATGGAATCATTTTAATATTGCTCATAGTTTTTTACTAATAAGCCTTGTACATTTTCAACTCTTCATCTTATGTGAGCATTTAAGGGACTCCCCTTCCTTACATATGTGTCATAATAAAATCATTATTCCCAAAATATCTCATATTTTTAATATTGCTCATAGTTTTTTATTAATAACCCTTGTACATTTTCAACTCTTCATCTTTTGTGAAATATGCACCTCCTTTAAAGAACTCTCCTTCCTTACATATGTGTCATAATGGAATCATTTTAATATTGCTCATAGTTTTTTATTAATAAACCTTGTAAATTTTCAACTCTTCATCTTATGTGAGCATTTAAGGGACTCCCCTTCCTTACATATGTGTCATAATAAAATCATTATTCCCAAAATATCTCATATTTTTAATATTGCTCATAGTTTTTTACTAATAAACCTTGTACATTTTCAACTCTTCACCTCATGTGAGCATTTACTCATTTTTGGGTATTTTCTTTTTACAATTTGGATTTATCTCCTCCCTACACATGGATTGATGCTATTGGCCCATAGAAACCTTAATTGGACCATAGTCTAAAGATTTCTGAAAATCTAGACCCTTAGGCTAAGGTTCTTTATACCTATTTCCAATTAATTCCAATTGCACATTGGAAAATTCTTTTTAAATTTCTGTTTCAGGGAAACTCATCTGAATTATAAGAGATATTTTTCTATCCAAAATTATTCAAAATCTGAATATTCTCTCTCTAGAATATTTTCTCTCTCTAGGTTAAAACAGCCACAAACAAGATCTCTTATATTTTAGAAAAGAAATTGATTACAGGGGAATATACTAGACATCAAAAAGGGGTTGGGGGAGGAATCTTACATTCTACCCCACTTAAAAAACGCGAGATGTCCTCATCTCGCAACTTGGAATAATTTCGCAAGATGCACGAATATGAGACTTAGAGAAAAATTTTAATCACGATTAACCACCAAGAAAAGTCTTAAAGAGAGCAAGATTCAAAATAAGAACAAGATTTAAACTTTATTCATTCACGGGACTTTTACAGTAAAGATAGAAGAACTCTTTACACTTCCATAAGCCCGTTCATCATATGGTGACAAAAGCAGTCTTCACAAGCTGCACAAGTATAGGGTAACTCATCTATGGGAATGATTCTGCTGGTTATTGCCGCACCTATCTCAGTGGTATGAGGTGATCTAACAAAAGGACCTCTGAGAGGCAAGCCAAAAACGGGGTAAAGGCATATCTTCTCATGAGGAAGAAAACATGCCAGTAAGAAGACCCGCTCAGAAAACCCAAGATGCCTTGATCTCATGACACAGTAGTATCGGGGACCCAAACCCAAAGCTTCAATAACTATGGCCAAGCGGACATTGTTACGAAAGTGCTGCTGACCCCAGGGTGTTACCCTAGTTATGTTTTGATAGGTCCGCCATTTGGTCTGCGCTACAGAAGTTCCTAGGTGAGGAAAAGTGAGCGCTCATACTGTTCTATAAAATCCTTCTTCACAGACTCACTTGCGTCTTGAAGGTGAGGAATCATTATGGATAAAACTAATTCTTGTTGCCAAGCCATGAAGGAGATTAAGAAAGAAAGGATATTGATGCGAGTAAGATTACTGTGAGTGACAAGTAAAAGTTACGACTTATATAAAGGAAGGAGCTAGCGTAACCTAGAAGCCAACGGTAACTTACCACTGAAGTTTTACCGTCTTTCCATGATTTGTGTTTGACACATTTTTCTATAGAAGGCATTAAGAATTTTGAGATGAGGAGATAAAAGAACTTGTAGGCTAAGTCACCTACTTTCATTGAATTCAGATATAAGGATCACAATATCTGGGGGATAACTTCTTATACTCCCCAAGAGATAAAGAACTTCTTTTGGGCCATACTCGAATGAAAACCAAAACCTTGGTATCCAAAACACCGATTCTCACTTCTAAACTCATTGTTCTAAATCCTTAAAATAGGCGTGACTCCTGAGAAGTATTTTAGGAAAAGGGTATTCCTTTTTTAAACAGAAACTTTCTTTTATTTTAGAGAGGGAATAATTATAAGATCCGAAAGGGAGATTCTTACTCCTATATACCTCGAAGGCTGGGGAGGAATCTTACATCCTACCCCACTTAAAAAGTGCGAGATGTCCTCATCTCGCAAGGTAGAGGACAGCTCTTATTCTTAAGATCCAATTTTATTCTGGGGTTCCTTATATTCTGGTCAACCCAACAGAACACTGGGATAAATATCCCTTATATAGAACTCATCATTAAATAACAATTCATTCAGATCATATCATTCATATCTTTAACATGATAAGGTCCATTAGACCGAAAAGTTTCCTTCGGAACATTCCTCCACGGAATTTTCAGTCAAGCAAGTTCTCAATTTGACATCCCTTAACTTGATCTACCGGTCAAGTATTAAGAGTTGCAATCTGACAGCACAACCCACTAATCTCATAGTGATCTGCTGAATTCATTATCATCATTCTAGTTATGAATATCATCACAGGGACTCGTCCCATTCCCCCTCACTGTGGTTTCTTTATATTTCAACTAATTTTTAAAAGTCATCATTTTTCAATCAGAATTTTCAATCAGCATTTTCAATCAGAATCCAAATCAATTCATCAATTCTCAAACAGAATTATAAATCATATTAATCACATTCGAATTCATCATCTAGATAGCATTAACGCTTATAATTTCAAGTCTTAGATTTACTCGTATATACTGTCAGTAAAGAGCTGCAGTATACTCTCGGTATATACGGGTAGTCACGGACCTTGGGATTATAAGGTAACTACTATCATGTCTAGGCCTCAAGCAAGTCAAGGATTCTATATAATTGCGGTACTTCCATCTGAAGACCCAACTACCAAATTACGAATTTCAGTTTGGATATCAAATTGTATGAATTATCTCACACAATTATAACCTTTTTGTGTTTCTTGATAAATTTTTGATATATTTATCTTCTCAGTCGATCTTTATTAACCAAATGCTCTGATACCAACTGTAAGATCCCTGTTCCCACCGAGCAACGGATTCGGGGTACTGGCAGCGGAAGTAGCGCTTCTCGCGCGGGACAGGGGTCCCACACTCGGGGCCTCACCCACGGATATCCGGATAAGAGACTAATCCATCGGTTGTTCCAAAACCGAACCCAGAAAAACTTCCTTTACCGGAAAGCACGGGCGATTCCACCAGGATAACTTTTTACTCTAACGTAGTCAAGATCATTTTTAATCGAGATGATCCGATTACATCTATAAGATACTTAGTCAGTTCAAGGAAGAAACTTGCACTTGGATCATTGGGATCAACGCTTTTTTCCCCATTCAAGAGGCACAACCGTTGATTCCTATCCATAGGACAGTTTCTGTCCGGGATTTATTTTTTTTTTCTATCGTAAAAACAAAAGTTTGAGTCTCGATTTACGGATCCATCAGTCCAGCCTAACCCCATCCGATCCCATGGGTTAGCCAACCGCCCAACCACTGTAGTGATGGGATCCAATTAAAAATTTGGTTAGGTTTTGTCCCGGGTACCAAGGAAAAGAGTTCCCAGGCCCCCTAGCCGGATGTTCAGGCAAAATAAAACTAGTCACACCACTCACACACCCAATATGAAATTGCCTTTTTCAACCAGATTCAACCAGTTTAAAACAATCCTTTAATAAAACCATAGTATCATTGATCACCATCTTCCAATTTATCCAATTGATTCTTAATTTCCCATCATTCCTTCATCAGAGTATCTATGGCATCATTGGTAACTAGAACGCTCAGGAGCCGTTTCGATAGTTCCTAGCCCATAATACTTGGCAATATAATCACTTAACAAGATGGACTCTCGTTGAAGATCAGCAAGATCAACCAACAGATCCATATAAGGAGCCATGGACTCATCCATTGAAGACCAGCAAGGTCAATCAACCAGATCCATGCTCGATTTCAGAAAACAACTCCAACTCTGTTCCAATATCTTCCTCGACGCACGCGTGGGTATCCTAGGCAACCCAGAGCCCGAGCACCGTATGGTCAGCACCCTCTAGGATCCTTCGCAAGTAACCTAGCGCTTCACGCATAGGCCGCTTCCTTGGCCCCTCATCCACCGTACCGGAAGCTCACCATTTTAATCGCACCGAGGCTGGTCAAGACCTCGGCCGACCTTGCTACGCGAGACGTCCTTCATTGACTCCCCGTCAGCAGTTGCAACTTTACCATCACGACTTTAATCACAAGACGGTCAAAATGCTCCCCCCAGCATTCTTGACATAAAACAATCATTTACAAACAGCATTTACAAACAGTTTACAACACAATTTCTATTTTAACTTTCATTTTTCCACATTATCCCTCATCAATCTACATTACTTATTCCATATTCCATTTATATGTATACTCATCCCATCACATCATTTCTATCTCATCACTTCAGATTCCCTCACATCGCATATCGTATATTCACATCCATACATCCACATCTATATGCGTACATTCACATCTACATGCATACATCTACATCTCTATGCATACATCCACATCCACATTCACATTCACCTCCATACATCTACATCTACATGCATACATCCACATCTCCATTCACATCTACATCTATACATCTACATCTACATGCATCCATCCACCTCCACATCCACCTCTACATCTATACATCTACATCTACATGCATACATCCATATCTCCATTCCCATCTACATCTATACATCTACATCTACATGCATCCATCTACCTCCACATCCACATCTACATCTGGGTGGTTGCAAGATCAGGGTGCCCAGTTTTGTCCACTCAAGAACCCTGTAAACAGTAAAAAAACAGGCATTTGTTTACCTTTAGTGACTAATCTCTCCTAGTAAATGAAGGAATTTCGTTTCAAGTTCTTTTGTTGGAACATCATATTCAAAGTTGGAAATATAGTTACATAATTTGATTAATCATTAGATAGTCAAAAGTCCTCATTTTCTTAGGTACAAAGTCAATGTATACACCCTCTCCCAAATTTGAACTGATTCCATAAAATGCTAATATCTTTTACATATAAACTCATATGAGATTCCCACTTTGTACCTTAGATCTTCACATAATATGGAGCTTAACTTGATTTTTTGAGAAAATTTTAAGATATTTATCTATTTTCTTTAAATATTTCAAGGTCTTTAAAGTGTTATAATATACGCCACTTTTTGTACCCACAATAGCTACCACTTAAAATCCTCAATCTTGTAGATCAAAATAGTGGCTAGATACTGAGACCTTAGTAGAATGTGGTAGTTAGTAAAAATTACAAATCCAATGGTTGGATTTTTAATGATCTCTTTTTCAAAAATCTTCCAGACTATCAGAAGGCCTGCAAATATTAATAATCTAATTAGTAAAATTTCATTTTTGATGTGAATCATTTAAAATCTATAGGGACTAGTTTACTTGTAATGGTGCATCTATGGAAAAATAAATTGGATCAAACTAAGTATGGAAAAATCATTTGTTTATCATTTCATCATATTTTTAATTAATTTTGATTAATTAGACTAATTTATATTAATTTAAGTTATATCGGGTTAATTTAAGGGCAAACGTATTTTCTATTATTTTCTTGATCTCATTTTAAGTACCTTGCCTCCCCCAAATTTTCTCTCCAAGCATTGTCCCAGTCCAGCATAAATTGGATAAAACTGGACACCCTGATCTTGCAACCACCCATCTATACATCTACATCTACATGTATACATCCACCTCCACATCCACATCCGTATCTATACATCTACATCTACATGTATACATCCACATCCACATCTATACATCTACATCTACATGCATACATCCACATCTCCATTCACATCTACATCTATACATCTACATCTACATGCATCCATCCACCTCCACATCCACATCTACATCTATACATCTACATCTACATGCAAACATCCACATCTCCATGCATAATAAAATTCTTTTAATTAATCTAGGATGATAGTTCCTAGAATATGGTAGGAAGTCCTCTTTTTATGCTTTGAATGAATTTATTTTATGCGTAATTTCTATAAAAATTTTGCCATAGCTCCGCTACCTATGACTGATAAATCTCAAAAAAAAAAAATTTCTAAGGAATAAAGCTTATCATTAAGAAAATAATTAGAATGGTCTCTAATTGGATCATCAATCCATAATGGATTGAATCATCAATATGCATAAACTAAAAGCATAGAAAAAAGCCATTAATTTGGCCTCAAGCATAGCTTAATTTTGGATTAAGGAAAAGCTTTATGAAAAGCTTTATGAAAAGCTTCATTTGGATTGAGAATGGGTCATGAGTATGGCTATTTCTTGAGTGAGAGAGAGTAATTACATAAAAACCATTAGAATTTAAACATAAATGGAAATTAACTTCAATAGCATTTATTAAATTATGTAACTCTTCACTACTTTTCACCAATTAACTTCAATAGCATTTAAAAAAACCATACCAATTAAACTTCTCAAGCTTGAGAGGGGTTGAGAAGAGAGAATCATTGAGAAATTATAGAAAAGATCAAAATTCAATATACTTACCTTATGATTTGCTTGATTCTTTATTCACGATAGAGGCCCCCAACCAATCAATTGGTTTAGTATGTTGATGGAGTCACCAATGGGGATTGAAGAAAGAGAGAAGTGTCAAAAACTAGTGAATTATTAAAGAATTCACAGTTCTTGGCTTAGGTGGAGTAACATAGCATAAGACACTATATATTTTGGCTTAGATCGAGTAGAGTAACAAAGCATAAGACACTATCTAATTTGGCTTAGGTGGAGTAGAGTAACAAGGCATAAGACTCTATCTAATTTGGCTTAGGTGGAGTAGAGTAACAAGGCATAAGACTCTATCTAATTTGGCTTAGGTGGAGTAGAGTAACAAGGCATAAGACTCTATATTTTTTTCAACAAGGGAAGGCTTCTATTTATAGGAAAATTTGAGCTCCTAACCAAACAAACCGATTCTAGAATTTTCCAAGTCAGTTTGGTCACTTTTTGACCATTTTTAGGTCAATTAAGCTAACTTTTTGGAACTAGACTTGAATGAGGAGAGAGGAGAGATAAAATATCTTAATTTTTATGAGTTTAAAACTCATTCAAGCATGTAAAATATGCACCTCCTTTAAAGAATTCCCCTTCCTTACATATGTGTCATAATGGAATCATTTTAATATTGCTCATAGTTTTTTACTAATAAGCCTTGTACATTTTCAACTCTTCATCTTATGTGAGCATTTAAGGGACTCCCCTTCCTTACATATGTGTCATAATAAAATCATTATTCCCAAAATATCTCATATTTTTAATATTGCTCATAGTTTTTTATTAATAACCCTTGTACATTTTCAACTCTTCATCTTTTGTGAAATATGCACCTCCTTTAAAGAACTCTCCTTCCTTACATATGTGTCATAATGGAATCATTTTAATATTGCTCATAGTTTTTTACTAATAAACCTTGTACATTTTCAACTCTTCATCTTATGTGAGCATTTAAGGGACTCCCCTTCCTTACATATGTGTCATAATAAAATCATTATTCCCAAAATATCTCATATTTTTAATATTACTCATAGTTTTTTACTAATAAACCTTGTACATTTTCAACTCTTCACCTCATGTGAGCATTTACTCATTTTTGGGTATTTTCTTTTTACAATTTGGATTTATCTCCTCCCTACACATGGATTGATGCTATTGGCCCATAGAAACCTTAATTGGACCATAGTCTAAAGATTTCTGAAAATCTAGACCCTTAGGCTAAGGTTCTTTATACCTATTTCCAATTAATTCCAATTGCACATTGGAAAATTCTTTTTAAATTTCTGTTTCAGGGAGACTCATCTGAATTATAAGAGATATTTTTCTATCCAAAAATATTCAAAATCTGAATATTCTCTCTCTAGAATATTTTCTCTCTCTAGGTTAAAACAGCCACAAACAAGATCTCTTATATTTTAGAAAAGGAATTGATTACAGGGGAATATACTAGACATCAAAAAGGGGTTGGGGGAGGAATCTTACAATCTAGGATTTAGACACCTCTGATGGGACGAAAAAGCAAACCTCTCACATGACGTACTTGAAAGTAAACCTCATAAGATGATAGGCCGAGAAATCAAATGTGTGACATTCACAATTAGGATAGTAAACCTCATAAGATGACGAAATGAGAAATCAAACCTTTGACATCCGTAGGCAGCATGTAGCCAGGATGACATGATGTGAACATAAACCTCATAAGTTGATAGGACGAGAAATCAAACCTCTGATAGGAAGAGAAATCAAACAACTGACATGTAGTCAGGATGACATGACGTAAACGTAAACCAACCTCGTAAGATGATGTGAACGTAAATCAACCTCATAAGATGACGGGACAAGAAATCAAACCTCTGACATGTAGTCAAGATGACATGAAGTGAACATAAACCTCATAAGCTGACGGGACGAGAAATCAAACCTCTCAAGAAATATGCTCAACGGAATTTCTTGTTAGTTGCCATAGATTGAATTCCAAGACTTGACCACCATTATAGCCATTTAGATCTGCATGGTTGCATTGTCGACCACAAAAGACATTGACAGACTTAAATAAACCTAGTTAATCTGATGAGCCAAAGCCAAGGCACGGTGCATCCAATGACCATGGCATCATGGAAACGTAGTCAACCATCATCTACGAAACATGTAACCATCATCATGGAACAACACCATGGCATCATGGATAAAATCCTTGGAAACACAATCAACCAATATAGATTAGCCAAGTGAACCATCAACGAAACATGTAGCTTGGAATGACCAACATCAATGAAACATGTAACCATCACCATGGAACAACGATCCATGGAAACATAGTCAACCATCATCGATGAAACATGTAACCATCATCATGGAACAGCACCGTGGCATCATGGATACAATCCATGGAAACATAGTCAACCATCATCTACGAAACATGTAACCATCATCATGGAACAACACCATGGCATCATGGATACAATCCATGGAAACGTAGTCAACCATCATTGATAGACACTGAGTCTAGAACAAATTCATCAAACTGATTTGTTGAAACTTTAGATTCTTGGACAAACCATTAATTTGATTGGATGCGGAGTCCGAGATACCTTTATGTCTATTTCTTTGTGTACATCTTTTCGTGTACATCTCATATTTCTATAACAAAATTATGGTTTTCCATTTGTTATGGAGACTTCTTCCATATTACAGGGTTTATGGATCAGGATTGTATTTGTGTTGAGCTTCAATATAGAGAAGAGACTACAAAAATATTATTTGGCATCGTCACGAATATAGACTCGCACCCAACCTATATGAATGGATCAAGACAACATGAAGATGGATGACGATGACTCCTTCAAAGCCTTCATGGCTATTGTTCACATAAGAGTGATGAAGTATATATGGGAGTTATGTAGCTCCTTTGCAGCCTTCATGGCTATTGTATATATGAGTGATGTAGCTCCTTTGAATAATACTTTGTAACTATAAAATAATTTAATATAGCGGTAGGTGTATATAGAGCTGTGGGTTTTTCCCTTGAGCCCCCAAGGGTTTTTTCATCCACAGTTAGAGACCCTTCTTTGAGCGGGGGTGTTGGCTATATATAGAATGTCTCTATATATAGCCCTAGGATCTCCTCTATATATACTCATCTATTGTGTGTATTCCACACACTTTGGGGATTCAATCTTGTGTCTCGTGTGCTATCGCCTCCATCTCCAACACTTCAAAATCCCTAAGGCTATGGAGCTTATGATCAACTGTAGGCAGCGTATTTCTGTACGACCACGCCTACAGCCAGAATATGCGTCGGCCTGCAAATAGCGCAATGCCGCAGCAAGGAGCAGATGAATCCAGCAACCGGCCGTACGAATGTGTGCGCCTATGAGTCTACTTCACTTCCCTAGTTGAAAACTCCTCAAGATATGGCCTCTACGACTGGCTAGAAGTCCTCCACCAGCAGGGGGTTGAGCTCCACACAAGAGAAGATGAGGATTTTGACCTATTTTACACCACAAATGTGACCTACTCAACCAAAGCTCTAGATACCATGTTAAGAAAACATGATGCTCATGCTAGATCAAGTGTGTGGAGGAGAGGGACTCACAAAATACAAGAAAACTATCTTGCTTATTAAGTTGTTTATGAATACAACTAGGCCTTGCTCAATACAAAATGTCTCCTAGCTTCACCTTTAAATAGGTGAGCTAATGGACCTTAAGTCCCTTCACACACACACCCTTCTCTTCCCCTTCTACATAACCTTAGTCTCTTAATATCTTGCTGGCAAATCCTGCCAAGGTCTTGACCAGCCTTGGTACGGTTAAAAGTGGTGCACTTCCGATACGATGGGCGAGGGCTGATAAGTGGTCACTAAGTGAAGTGCTAGGACACCTAAGGAGGATCCTAGAGGGTTCTGACTAAGTGATTCTCAGGCTCGCAGTTACTGAGGACACCCATACATATGTCGAGAGAGATCTTCATGGATTGGCGACAAATTTATTTAAGTAAACTAGAAACTCTATGAAATTGGATCTCGTTGGTTGGCTAGCCGATCTGAAACACGATGAGTCTGGATGACACTTGATTGGAAAACAATGGAACTAGAATACTGAGAATTATGATGGAAACATTGTGATTTTATTGTAATTTTGTCTTGAAAATAGTTGAATCTGAGAAAGGCAATTTCATATTAGGTGTGTAAGTGGTGTGTCTATTTAATATTTTTGCATGACTGCCGGCTAGGGGGCCTAGGAACTCTTTTCCCTGGTACCCGGGACAAAACACAACCAAATTTTTATAAAGAGGGATCCCACCAATATAGTGGTTGTGGGCTTTGGCTAACCGATCCGGTTGGGGTTGGATTAGTGGATTCCTACAATAAAGTTCAGTTATGTTCAAGTTATGATAGCTGTAGTAGGTCACAAGGTAATTCTTGTTCTATGGGAAAGAATCAACAGTTGTGCCTCACTTGATGGGAAAAAAAGCGATGATCTCTATGAACCAAGTGCAAGTCCCTTCTTGATTCGGCCATGTGACCCGTGGGTTTGGTTGGAATACAAAGGATAGTTAAGGATCTTGAGCCCGTTAGATAAATTTTTGTTAGAAGATTTTCATGGAGGAATCGCCTATGCTTTCTGGGCGAGGAAAGTTTTTCCGGTTTTGATTTTGGAAGAACTACCGAACTATTCCCTTCCTCAGATATTCATGGTGGGTGAGGCCCCGTGTGGGAAGCTCAGTCCTATGCAAGAGGTTGCTACTTCCATTGCTAGCACTCTGGAGTTTGATGCGCAGAGAGGGCAGGGATCTCACACCACACAATGCCACTTCATTAACACTACAAGGGATTGGGCTCATACCCGCGTTCCTAGCCGCTAAAAATGACTTGTGAAAAAAAGTAACGGGCCCGTGTATCAGCGCGTGTATCATCGCGGCCAGAGACATGCGTGTAAAAGCGCGTGTATAGCACCTCTCAAACGCGCGTATACACGGGTGTATAGCCGCGTTTTTTTTTACAGACGCGTTGATACATGCGGCTATACACCCTTTTTTTTATTTTAGACGCGCTTATACACGGGTCTATAGCCGCGTCATATTCAGTTCAAATGTCTCAGACGCGTTTATACCTGCATCTATACATGCGTTTCTTTAATTTAGATGCGCTTATACACGCGTAATTGCCAGTTTATACGCGTTGATACACGCGTATTTTCCAGGGTATCCGCGCAGATACACGCGAATTTTAGCAGTTCTGACGCGTTTATACACGCGAACAGAGAGCAAAAAAAAAAATCCAGAGAGTGCTATTTGGTGCCTGAATACTGTTCCAGCATTCTAGCACCCAATAGCACTCTCTGGTTTAGGGTTTTTGGTGCATTAGACCATCCACGAAGAACATATGCACGAGGGAGATTAAGACAAGAACAACATGAATGCATACATTGTCATTACACGATTCAAGACAAACATGAATGTAATACTATCGATCAATCAATTCAATATTACTATCAAAATTTCATACATGTATACAAGGGAGTCCATATCTCGAAGTAGCCCATGGCTTGAGTTTACAAAAAAATATATACAATCACATCCTCAATATGGAATGTGATACTACAAGTCTGAGTACTACTCAGACCAAGATGATGACTCGGTGCTCCCCCCATGCTCAGATGAGCTCACATCGGTCGGAATGTCGGAGGAATAGTGCTCACGTCCACCCTCTGCAGAGCGGCGGCCGGTGGATCATCAGCAGCTTGTGCCTGTTCAAGTAATATATAGTATATAAGTATATATATATGCAATTCAATAAACCAAAACCATTCGTTACGAATTTTCAAGTACCTGTCGACCGTATGGTCTCATGGCCAACTCAAACTGCGCGTCCGTAATACGTCCCTCGGCTCTGAAGATGGCCCACGTGTCACGTCTGCTATGCCGACGAGCATACGCAGTATCGTGGGTTGTGGGCTTCCTCCCTGTAACCCGTCGCTGTATCATAATCAACACAATTTGTAAGATTAAAACAATCATAGAATCAATGAATTAAGTAAACAATCAAATAAAGTGGCAGGATACTTACGAACTCTGCCTCCCATGACTCGACGCCGCCAGATCCGAAATGCGAAGATCCAATGGTCTCCATCTGGATCCGTCGTGCCTCCACATGCTGCCTGCTCTTCACGCCACCCTCTGCTCGTTTCTTTGCCTCCTTCCACTCGCGTTTGTGCGGAGTGGCAGGTTTCTCGGCAGGATAGCCACCCGCAGCTACATTTAGCCGGTCATCGTATGCGAGTTTTTTAAGGTGAGATCTTTTATTACTTAAGATCTCCCTTATTCGCGTCCTTCCCCATACATCCGAGAATGTAGCATGTGGGGGATTGGGGTACCGACTATGTACAGCCTCTATCACTTCCCCAACTAATCGACTATTTTGATCTTTAAATTTAATAAAATAATTTCTATATGAGTTTTGTAAGATCCCTGTTTCCATCGCGCAACGGATTCGGGGTACTAGCAGCGGAAGTAGCACTTCTCGTGCGGGACAGGGGTCCCACACTTGGGGCCTCGCCCACGGATATCCGGACAAGAGACTAATCCGTCGGTTTGTCCAAAACCGAAACCGGAAAAACTTCCTTTACCCGGAAAGCACGGGCGATTCCACCAGGATAACTCTTTACTCTAACGTAGTCAAGATCATTACTGATCAAACTGATCTGACTGCACCTTTAACGGTACTTGGTCAAATCAAGGAAGAACTTGCACTTGGATCATTGGTATCAACGCTTTTTTCCCCATCAAGAGGCACAGCCGTTGATTCCTATCCATAGAACAATTTCTATCCGGGATTTACTTCATCTATCGTAATAATAGAAATTAAATCTCGATTTACGGATCCATCAGTCCAGCCTAACCCCATCCGATCCCATGGGTTAGCCAACCGCCCAACCACTGTAGTGATGGGATCCAATTTGGAATTTGGTTAGGTTTTGTCCCGGGTACCAAGGAAAAGAGTTCCAAGGCCCCCTAGCCGGAAGTTCATGCAAACATAAAACTAGTCATACCACTTACACACCCAATATGAAATTGCCTTTTTCTTAGCATCAACTAGCTTTAAAACAATCCTTTAATAAAACCATTATGTCACTGATGACAATCCTCAAAGTCTCTGGTTGAATCCTTATTTCCAGTCATTCTTTCATCGGTATACTTATGGCATCATTGGCAACCAAAACGCTCACCACCTGTTCTCTCAGGGGCCTTTTCCATGGTTCCTAGCTCATAGTAACCGGCAATATATTCATATAATAGAATGGAGTCTCCGTGGAAGATCAGCAAGATCAACCCACAGATCCATATAAAAGAGCCATGGACTCATCTGTTGAGGACCAGCAAGGTCAATCAACCAGATCCATGCCCGGTTTCAGAAAACAACTCTTACTCCTTATTCCAATATCTTCCACGACGCACGTGTGGGTATCTTCGGCGACCCAGAGCCCGAGCACCGTATGGTCAGCACCCTCTAGGATCCTTCGCAGGTGACCTAGCGCTTCACTCATAGGCCGCTTCCTTGGTCCCTCATCCACCGTACCGGAAGCTCACCATTTAAATCGAACCGAGGCTGGTCAAGACCTCGATCGACCTTGCTACGCGAGACGTCCTCCATTGACTCTCCGTCAGCAGTTGCAACTTTATCAGTTCAGTCTTCATGACCTTAATCCTCAAGACGGTCAAAATGCTTCTCCAGCATTCTTGACATAAAACAGTCATTTACAAACAGTCACAAATACAGTTTCTATAACGAACTCTTGTCTTTCCATATTATCCACTCTCGGACCACATTACTTATTCCACATTCCATTCAATGTGTACTCGTTCTCATCCATTCACTCATATAGACTACACATTATCTCACATACACCTTCATATTCATTATTCTACATACATATCCATGTTCGTATGTCCACATCATACATCCAATTTCACATTCATACATACGCATCTACATGCATACATCCACATCCACATTCATACATCCATACCTCCATTTCCACATCCACACATCCACATTCATATTCATACATCCACATTCACATGCATACATCCATTTTCACATCCTCATTCATACATCCACATTCACATACATACATCCACATCCGTATCTACATCTATACATCCACATCCACATCCACATTCACATTCATACATATACATCTACATGTATACATCCATTTTCACATCCTCATTCATACATACACATCCACATACATACATACACATCCGTATCTACATCCATACATCCACATCCACATCCACATTCACATTCATACATATACATCTACATGTATACATACACATCCGTATCTACATTCATACATCCACATCCACATCAACATTCACATTTATACATATACATCTACATGTATACATCCACATCACATTCATACAACCATATTACATCCATTCTCGTCCTAACACATCCCATATACATCTTAACACATCCTAACTCATCTTAACACATTCTATCACATTCTAACTCATCTTAACTCATTCTTAACACATCCTAACTCATCTTAGCACATTCTATCACATCTCAATCACATCTTTTTACATCTCATACACCTCTTATCACATCCTATCACTTTCCATACGCATCTTATCAATTCTTATCACATCTCATACACCTCTTATCACATCCTATCACTTTCCATACGCATCTTATCAATTCTTATCACATCTCATACAACTCTTATCACATCCTATCACTTTCCATATGCATCTTATCAATTCTTATCACATCTCATACACCTCTTATCACATCTTATCACATTTCATATCTTTTTTTAAAAAGAGAATTCTTATATTTGATATAAGATTTCTCTACACATTTATTTATACATAAATTCCATTTAAGGAGACTAACACTTTCGAAATTAAAATCAATCTTTTATGCATCTTCTTATGCATAATTTCAATTTGGTAGGGAATTACACTTTTAGAATAAAAGAATTTCTCTTATGCATCTAAGTTAAGCATAAAATCCATTTATGAGGAAAATCACACTTTTAGTATAAAAAGAATATCTTTTATGCATACCTATATGCATGAAATCCAATATGATAAAAGTAACACTTTTGATATAAAAATTTTTCCTTTATGCATACTTCTATGCATGAAAATTAAAAATGATAAAAGTAACACTTTTGATATAAAATTTTTTCCTTTATGCATACTTCTATGCATGAAAATTAAAAATGATAAAAGTAACACTTTTGATATAAAAAATTTTCTTTTATGCATACTTAAATGCATGAAAATTAAAAATGATAAAAGTAACACTTTTGATATAAAAAATTTTCTTTTATGCATACTTCTATGCATGAAAATTAAAAATGATAAAAGTAACACTTTTGATATAAAAATTTTCTTTTATGCATACTTCTATGCATGAAAATTAAAAATGATAAAAGTAACACTTTTGATATAAAAATTTTTCCTTTATGCATACTTCTATGCATGAAAATTAAAAATGATAAAAATAACACTTTTGATATAAAAAATTTTCCTTTATGCATACTTCTATGCATGAAAATTAAAAATGATAAAAGTAACACTTTTGATATAAAAAATTTTCCTTTATGCATACTTCTATACATGAAAATTAAAAATGATAAAAATAACACTTTTGATATAAAAATTTATCCACTATGCATACTTCTATGCATGAAATAAAAATGGTAAAAATAACACTTTTGATATAAAAATTTATCCATTATGCATACTTCTATGCATGAAATAAAAATGGTAAAAATAACACTTTTGATATAAAAATTTATCCATTATGCATACTTCTATGCATGAAATAAAAATGGAAAAAATAACACTTTTGATATAAAAACTTATCCTTTATGCATGATATTAAAATTCAATTTCTCCATGATTGTAATGAAATTCTTTCAATTAATCTAGGATGATATTTCCTAGAATATGGTAGGAAGTCCTCTTTTTATGCTTTGAATGAAATTATTTTATGCATAATTTTTATAAAAATTTTGCCATAGCTCCGCTGCTATGACTGATAAATCTCAATTTTTCTAAGGGATAATGCTTATCATTAAGGAAATAATTAAAATGATCTCTAATTGGATTATTAATCCATAATGGATTGAATCATCAATATACATAAACTAAAAGCATAGAAAAAAGCCATTAATTTGACCTCAAGCATAGCTTAATCTTGGGTTAAGGAAAAGCTTTATGAAAAGCTTGATTTGGATTGAGAACGGGTCATGAGTATGACCATTTCTTGAGTGAGAGAGAGAATTTACATAAAAATCATTAGAATTTAAACATAAATGAAAATTAACTTCAATAGCATTTATTAAATTATGTAACTCTTCACTACTATTCAAACTTCAATAGCATTTAAAAAACCATACCAATTAAACTTCTCAAGCTTGAGAGGGGTTGAGAAGAGAGAAACATTGAGAAATTATAGAAAGATCAATATTCACTAATTACCTTACAACTTGCTTGATTCTTTGTTCACGGTAGAGGCCCCCAACCAATCAATTGGTTAAGTATGTTGATGGAGCCACTAATGGGGATTGAAGAAAGAGGGAAGCTCCAAAAACTAGTGAATTATTAAATGAATTCACAGTTCTTGGCTTAGGTGGAGTAGAGTAACGATGCATAAACACTATCTATTTTTCAACAAGGGGGAGGCTTCTATTTATAGGAAAAATTGAGCTCCTAACTAAACAAACTGATTCTAGAATTTTCTAAATCAGTTTGGTCAATATTTGACCATTTTTAGGTCGGTTAAGCTAACTTTTTGGAACTAGACTTGAATGAGGAGAGAGGAGAGATGAAATATCTCAATTTTTATGAGTTTAAAACTCATTCAAGCATGTGAAATATGCACCTCCTTTAAAGAACTCCCCTTCCTTACATATGTGTCATAATGGAATCATTTTAATATTGCTCATAGTTTTTTTACTAATAAACCTTGTACATTTTCAACTCTTCATCTTATGTGAAATATGCACCTCCTTTAAAGAATTCCCCTTCCTTACATATGTGTCATAATGGAATCATTTTAATATTGCTCATAGTTTTTTTTACTAATAAACCTTGTACATTTTCAACTCTTCATCTTATGTGAAATATGCACCTCCTTTAAAGAATTCCCCTTCCTTACATATGTGTCATAATGGAATCATTTTAATATTGCTCATAGTTTTTTACTAATAAACCTTGTACATTTTCAACTCTTCATCTTATGTGAAATATGCACCTCCTTTAAAGAATTCCCCTTCCTTACATATGTGTCATAATGGAATCATTTTAATATTGCTCATAGAGTTTTTTACTAATAAACCTTGTACATTTTCAACTCTTCATCTTATGTGAAATATGCACCTCCTTTAAAGAATTCCCCTTCCTTAAATATGTGTCATAATGGAATCATTTTAATATTGCTCATAGTTTTTTACTAATAAACCTTGTACATTTTCAACTCTTCATCTTATGTGAAATATGCACCTCCTTTAAAGAATTCCCCTTCCTTACATATGTGTCATAATGGAATCATTTTAATATTGCTCATAGTTTTTTACTAATAAACCTTGTACATTTTCAACTCTTCACCTTATGTGAGCATTTACTCATTTTTGGGTATCTTCTTTTTACAAATTTGGATTTATCTCTTCCCTACATATGGATTGATGCTATTGGCCCATAGGAACCTTAATTGGACCATAGTCTAAAGATTTTTGAAAATCTAGACCCTTAGACTAAGGTTCTTTATACCTATTTCCAATTAATTCCAATTGCACATTGGAAAATTCTTTTTGAATTTCTGTTTCAGGGGAACTCATCTGAATTATAAGAGATATTTTTCTATCCAAAAATATTCAAAATCTGAATATTCTCTCTCTAGAATAATTTTCCTCTCTCTAGGCTAAAATAGTTAGCAACAGGGTCTTTATATTTCTGAAGAGGGTTGATTACAGGGGAAGATACTAGACATCAAAGAGGGGTTGGGGGAGGAATCTTACATTCTACCCCACTTAAAAAACGTGAGATGTCCTCATCTCGCAACTTGTGATAATTTCGCAAGATTCACGAATATGAGACTTAGAGAAAAATTTTAATCAAGATTAACCACCAAGATAAGTCTTAAAGAGAGCAAGATTCAAAATACGAACAAGATTTAAACTTTATTCATTCTCGGAACTTATACAGTAAAGATAGAGGAACTCTTTACACTTCCATAAGCCCGTCCATCATATGGTCACAAAAGCAGTCCTCACAAGCTGCACAAGTATAAGGTAACTCATCTATGGGAATGATTCTGTGGGTTATTGCTGCGCCTATCTCAGTGGTATGAGGTGTTCTAACAAAAGGACCTCTAAGAGGCAAGCCAAAAACGGGGTAAAGGCATGTAAGATCCCACTGTTCCCACCGAGCAACGGATTCAAGATACTGGCAGCGGAAGTAGCACTTCTCGCGCGGGACAGGGGTCCCACATTCAGGGCCTCACCCACGGATATCCGGATAAGAGACTAATCCGTCGGTTGTTCCAAAACCGAACCCGGAAAAACTTCCTTTACCGGAAAGCACGGGTGATTCCACCAAGAAAACTTTTTACTCTAACGTAGTCAAGATCATTTCTGATCAAACTGATCCAATTACATCTTCAAGATACTTGATCAGATCAAGGAAGAAACTTGCACTTGGATCATTGGGATCAACGCTTTTTTCCCCATTCAAGAGGCACAGCCGTTGATTCCTATCCATAGAACAATTACTGTCCGGGATTTACTTTATCTATCATAATAACAAAAGTTGAGTCTCGATTTATGGATCCATCAGTCCAGCCTAACCCCATCCAGTCCCATGGGTTAGCCAACCGCCCAACCACTGTAGTGATGGGGTCCAATTTGGAATTTGGTTAGGTTTTATCCCGGGTACCAAGGAAAAGAGTTCCAAGGCCCGCTAGCCGGAAGTTCATGCAAACATAAAACTAGCCACACCACTTACACACCCAATATGAAATTACCTTATCCTTAGCATCAGCTAACTTTAAAACAATCCTTTAATGAAACCATCGTACCACTGATCAATTTCCCATCATTCCTTCATCAGAGTATCTATGGCATCATTGGCAACTAGAACGCTCACCACCTGTCCACACAGAGGCCGTTTCCATAGTTCCTAGCCCATAATACTCGGCAATATAATCACTTATCAAGATGGACTCTCGTTGAAGATCAGCAAGATCAACCAACAGATCCATATAAAAGAGCCATGGACTCATCCGTTGAGGACCAGCAAGGTCAGTCAACTAGATCCATGCCCGGTTTCACAAAACAACTCTTACTCCTTGTTCCAATATCTTCCTCGACGCACGCGTGGGTATCCTAGGCGACCCAGAGCCCGAGCACCGTATGGTCAGCACCCTCTAGGATCCTTCGCAGGTGACCTAGCGCTTCACTCATAGGCCGCTTCCTTGGTCCCTCATCCACCGTACCGGAAGCTCACCATTTTAATCGAACCGAGGCTGGTCAAGACCTCGGTCGACCTTGCTACGCGAGACGTCCTCCATTGACTCTCCGTCAGCAGTTGCAACTTTATCAGTTAGGTCTCCACGACCTTAATCACAAGACGGTCAAAATGCTTCCCCAGCATTCTTGACATAAAACAGCCATTTACAAACAGCATTTACAAACAGTTTACAAATACAGTTTCTATATTAACTCTCATTTTTCCACATTATCCCTCATTAATCCACATTACTTATTCCACATTCCATGTATATGTGTACTCATCCAATCACCTCCTTTTCCATCTCTTCACTTCAGATTCCTTCACATCACATATCATATATTCACATCCATATCCACATCCATACATCCACATCCACATCCACATTCACATCCATACATCCACATCTACATGCTTATCTCCATTTTCACATCCTCATTTATACATCCACATCCCATATCCACATTCATACATACACATCCATATCCATATCCACATCCACATCCACACATCCACATCCATATCCACATCCACATCCACATCCACATTCACATCCATGCATCCACATCTACATGCTTACCTCCATT
Source organism: Cibotium barometz (assembly GCF_041138505.1). Lineage (NCBI taxonomy): Eukaryota > Viridiplantae > Streptophyta > Polypodiopsida > Cyatheales > Cibotiaceae > Cibotium > Cibotium barometz. The sequence goes on along the minus strand of NC_141081.1, from coordinate 8,201,810 downwards.
TTCACATCCTCATTTATACATCCACATCCCATATCCACATTCATACATACACATCCATACATCCACATCTACATCCACATACATACATACATCCACATCCACATTCCACATTCACATCTATACATCCACATCTACATTCACATTCACATACATCCACATCCACATTCCCATACATCCACATCTATACATCCACATTCCACATTCACATCTACATTCACATTCACATACATGCATCCACATCTACATGCTTACCTCCATTTTCACATCCTCATTTATACATCCACATCCCATATCCACATTCATACATACACATCCATACATCCACATCTACATCCACATACATACATACATCCACATCCACATTCTACATTCACATCTATACATCCACATCTACATTCACATTCACATACATCCACATCCACATTCCCATACATCCACATTCCACATTCACACCTACATTCACATTCACATACATCCACATCTACATTCACATTCACATACATCCACATCCCCATTCCCATTCACATCTATACATCCACATCTACATCCACATACATACATACATCCACATCCACATTCCACATTCACATCTATACATCCACATCTACATCCACATTCACATACATCCAAATCCACATTTCCATTCACATCTATACATCCACATCCATTCACATCTATACATCCACATCTACATTCACATTCACATACATCCACATCCACATTCCCATACATCCACATCTATACATCCACATTCCACATTCACACCTACATTCACATTCACATACATCCACATCTACATTCACATTCACATACATCCACATCCCCATTCCCATTCACATCTATACATCCACATCTACATCCACATACATACATACATCCACATCCACATTCCACATTCACATCTATACATCCACATCTACATCCACATTCACATACATCCACATCCACATTCCACATTCACATCTATACATCCACATCCATTCACATCTATACATCCACATCTACATCCACATTTACATCTATGCATATACATCTTCATGCATATATCCATTTTCATGTTCATACATCCACACTCCCATCTCCATATCCACACATCCACATACATACATCCATTTTCACATTCCCATTTATATAACCCCATATACCTTCACATCTAATCTTTTACATCACATCCATTCTCGCCCTATCACAACCCATATACATCTTATCCTATCACATACACTTCTTACCTCATCCCCCCATACACATCTTAATTCATCTTATCACATCCTAACTTATTTCATAAGCATCTTATCACCTCTTATCACACCTCTTATCACATCCTATCACTTTCCATACGCATCTTATCAATTCTTATCACATCTCATACACCTCTTATCACATCTTATCACATTTCATATCTTTTTTTTTTTAAAAGAGAATTCTTTTATTTGATATAAGATTTCTCTACACATTTATTTATACATAAATTCCATTTAAGGAGACTAACACTTTCGAAATTAAAATCAATCTTTTATGCATCTTCTTATGCATGATTTCAATTTGGTAGGGAATTATACTTTTAGAATAAAAGAATTTCTCTTATGCATCTAAGTTAAGCATAAAATCCATTTATGAGGAAAATCATACTTTTAGTATAAAAAGAATATCTTTTATGCATACCTATATGCATGAAATCCAATATGATAAAAGTAACACTTTTGATATAAAAATTTTTCCTTTATGCATACTTCTATGCATGAAAATTAAAAATGATAAAAGTAACACTTCTGATATAAAAATTTTCCTTTATGCATACTTCTATGCATGAAAATTAAAAATGATAAAAGTAACACTTTTGATATAAAAATTTTCTTTTATGCATACTTTTATGTATGAAATAAAAATGATAAAAGTAACACTTTTGATATAAAAATTTTCTTTTATGCATACTTTTATGTATGAAATAAAAATGATAAAAGTAACACTTTTGATATAAAAATTTATCCATTATGCATACTTCTATGCATGAAAATAAAAATGGTAAAAATAACACTTTTGATATAAAAATTTATCCTTTATGCATACTTCTATGCATGAAAGTAAAAATGATAAAAGTAACACTTTTGATATAAAAATTTATCCATTATGCATACTTCTATGCATGAAAATAAAAATGGTAAAAATAACACTTTTGATATAAAAATTTATCCTTTATGCATAATATTAAAATTCAATTTCTCCATGATTATAATGAAATTCTTTCAATTAATCTAGGATGATGATTCCTAGAATATGGTAGGAAGTCCTCTTTTTAAGCTTTGAACGAAAATTTTTTTATGCATAATTTTTATAAAAATTTTGCCATAGCTGCGCTGCTATGACTAATAAATCTCAATTTTTCTAAGGGATAAAGCTTATCATTAAGAAAATAATTAAAATGATTCTCTAATTGGATCCTTAATCCATAATGGATTGAATCATCAATATACATAAACTAAAAGCATAAGAAAAAGCCATTAATTTGGCCTCAAGCATAGCTTAATCTTGGGTTAAGGAAAAGCTTTATGAAAAGCTTGATTTGGATTGAGAATGGGTCATGAGTATGACCATTTCTTGAGTAAGAGAGAGAATTTACATAAGAATCATTAGAATTTAAACATAAATGAAAATTAACTTCAATAGCATTTATTAAATTATGTAACTCTTCACTACTATTCAAACTTCAATAGCATTTAAAAAAAAACCATACCAATTAAACTTCTCAAGCTTGAGAGGGGTTGAGAAGAGAGAAACATTGAGAAATTATAGAAAGATGAATATTCACTAATTACCTTACAACTTGCTTGATTCTTTGTTCACGGTAGAGGCCCCCAACCAATCAATTGGTTAAGTATGTTGATGGAGCCACTAATGGGGATTGAAGAAAGAGGGAAGCTCCAAAAACTAGTGAATTATTAAATGAATTTATAGTTCTTGGCTTAGGTGGAGTAGAGTAACGATGCATAAACACTATATATTTTTCAACAAGGGTGAGGCTTCTATTTATAGGAAAAATTGAGCTCCTAACCAAACAAACTGATTCTAGAATTTTCTAAATCAGTTTGGTCAATATTTGACCATTTTTAGGTCAGTTAAGCTAACTTTTTGGAACTAGACTTGAATGAGGAGAGAGGAGAGATGAAATATCTCAATTTTTATGAGTTTAAAACTCATTCAAGCATGTGAAATATGCACCTCCTTTAAAGAACTCCCCTTCCTTACATATGTCATATTTTTAATATTGCTCATAGTTTTTTTACTAATAAACCTTGTACATTTTCAACTCTTCATCTTATGTGAAATATGCACCTCCTTTAAAGAACTCCCCTTCCTTACATATGTCATACTTTTAATATTGCTCATAATTTTTTACTAATAAACCTTGTACATTTTCAACTCTTCATCTTATGTGAAATATGCACCTCCTTTAAAGAACTCCTCTTCCTTACATATGTCATACTTTTAATATTGCTCATAATTTTTTACTAATAAACCTTGTACATTTTCAACTCTTCATCTTATGTGAAATATGCACCTCCTTTAAAGAACTCCCCTTCCTTACATATGTCATACTTTTAATATTGCTCATAATTTTTTACTAATAAACCTTGTACATTTTCAACTCTTCATCTTATGTGAGTATTTACTCATTTTTGGGTATCTTCTTTTTCAAATTGGATTTATCTCCTCCCTACACATGGATTGATGCTATTGGTCCATAGGAACCTTAATTGGACCATAATCCAAAAATTTCTGAAAATCTAGACCCTTAGACTAAGGTCCTTTATACACATTTCCAATTAATTCCAATTGCACATTGGAAAGTTCTTTTTGAATTTCTGTTTCAGGGAAACTTATTTTAATAAGATGAGATAATTTTCTATCCAAAAATATTAAAAATCTGAATATTCTCTCTCTAGAATATTTTCTCTCTCTAGGTTAAAACAGTTAGAAACAAGTCTTTTATATTTCTGAAGAGGGATTGATTATAGAAGAAGATACTAGACATCAAAAAGGGTTTGGGGGAGGAATCTTACATTCTACCCCACTTAAAAAACGCGAGATGTCCTCATCTCGCAACTTGTGATAATTTCGCAAGATTCACGAATATGAGACTTAGAGAAAAATTTTAATCAAGATTAACCACCAAGATAATTCTTAAAGAGAGCAAGATTCAAAATACGAACAAGATTTAAACTTTATTCATTCTCGGAACTTATACAGTAAAGATAGAGGAACTCTTTACACTTCCATAAGCCCGTCCATCATATGGTCACAAAAGCAGTCCTCACAAGCTGCACAAGTATAAGGTAACTCATCTATGGGAATGATTCTGAGGGTTATTGCTGCGCCTATCTCAGTGGTATGAGGTGTTCTAACAAAAGGACCTCTGAGAGGCAAGCCAAAAACGGGGTAAAGGCATATCTTCTCATGAGGAAGAAAACACGCCAGTAAGAAGACCCGTTCAGAAAACCCAGGATGTCTTGATCTCATGACGCAGTAGTATCGGGGACCCAAACCCAAGGCTTCAATAACCATGGCCAAGCGGACATTGTTGCGAAAGTGCTGCTGACCCCAGGGTGTTACCCTAGTTATGTCTTGATAGGTCCGCCATTTGGTCTGCGCTACAGAAGTTCCCAAGTGAGGGAAAAGTGAGCGCTCATACTGTTCTATAAAATCCTTCTTCACAGACTCACTTGCGTCTTGAAGGTGAGGAATCATTATGGATAAAACTAATTCTTGTTGCCAAGCCATGAAGGAGATTAGGAAGAAAGGAGATCGATGGGAGTAAGATTACTGTGAGCGACAAGTAAAAGTTACGACTTATATAAAGGAAGGAGCTAGCGTAACTTAGAAGCCAACGGTAGCTTGCCACTGAAGTTTTACCGTCTTTCCATGATTTGGGTTTGGCACAATTTTCTATAGAAGGCATTAAGAACTTTGAGATGAGGAGATAAAAGAAGCTCGTAAGCTAAGTCACTTACTTTCTTTGAATTCAGATAAGGCTCACAATATCTGGGGGATAACTTCTCAAACTCCCCAATAGATAAAGAACTTCTTTTATGCCGTACTCGAATGAAGACCAAAACCTTGGTATCCAAAACACCGATTTTCACTTCTGAACTCATTGTTCTGAATCCTTAAAACAGGCGTGACTCCTGAGAAGTATTCTAGGGAAAGGGTCTTCCTTTTTTTTAAACAGAATCTTTCTTTTATTTTAGAGAGGGAATAATTATAAGATCAAAAAGGGAAATTCTTACTCCTGTATACCTCGAAGGCAGGGGAGGAATCTTACATTCTACCCCACTTAAAAAAGTGCGAGATGTCCTCATCTCGCCAAGTAGAGGACAACTCTTTTTCTTAAGATCTAATTTATTCTAGGGTTCCTTATATTCTGGTCAACCCAACAGAATACGGGGATAAATATCCCTTATATAGAACTCATCATTAAATAACAATTCATTTCAGATCATATCATTCATATCTTTAACACGATAATGGTCCATCAGATCGAAAATTTTTCTTTCTGAACATTCCTCCACGGGAATTTCAGTTGAGCAAGTTTTCAATTTGTCATCCCTTAACTTGATATACCGAGTCAAGTGTTAACAGTAGCACTTTGACAGCACAATCCACTAATCTCATAGTGATTTGCTGAAATCATTATCATCATTTATCATTACAGGGACTCGTCCCATTCATCCTCATTGCGGTTTTGCTCAAGTTATTATATTTCAACTAAATTTCAAAAATCATCATTTTTCAATCAGAATCCCAATCAATTCATCAGTTCCCAAACAAAATTAAAAATCATATCAACCACATTCAAATTCATCATCTGGATAGCATTAACGCTTATAATTTCAAGTCTTAGATTTACTCGTATATACTGTCAGTAAAGAGCTGCAGTTATACTCTCGGTATATACGGATAGTCACGGCCCTTGGAATTATAAGGTAAATACCATCATGTCTAGGCCTCAAGCAAGTCAAGGATTCTATATAATTGCGGTACTTCCATCTGAAGACCCAACTACCAAATTACGAATTTCAATTTGAATATCAAATTGTATGAATTATATCACACAATTACAACCTTTTTGTGTTTCTTGATAAATTTCTGACCTATTTGTCTTCTCAATTGATCTTTATTAACCAAATGCTCTGATACCAACTGTAAGATCCCACTGTTCCCACCGAGCAACGGATTCAAGATACTGGCAGCGGAAGTAGCACTTCTCGCGCGGGACAGGGGTCCCACATTCAGGGCCTCACCCACGGATATCCGGATAAGAGACTAATCCGTCGGTTGTTCCAAAACCGAACCCGGAAAAACTTCCTTTACCGGAAAGCACGGGTGATTCCACCAAGAAAACTTTTTACTCTAACGTAGTCAAGATCATTTCTGATCAAACTGATCCAATTACATCTTCAAGATACTTGATCAGATCAAGGAAGAAACTTGCACTTGGATCATTGGGATCAACGCTTTTTTCCCCATTCAAGAGGCACAGCCGTTGATTCCTATCCATAGAACAATTACTGTCCGGGATTTACTTTATCTATCGTAATAACAAAAGTTGAGTCTCGATTTATGGATCCATCAGTCCAGCCTAACCCCATCCAGTCCCATGGGTTAGCCAACCGCCCAACCACTGTAGTGATGGGGTCCAATTTGGAATTTGGTTAGGTTTTGTCCCGGGTACCAAGGAAAAGAGTTCCAAGGCCCCCTAGCCGGAAGTTCATGCAAACATAAAACTAGCCACACCACTTACACACCCAATATGAAATTACCTTATCCTTAGCATCAGCTAACTTTAAAACAATCCTTTAATGAAACCATAGTACCACTGATCACAATCTTCCAATTTATCCAATTGATTCATAATTTCCCATCATTCCTTCATCAGAGTATCTATGGCATCATTGGCAACTAGAACGCTCACCACCTGTCCACACAGAGGCCGTTTCCATAGTTCCTAGCCCATAATACTCGGCAATATAATCACTTATCAAGATGGACTCTCGTTGAAGATCAGCAAGATCAACCAACAGATCCATATAAAAGAGCCATGGACTCATCCGTTGAGGACCAGCAAGGTCAGTCAACTAGATCCATGCCCGGTTTCACAAAACAACTCTTACTCCTTGTTCCAATATCTTCCTCGACGCACGCGTGGGTATCCTAGGCGACCCAGAGCCCGAGCACCGTATGGTCAGCACCCTCTAGGATCCTTCGCAGGTGACCTAGCGCTTCACTCATAGGCCGCTTCCTTGGTCCCTCATCCACCGTACCGGAAGCTCACCATTTTAATCGAACCGAGGCTGGTCAAGACCTCGGTCGACCTTGCTACGCGAGACGTCCTCCATTGACTCTCCGTCAGCAGTTGCAACTTTATCAGTTAGGTCTCCACGACCTTAATCACAAGACGGTCAAAATGCTTCCCCAGCATTCTTGACATAAAACAGCCATTTACAAACAGCATTTACAAACAGTTTACAAATACAGTTTCTATATTAACTCTCATTTTTCCACATTATCCCTCATTAATCCACATTACTTATTCCACATTCCATGTATATGTGTACTCATCCAATCACCTCCTTTTCCATCTCTTCACTTCAGATTCCTTCACATCACATATCATATATTCACATCCATATCCACATCCATACATCCACATCCACATCCACATTCACATCCATACATCCACATCTACATGCTTATCTCCATTTTCACATCCTCATTTATACATCCACATCCCATATCCACATTCATACATACACATCCATATCCATATCCACATCCACATCCACACATCCACATCCATATCCACATCCACATCCACATCCACATTCACATCCATGCATCCACATCTACATGCTTACCTCCATTTTCACATCCTCATTTATACATCCACATCCCATATCCACATTCATACATACACATCCATACATCCACATCTACATCCACATACATACATATATCCACATCCACATTCCACATTCACATCTATACATCCATATCTACATTCACATTCACATACATCCACATCCACATTCCCATACATCCACATTCCCATACATCCACATCTATACATCCACATTCCACATTCACATCGACATTCACATTCACATACATGCATCCACATCTACATGCTTACCTCCATTTTCACATCCTCATTTATACATCCACATCCCATATCCACATTCATACATACACATCCATACATCCACATCTACATCCACATACATACATACATCCACATCCACATTCCACATTCACATCTATACATCCACATCTACATTCACATTCACATACATCCACATCCACATTCCCATACATCCACATCTATACATCCACATTCCACATTCACACCTACATTCACATTCACATACATCCACATCTACATTCACATTCACATACATCCACATCCCCATTCCCATTCACATCTATACATCCACATCTACATCCACATACATACATACATCCACATCCACATTCCACATTCACATCTATACATCCACATCTACATCCACATTCACATACATCCACATCCACATTTTCATTCACATCTATACATCCACATCCATTCACATCTATACATCCACATCTACATTCACATTCACATACATCCACATCCACATTCCCATACATCCACATCTATACATCCACATTCCACATTCACACCTACATTCACATTCACATACATCCACATCTACATTCACATTCACATACATCCACATCCCCATTCCCATTCACATCTATACATCCACATCTACATCCACATACATACATACATCCACATCCACATTCCACATTCACATCTATACATCCACATCTACATCCACATTCACATACATCCACATCCACATTTCCATTCACATCTATACATCCACATCCATTCACATCTATACATCCACATCTACATCCACATTTACATCTATGCATATACATCTTCATGCATATATCCATTTTCATGTTCATACATCCACACTCCCATCTCCATATCCACACATCCACATACATACATCCATTTTCACATTCCCATTTATATAACCCCATATACCTTCACATCTAATCTTTTACATCACATCCATTCTCGCCCTATCACAACCCATATACATCTTATCGTATCACATACACTTCTTACCTCATCCCCCCATACACATCTTAATTCATCTTATCACATCCTAACTTATTTCATAAGCATCTTATCACCTCTTATCACACCTCTTATCACATCCTATCACTTTCCATACGCATCTTATCAAGTCTTATCACATCTCATACACCTGTTATCACATCTTATCACATTTCATATCTTTTTTTTTTTTAAAGAGAATTCTTTTATTTGATATAAGATTTCTCTACACATTTATTTATACATAAATTCCATTTAAGGAGACTAACACTTTCGAAATTAAAATCAATCTTTTATGCATCTTCTTATGCATGATTTCAATTTGGTAGGGAATTATACTTTTAGAATAAAAGAATTTCTCTTATGCATCTAAGTTAAGCATAAAATCCATTTATGAGGAAAATCATACTTTTAGTATAAAAAGAATATCTTTTATGCATACCTATATGCATGAAATCCAATATGATAAAAGTAACACTTTTGATATAAAAATTTTTCCTTTATGCATACTTCTATGCATGAAAATTAAAAATGATAAAAGTAACACTTCTGATATAAAATTTTTCCTTTATGCATACTTCTATGCATGAAAATTAAAAATGATAAAAGTAACACTTTTGATATAAAAATTTTCTTTTATGCATACTTTTATGTATGAAATAAAAATGATAAAAGTAACACTTTTGATATAAAAATTTTCTTTTATGCATACTTTTATGTATGAAATAAAAATGATAAAAGTAACACTTTTGATATAAAAATTTATCCATTATGCATACTTCTATGCATGAAAATAAAAATGGTAAAAATAACACTTTTGATATAAAAATTTATCCTTTATGCATACTTCTATGCATGAAAGTAAAAATGATAAAAGTAACACTTTTGATATAAAAATTTATCCATTATGCATACTTCTATGCATGAAAATAAAAATGGTAAAAATAACACTTTTGATATAAAAATTTATCCTTTATGCATAATATTAAAATTCAATTTCTCCATGATTATAATGAAATTCTTTCAATTAATCTAGGATGATGATTCCTAGAATATGGTAGGAAGTCCTCTTTTTATGCTTTGAATGAAAATTTTTTTATGCATAATTTTTATAAAAATTTTGCCATAGCTCCGCTGCTATGACTGATAAATCTCAATTTTTCTAAGGGATAAAGCTTATCATTAAGGAAATAATTAAAATGATTCTCTAATTGGATCCTTAATCCATAATGGATTGAATCATCAATATACATAAACTAAAAGCATAAGAAAAAGCCATTAATTTGGCCTCAGGCATAGCTTAATCTTGGGTTAAGGAAAAGCTTTATGAAAAGCTTGATTTGGATTGAGAATGGGTCATGAGTATGACCATTTCTTGAGTAAGAGAGAGAATTTACATAAGAATCATTAGAATTTAAACATAAATGAAAATTAACTTCAATAGCATTTATTAAATTATGTAACTCTTCACTACTATTCAAACTTCAATAGCATTTAAAAAAAAACCATACCAATTAAACTTCTCAAGCTTGAGAGGGGTTGAGAAGAGAGAAACATTGAGAAATTATAGAAAGATGAATATTCACTAATTACCTTACAACTTGCTTGATTCTTTGTTCACGGTAGAGGCCCCCAACCAATCAATTGGTTAAGTATGTTGATGGAGCCACTAATGGGGATTGAAGAAAGAGGGAAGCTCCAAAAACTAGTGAATTATTAAATGAATTCATAGTTCTTGGCTTAGGTGGAGTAGAGTAACGATGCATAAACACTATATATTTTTCAACAAGGGTGAGGCTTCTATTTATAGGAAAAATTGGCTCCTAACCAAACAAACTGATTCTAGAATTTTCTAAATCAGTTTGGTCAATATTTGACCATTTTTAGGTCAGTTAAGCTAACTTTTGGGAACTAGACTTGAATGAGGAGAGAGGAGAGATGAAATATCTCAATTTTTATGAGTTTAAAACTCATTCAAGCATGTGAAATATGCACCTCCTTTAAAGAACTCCCCTTCCTTACATATGTCATACTTTTAATATTGCTCATAATTTTTTACTAATAAACCTTGTACATTTTCAACTCTTCATCTTATGTGAGTATTTACTCATTTTTGGGTATCTTCTTTTTCAAATTGGATTTATCTCCTCCCTACACATGGATTGATGCTATTGGTCCATAGGAACCTTAATTGGACCATAATCCAAAAATTTCTGAAAATCTAGACCCTTAGACTAAGGTCCTTTATACACATTTCCAATTAATTCCAATTGCACATTGGAAAGTTCTTTTTGAATTTCTGTTTCAGGGAAACTTATTTTAATAAGATGAGATAATTTTCTATCCAAAAATATTAAAAATCTGAATATTCTCTCTCTAGAATATTTTCTCTCTCTAGGTTAAAACAGTTAGAAACAAGTCTTTTATATTTCTGAAGAGGGATTGATTATAGAAGAAGATACTAGACATCAAAAAGGGTTTGGGGGAGGAATCTTACAAGGCATATCTTCTCATGAGGAAGAAAACACGCCAGTAAGAAGACCCGCTCAGAAAACCCAAGATGTCTTGATCTCATGACGCAGTAGTATCGAGGACCCAAACCCAAGGCTTCGATAACCATGGCCAAGCGGACATTGTTACGAAAGTGTTGCTGACCCCAGGGTGTTACCCTAGTTATGTCTTGATAGGTCCGCCATTTGGTCTGCGCTACAGAAGTTCCTAGGTGAGGAAAAAGTGAGCGCTCATACTGTTCTATAAAATCCTTCTTCACAGACTCACTTGCGTCTTGAAGGTGAGGAATCATTATGGATAAAACTAATTCTTGTTGCCAAGCCATGAAGGAGATTAAGAAAGAAAGGAGATCGATGGGAGTAAGATTACTGTGAACGACAAGTAAAAGTTACGACTTATATAAAGGAAGGAGCTAGCGTAACTTAGAAGCCAACGGTAACTTGCCACTGAAGTTTTACCGTCTTTCCATGATTTGGGTTTGGCATATTTTTCTATAGAAGGCATTTAGAACTTTGAGATGAGGAGATAAAAGAAGTTCGTAAGCTAAATCACCTACTTTCTTTGGTCCACAATATCTGGGAAATAACTTCTTATACTTCCCAAGAGATAAAGAACTTCTTTTGGGCCGTACTCGAATGAAGACCAAAACCTTGATATCCAAAACATCGATTCTCACTTCTGAACTCATTGTTCTGAATCTTAAAACAGGTGGGACTCTTGAGAAGTATTCAGGGAAAAGGTTCTTCCTTTTTTAAACAGAATCTTTCTTTTATTTTAGAGAGAGAATAATTATAAGATCAGAAAGGGAGATTCTTACTCCTGTATACCTCGAAGGCTGGGGGAGAATCTTACATTCTACCCCACTTGAAAAGTGCGAGATGTCCTCATCTCGCAAGGTAGAGGACAACTCTTTTTCTTAAGATCCAATTTATTCTGGGGTTCCTTATATTCTGGTCAACCCAACAGAATACGGGGATAATTATCCCTTATATAGAACTCATCATTAAATAACAATTCATTCAGATCATATCATTCATATCTTTAACACGATAATGGTCCATTAGACTGAAAATTTTCCTTCTGAACATTCCTCCACAGGAATTTTAGTTAAGCAAGTTCTCAATTTGTCATCCCTTAACTTAATCTACCGTCTCAAGTGTTAACAGTAGCAATCTGACAGCACAATCCACTAATCTCATAGTGATTTGGTGAAATCATTATCATCATTCCAGTTATGAATATCATCACTGGGACTCGTCCCATTCATCCTCATTGTGGTTTCGCTCAGCTTATTACATTTCAACTAAATTTCAGAAATCGTCATTTTTCAATCAGAATCCAATTCAATTCATCAATTCTCAAACAGAATTAAAAATCATATCAACCACATTCGAAATCATCATCTGGATAGCATTAACGCTTATAATTTCAAGTCTTAGATTTACTCGTATATACTGTCAGTAAAGAGCTGCAGTTATACTCTCGGTATATACGGGTAGTCATGATACTTGGAACTATAAGATAGATACCATCATGTCTAGGCCTCAAGCAAGTCAGGGTTCCATACAATTGCGGCATCTGAAAACCCAATTACTAAATTACAAATTTTTCAGTTTGAATATCAAATTGTATGAATTATATCACACAATTACAACCTTTTTGTGTTTCTTGATAAATTTTTGTCATATTTGGCTTCTCAGTTGATCTTTATTAGCCAATTGCTCTGATGATTGTATCCTGTGACATCAAAATACTCTTCCAAGGCTTCCACCCATTTCTCCACAGCCTCACCCAAGTTCTCCCCTTCTCCTTTGAAGGGTCCTGGCTGAGACCTATGAAGAGCCTTGCGAACATTAAGGTCGTCATCTTCAGAGACAGGGTCTAGCTGACGACCACGGTTTCCTCGTCTCATGATTTTGCCAAAATTTATATATTATTAAATTTTTATTTTGATATTATTCACGAGATCCTAAGACTTAAGAGTTCGGAAAACAATTTCTTATACAAGACAAGATCTTAATGGAGATCTATGGCATATGTCCGATAACAGATTTTTTTTTCTTTATCAGCAGTAGATCGTTCGCCATAAACAATCATTTATTCAACATGAATTTTTTAACCGGAAAACGTTTCTTTATTTATATAAAAGTTGCAATATATACATAGAGCAACTCGGCTCTGAGTTCAAAATCTCCTCGAAAGACATATAAGAGGACCGTACTGGGCCATAGTCATGCCCTGTTACATAAGTTCTCTAACTGCGAAGGGAGCTATTATTTTCTCCTTAGGGATAAATCGACTAAGGAGTCTATAAACTCGGCAAGCACGTCTGAAATTTTGAGGCGTTGAAAGATATAGAATGACACCACGCGTCATTTTCAGCTTTATCAAAATCATGGCTAATGAGAGGTTCTGCCTCAGCATTGCACGCCGGTTGTAAGAGGCGTGGATATATAGCCCTGCAAACCACTTATGCTGTTGTCTCTCCACTAGGTTAGGAAAATACAATTCCTCGAAATGGCGTGCGAGTCTTTCTCGGCTTGTTCGTGTTGAAGCGGAAGAGATGAGATGCTCGAAGGCAAATGCAATCATATCTTGAGACTGGGTGAGGTCGGGAATACCATATAAATGGGGAACTTCCATCTATAAAAACAATTTCTTTGATTAAAATTTCTTCATTAAAGAAGCTTACGGAATGAAAATACATTATGAAAATGCTATTTTTGAATTCTTATTACCAATTTCAGATAAGAATTTAATTATCCTTATTAGCTTTCAATTTGGCTCTGATACCAACTGTAAGATCCCTGTTTCCATCGCGCAACGGATTCGGGGTACTAGCAGCGGAAGTAGCACTTCTCGCGCGGGACAGGGGTCCCACACTTGGGGCCTCGCCCACGGATATCCGGACAAGAGACTAATCCGTCGGTTTGTCCAAAACCGAAACCGGAAAAACTTCCTTTACCCGGAAAGCACGGGCGATTCCACCAGGATAACTCTTTACTCTAACGTAGTCAAGATCATTACTGATCAAACTGATCTGACTGCACCTTTAACGGTACTTGGTCAAATCAAGGAAGAACTTGCACTTGGATCATTGGTATCAACGCTTTTTTCCCCATCAAGAGGCACAGCCGTTGATTCCTATCCATAGAACAATTTCTATCCGCGATTTACTTCATCTATCGTAATAATAGAAATTAAATCTCGATTTACGGATCCATCAGTCCAGCCTAACCCCATCCGATCCCATGGGTTAGCCAACCGCCCAACCACTGTAGTGATGGGATCCAATTTGGAATTTGGTTAGGTTTTGTCCCGGGTACCAAGGAAAAGAGTTCCAAGGCCCCCTAGCCGGAAGTTCATGCAAACATAAAACTAGTCATACCACTTACACACCCAATATGAAATTGCCTTTTTCTTAGCATCAACTAGCTTTAAAACAATCCTTTAATAAAACCATTATGTCACTGATGACAATCCTCAAAGTCTCTGGTTGAATCCTTATTTCCAGTCATTCTTTCATCGGTATACTTATGGCATCATTGGCAACCAAAACGCTCACCACCTGTTCTCTCAGGGGCCTTTTCCATGGTTCCTAGCTCATAGTAACCGGCAATATATTCATATAATAGAATGGAGTCTCCGTGGAAGATCAGCAAGATCAACCCACAGATCCATATAAAAGAGCCATGGACTCATCTGTTGAGGACCAGCAAGGTCAATCAACTAGATCCATGCCCGGTTTCAGAAAACAACTCTTACTCCTTATTCCAATATCTTCCACGACGCACGTGTGGGTATCTTCGGCGACCCAGAGCCCGAGCACCGTATGGTCAGCACCCTCTAGGATCCTTTGCAGGTGACCTAGCGCTTCACTCATAGGCCGCTTCCTTGGTCCCTCATCCACCGTACCGGAAGCTCACCATTTAAATCGAACCGAGGCTGGTCAAGACCTCGATCGACCTTGCTACGCGAGACGTCCTCCATTGACTCTCCGTCAGCAGTTGCAACTTTATCAGTTCAGTCTTCATGACCTTAATCCTCAAGACGGTCAAAATGCTTCTCCAGCATTCTTGACATAAAACAGTCATTTACAAACAGTCACAAATACAGTTTCTATAACGAACTCTTGTCTTTCCATATTATCCACTCTCGGACCACATTACTTATTCCACATTCCATTCAATGTGTACTCGTTCTCATCCATTCACTCATATAGACTACACATTATCTCACATACACCTTCATATTCATTATTCTACATACATATCCATGTTCGTACGTCCACATCATACATCCAATTTCACATTCATACATACGCATCTACATGCATACATCCACATCCACATTCATACATCCATACCTCCATTTCCACATCTACACATCCACATTCATATTCATACATCCACATTCACATGCATACATCCATTTTCACATCCTCATTCATACATCCACATTCACATACATACATCCACATCCGTATCTACATCTATACATCCACATCCACATCCACATTCACATTTATACATACACATCTACATGTATACATCCATTTTCACATCCTCATTCATACATACACATCCACATACATACATACACATCCGTATCTACATCCATACATCCACATCCACATCCACATTCACATTCATACATATACATCTACATGTATACATACACATCCGTATCTACATCCATACATCCACATCCACATCAACATTCACATTTATACATATACATCTACATGTATACATCCACATCACATTCATACAACCATATTACATCCATTCTCGTCCTAACACATCCCATATACATCTTAACACATCCTAACTCATCTTAACACATTCTATCACATCTCAATCACATCTTTTTACATCTCATACACCTCTTATCACATCCTATCACTTTCCATACGCATCTTATCAATTCTTATCACATCTCATACACCTCTTATCACATCCTATCACTTTCCATACGCATCTTATCAATTCTTATCACATCTCATACACCTCTTATCACATCCTATCACTTTCCATACGCATCTTATCAATTCTTATCACATCTCATACACCTCTTATCACATCTTATCACATTTCATATCTTTTTTTAAAAAGAGAATTCTTATATTTGATATAAGATTTCTCTACACATTTATTTATACATAAATTCCATTTAAGGAGACTAACACTTTCGAAATTAAAATCAATCTTTTATGCATCTTCTTATGCATAATTTCAATTTGGTAGGGAATTACACTTTTAGAATAAAAGAATTTCTCTTATGCATCTAAGTTAAGCATAAAATCCATTTATGAGGAAAATCACACTTTTAGTATAAAAAGAATATCTTTTATGCATACCTATATGCATGAAATCCAATATGATAAAAGTAACACTTTTGATATAAAAATTTTTCCTTTATGCATACTTCTATGCATGAAAATTAAAAATGATAAAAGTAACACTTTTGATATAAAATTTTTTCCTTTATGCATACTTCTATGCATGAAAATTAAAAATGATAAAAGTAACACTTTTGATATAAAAATTTTTCCTTTATGCATACTTCTATGCATGAAAATTAAAAATGATAAAAGTAACACTTTTGATATAAAAAATTTTCTTTTATGCATACTTCAATGCATGAAAATTAAAAATGATAAAAGTAACACTTTTGATATAAAAAATTTTCTTTTATGCATACTTCTATGCATGAAAATTAAAAATGATAAAAGTAACACTTTTGATATAAAAATTTTCTTTTATGCATACTTCTATGCATGAAAATTAAAAATGATAAAAGTAACACTTTTGATATAAAAATTTTTCCTTTATGCATACTTCTATGCATGAAAATTAAAAATGATAAAAGTAACACTTTTGATATAAAAATTTTTCCTTTATGCATACTTCTATGCATGAAAATTAAAAATGATAAAAGTAACACTTTTGATATAAAAAATTTTCCTTTATGCATACTTCTATGCATGAAAATTAAAAATGATAAAAATAACACTTTTGATATAAAAATTTATCCACTATGCATACTTCTATGCATGAAATAAAAATGGTAAAAATAACACTTTTGATATAAAAATTTATCCATTATGCATACTTCTATGCATGAAATAAAAATGGTAAAAATAACACTTTTGATATAAAAATTTATCCATTATGCATACTTCTATGCATGAAATAAAAATGGTAAAAATAACACTTTTGATATAAAAACTTATCCTTTATGCATGATATTAAAATTCAATTTCTCCATGATTGTAATGAAATTCTTTCAATTAATCTAGGATGATAATTCCTAGAATATGGTAGGAAGTCCTCTTTTTATGCTTTGAATGAAATTATTTATGCATAATTTTTATAAAAATTTTGCCATAGCTCCGCTGCTATGACTGATAAATCTCAATTTTTCTAAGGGATAATGCTTATCATTAAGGAAATAATTAAAATGATCTCTAATTGGATTATTAATCCATAATGGATTGAATCATCAATATACATAAACTAAAAGCATAGAAAAAAGCCATTAATTTGACCTCAAGCATAGCTTAATCTTGGGTTAAGGAAAAGCTTTATGAAAATCTTGATTTGGATTGAGAACGGGTCATGAGTATGACCATTTCTTGAGTGAGAGAGAGAATTTACATAAAAATCATTAGAATTTAAACATAAATGAAAATTAACTTCAATAGCATTTATTAAATTATGTAACTCTTCACTACTATTCAAACTTCAATAGCATTTAAAAAACCATACCAATTAAACTTCTCAAGCTTGAGAGGGGTTGAGAAGAGAGAAACATTGAGAAATTACAGAAAGATCAATATTCACTAATTACCTTATAACTTGCTTGATTCTTTTTCACGGTAGAGGCCCCCAACCAATCAATTGGTTAAGTATGTTGATGGAGCCACTAATGGGGATTGAAGAAAGAGGAAAGCTCCAAAAACTAGTGAATTATTAAATGAATTCACAGTTCTTGGCTTAGGTGGAGTAGAGTAACGATGCATAAACACTATCTATTTTTCAACAAGGGGGAGGCTTCTATTTATAGGAAAAATTGAGCTCCTAACTAAACAAACTGATTCTAGAATTTTCTAAATCAGTTTGGTCAATATTTGACCATTTTTAGGTCAGTTAAGCTAACTTTTTGGAACTAGACTTGAATGAGGAGAGAGGAGAGATGAAATATCTCAATTTTTATGAGTTTAAAACTCATTCAAGCATGTGAAATATGCACCTCCTTTAAAGAACTCCCCTTCCTTACATATGTGTCATAATGGAATCATTTTAATATTGCTCATAGTTTTTCTTACTAATAAACCTTGTACATTTTCAACTCTTCATCTTATGTGAAATATGCACCTCCTTTAAAGAATTCCCCTTCCTTACATATGTGTCATAATGGAATCATTTTAATATTGCTCATAGTTTTTTTTACTAATAAACCTTGTACATTTTCAACTCTTCATCTTATGTGAAATATGCACCTCCTTTAAAGAATTCCCCTTCCTTACATATGTGTCATAATGGAATCATTTTAATATTGCTCATAGTTTTTTACTAATAAACCTTGTACATTTTCAACTCTTCATCTTATGTGAAATATGCACCTCCTTTAAAGAATTCCCCTTCCTTACATATGTGTCATAATGGAATCATTTTAATATTGCTCATAGAGTTTTTTACTAATAAACCTTGTACATTTTCAACTCTTCATCTTATGTGAAATATGCACCTCCTTTAAAGAATTCCCCTTCCTTAAATATGTGTCATAATGGAATCATTTTAATATTGCTCATAGTTTTTTACTAATAAACCTTGTACATTTTCAACTCTTCATCTTATGTGAAATATGCACCTCCTTTAAAGAATTCCCCTTCCTTACATATGTGTCATAATGGAATCATTTTAATATTGCTCATAGTTTTTTACTAATAAACCTTGTACATTTTCAACTCTTCACCTTATGTGAGCATTTACTCATTTTTGGGTATCTTCTTTTTACAAATTTGGATTTATCTCTTCCCTACACATGGATTGATGCTATTGGCCCATAGGAACCTTAATTGGACCATAGTCTAAAGATTTTTGAAAATCTAGACCCTTAGACTAAGGTTCTTTATACCTATTTCCAATTAATTCCAATTGCACATTGGAAAATTCTTTTTGAATTTCTGTTTCAGGGGAACTCATCTGAATTATAAGAGATATTTTTCTATCCAAAAATATTCAAAATCTGAATATTCTCTCTCTAGAATAATTTTCCTCTCTCTAGGCTAAAATAGTTAGCAACAGGGTCTTTATATTTCTGAAGAGGGTTGATTACAGGGGAAGATACTAGACATCAAAGAGGGGTTGGGGGAGGAATCTTACAAGTTTGATACTACCCCACGCATGTACTCCATTACCTCCCTCCCCCTCGCATCCATCACTATCCCTGTAAGATTCCTCCCCAGCCTCTCAAAATGTCCAGCATCTTCTCCTATAATCAATCCCTCTTCAGAAATATAAAAGACTTGTTTCTAACTGTTTTAACCTAGAGAGAGAAAATATTCTAGAGAGAGAATATTCAGATTTTAAATATTTTTGGATAGAAAATTATCTCATCTTATTAAAAATAAGTTCCCCTGAAACAGAAATTCAAAAAGAACTTTTCAATGTGCAATTGGAATTAATTAGAAATGGGTATAAAGGACCTTAGCCTAAGGATCTAGATTTTCAGAAATTTTTGGATTATGGTCCAATTAAGGTTCCTATGGGCCAATAGCATCAATCCATGTGTAGGGAGGAGATAAATCCTATTTGTAAAAGAAGATACCCAAAAATGAGTAAATGCTCACATAAGATGAAGAGTTGAAAATGTACAAGGTTTATTAGTAAAAAATTATGAGCAATATTAAAAGTATGACATATGTAAGGAAGGGGAGTTCTTTAAAGGAGGTGCATATTTCACATAAGATGAAGAGTTGAAAATGTACAAGGTTTATTAGTAAAAAATTATGAGAAATATTAAAAGTATGACATATGTAAGGAAGGGGAGTTCTTTAAAGGAGGTGCATATTTCACATAAGATGAAGAGTTGAAAATGTACAAGATTTATTAGTAAAAAATTATGAGCAATATTAAAAGTATGACATATGTAAGGAAGGGGAGTTCTTTAAAGGAGGTGCATATTTCACATAAGATGAAGAGTTGAAAATGTACAAGGTTTATTAGTAAAAAATTATGAGCAATATTAAAAGTATGACATATGTAAGGAAGGGGAGTTCTTTAAAGGAGGTGCATATTTCACATAAGATGAAGAGTTGAAAATGTACAAGGTTTATTAGTAAAAAATTATGAGCAATATTAAAAGTATGACATATGTAAGGAAGGGGAGTTCTTTAAAGGAGGTGCATATTTCACATAAGATGAAGAGTTGAAAATGTACAAGGTTTATAAGTAAGAAAACTATGAGCAATATTAAAAATATGACATATGTAAGGAAGGGGAGTTCTTTAAAGGAGGTGCATATTTCACATGCTTGAATGAGTTTTAAACTCATAAAAATTGAGATATTTCATCTCTCCTCTCTCCTCATTCAAGTCTAGTTCCAAAAAATTAGCTTAACTGACCTAAAAATGGTCAAAAATTGACCAAACTGATTTGGAAAATTCTAGAATCAGTTTGTTTGGTTAGGAGCTCAAATTTTCCTATAAATAGAAGCCTCCCCCTTGTTGAAAAATATATAGTGTTTATGCATCGTTACTCTACTCCACCTAAGCCAGAAACTGTGAATTCATTTAATAATTCACTAGTTTTTGGAGCTTCCCTCTTTCTTCAATCCCCATTAGTGGCTCCATCAACATACTTAACCAATTGATTGGTTGGGGGCCTCTACCATGAACAAAGAATCAAGCAAATTGCAAGGTAATTAGTGAATATTGCTCTTTTCTATAATTTCTCAATGTTTCTCTCTTCTCAACCCCTCTCAAGCTTGAGAAGTTTAATTGGTATGGTTTTTTTTAATGCTATTGAAGTTTGAATAGTAGTGAAGAGTTACATAATGCTATTGAAGTTAATTTTCATTTATGTTTAAATTCTAATGATTTTTATGTAAATTCTCTCTCTCACTCAAGAAATGGTCATACTCATGACCCATTCTCAATCCAAAAGAAGCTTTTCATAAAGCTTTTCCTTAATCCAAGATTAAGCTATGCTTGAGGCCAAATTAATGGTTTTTTTTCTATGCTTTTAGTTTATGCATATTGATGATTTAATCTATTATGGATTAATAATCCAATTAGAGATCATTTTAATTATTTCCTTGATGATAAGCTTTATCCCTTAGAAAAATTGAGATTTTTCAGTCATAGCAGCGGAGCTATGGTAAAATTTTTATAAAAATTATGCATAAAATAATTTCATTCAAAGCATAAAAAGAGGACTTTCTACCATATTCTAGGAATTATCATCCTAGATTAATTGAAAGAATTTCATTATAATCATGGAGAAATTGAATTTTAATATCATGCATAAAGGATAATTTTTTATATATCAAAAGTGTTACTTTTATCATTTTTAATTTTCATGCATAGAAGTATGCATAAAGAAAAAAAAAATTATATCAAAAGTGTTACTTTTATCATTTTTAATTTTCATGCATAGAAGTATGCATAAAGGATAATTTTTTTATATCAAAAGTGTTACTTTTATCATTTTTAATTTTCATGCATAGAAGTATGCATAAAAGAAAAATTTTTATATCAAAAGTGTTATTTTTATCATTTTTAATTTTCATGCATAGAAGTATGCATAAAGGATAATTTTTTTTATATTAAAAGTGTTACTTTTATCATTTTTAATTTTCATGCATAGAAGTATGCATAAAGGAAAATTTTTATATCAAAAGTGTTACTTTTATCATTTTTAATTTTCATGCATAGAAGTATGCATAAAGGATAATTTTTTTATATCAAAAGTGTTACTTTTATCATATTGGATTTCATGCATAGAGGTATGCATAAAAGTTGAATATTTTATTATAAAAGTGTTACTTTTAGCATAATTGAATTTCATGCATAGAGGTATGCATAAAAGATATGGGAAGTGATAAGATATGATAAGATGCATGTGGATGTGGATATGGATGTGTATGTATGAATGTGGATATGGGATGTGGATGTATAAATGAGGATGTGAAAATGGAGATAAGCATGTAGATGTGGATGTATGGATGTGAATGTGGATGTGGATGTGGATGTGGATGTGGATGTATGAATGTGGATGTATGGATGTATGAATGTGGATGTATGGATGTGAATGAGGATGTAGATGTGAATGCATGGATGTAAATGTGGATGTGGATGTATGGATGTATGCATGTAGATGTGGATGCATGAATGTGGATGTATGGATGTGAATGAGCATATAGATGTGGATGTATGGATGTGAATGTGCATGTAGATATGGATGTATATATGTGAATGGGAATGTGGATGTGGATGTATGTATGCATGTGGATGTGGATATGTATGTATGAATGTGGATATGGGATGTGGATGTATAAATGAGGATGTGAAAATGGAGATAAGCATGTAGATGTGGATGTATGGATGTGAATGTGGATGTGGATGTGGATGTATGAATGTGGATGTATGGATGTGAATGAGGATGTGGATGTGGATGCATGGATGTAAATGTGGATGTGTATGTATGGATGTATGCATGTAGATGTGGATACATGAATGCGGATGTATGGATGTGAATGAGGATATAGATGTGGATGTATGGATGTGAATGTGCATGTAGATATGGATGTATAGATGTGAATGGAAATGTGGATGTGGATGTATGTATGTATGTGGATGTGGATGTATGAATGAGGACGTGATAATGAATGTATGCATGTGGATGTGGATATAGATGTGTATGTATGAATGTGGATATGGATGTGGATATGGATGTGTATGTATGAATGTGGATATGGGATGTGGATGTATAAATGAGGATGTGAAAATGGAGATAAGCATGTAGATGTGGATGTATGGATGTGAATGTGGATGTGGATGTGGATGTATGGATGTGGATATGGATGTGAATATATGATATGTGATGTGAAGGAATCTGAAGTGAAGAGATGGAAAATGATGTGATTGGATGAGTACACATATAAATGAAATGTGGAATAAGTAATGTGGATTGTATGAGGGATAATGTGGAAAAATGAGAGTTAACATAGAAATTGTATTTGTAAACTGTTTGTAAATGCTGTCTGTAAATGGCTGTTTTATGTCAAGAATGCTGGGAAAGCATTTTGACCGTCTTGTGATTAAGGTCGTGGAGACCTAACTGATAAAGTTGCAACTGCTGACGGAGAGTCAATGGAGGACGTCTCACGTAGCAAGGTCGGCCGAGGTCTTGACCAGCCTCGGTTCGATTAAAATGGTGAGCTTCCGGTACGGTGGATGAGGGACCAAGGAAGCGGCCTATGAGTGAAGCGCTAGGTCACCTGCGAAGGATCCTAGAGGGTGCTGACCATACGGTGCTCGGGCTCTGGGTCGCCTAGGATACCCACGCGTGCGTCGAGGAAGATATTGGAACAAGGAGTAAGAGTTGTTTTCTGGAACCGGGCATGGATCTGGTTGACTGACCTTGCTGGTCCTCAACGGATGAGTCCATGGCTCTTTTATATGGATCTGTTGGTTGATCTTGCTGATCTTCAACGAGAGTCCATCTTGATAAGTGATTATATTGTGAGTATTATGGACTAGGAACTATTGAAACGGCCCCTGTGTGGACAGGTGGTGAGCGTTCTAGTTGCCAATGAGGCCATAGATACTCTGATGAAGGAATGATGGGAAATTATGAATCAACTAGATAAATTGGAAGATTGTGATCAGTGGTACTATGGTTTCATTAAAGGATTGTTTTAAAGTTAGCTGATGCTAAGAAAAAGGTAATTTTCATATTGGGTGTGTAAGTGGTGTGGCTAGTTTTATGTTTGCATGAAATTCCGGCTAGGGGGCCTTGGAACTCTTTTCCTTTGGTACCCGGGACAAAACCTAACCAAATTCCAAATTGGATCCCATCACTACAGTGGTTGGGCGGTTGGCTAACCCATGGGATCGGATGGGGTTAGGATGGACTGATGGATCCGTAAATCGAGACTCAATTTTTGTTATTACGATAGATAAAGTAAATCCCGGATAGTAATTGTTCTATGGATAGGAATCAACGGCTGTGCCTCCTTGGTGGGGAAAAAAGCGTTGATCCCAATGATCCAAGTGCAAGTTTCTTCCTTGATCTGACCAAGTATCTTTATAGATGCAGTCGGATCTGTTTGATCAGTAAGGGTTTTGACTACGTTAGAGTAAAAATTATCCTGGTGGAATCGCCCGTGCTTTCCGGATAAGGGAAGTTTTTCCGGGTCTGGTTTTGGAAAAATCGACGGATTAGTCTTTTGTCCGGATATCCATGGACGAGGCCCCGAGTGTGGGACCCTGCCTCGCGTAAGAAGTGCTACTTCCGCTGCTAGTACCCCGAATCCGTTGCGCGGTGGGAACAGGGATCTCACAGTTGGTATCAGAGCCAATTGGTTAATAAAGATCAACTGAGAAGACAAATATGTCAAAAATTTATGTAGAAACACAAAAAGGGTTGTAATTGTGTGATATAATTCATACAATTTGATATTCAAACTGAAATTCGTAATTTGGTAATTGGGTCTTCAGATAGAAGTACCGCAATTATATAGAATCCCTGACTTGCTTGAGGCCTAGACATGATGGTATTTACCTTATAATTCCAAGAGCCACGACTACCCGTATATACCGAGAGTATACTGCAGCTCTTTACTGATAGTATATACGAGTAAATCTAAGACTTGAAATTATAAGCGTTAATGCTATCCAGATGATGAATTCGAATGTGGTTGATATGATTTTTAATTTTGTTTGAGAATTGATGAATTGAATTGGATTCTGATTGAAAATTTTGATTTAAAAATGATGATTTTGTGAAATTAGTTGAAATATAAAAATCTGAACAAAACCACAATGAGGATGAATGGGACGAGTCCCTGTGATGATATTCATAACTAGAATGATGATAATGAATTCAGCAAATCACTATGAGATTAGTGGGTTGTGCTGTCAGATTGCTGTTGTTAATACTTGATCGGTAGATCAAGTTAAGGGATGTCAAATTGAGGACTTGCTTGACTGAATTTCCGTGGAGGAATGTTCCGAAGGAAACTTTTCGGTCTAATGGACCATTATCATGTTAAAGATATGAATGATATAATCTGAATGAATTGTTATTTAATGATGAGTTCTATATAAGGGATATTTATCCTAGTGTTCTGTTGGGTTGACCAGAATATAAGGAACCCCAGAATAAAATTGGATCTTAAGAAAAAGAGCTGTCCTCTACCTTGCGAGATGAGGACATCTCGCACTTTTTAAGTGGGGTAGAATGTAAGATTCCTCCCCAACCTTCGAGGTATACAGGAGTAAGAATCTCCCTTTCTGATCTTATAATTATTCCCTCTCTAAAATAAAAGAAAGTTTCTGTTTAAAAAAGGAAGACCCTTTTCCTAGAATACTTCTCAGGAGTCACGCCTATTTTAAGGATTCAGAACAATGAGTTCAGAAGTGAAAATCGGTGTTTTGGATACCAAGGTTTTGGTTTTTATTCGAGTACGGCCGAAAAGAAGTTCTTTATCTCTTAGGAAGTATAAGAAGTTATTCCCAGATATTGTGGACCAAAGAAGGTAGGTAACTTAGCCTACGAACCTCTTTTATCTTCTCATCTCAAGGTTCTTAATGCTTTCTATAGAAATATGTGCCAAACCCAAATCAGGGAAAGACGATAAAACTTCAGTGGCAAGTTACCGTTGGCTTTTAAGTTACGCTAGCTCCTTCCTTTATATAAGTCGTAACTTTTACTTGTCGCTCACAGTAATCTTACTTCCATCGATCTCCTTTCTTTCTTAATCTCCTGCATGGCTTGGCAACAAGAACTAGTTTTATCCATAATGATTCCTCACCTTCAAGACGCAAGTGAGTCTGTGAAGAAGGATTTTATAGAGCAGTATGAGCGCTCACTTTTCCCTCACTTGGGAACTTCTGTAGCGCAAACCAAATGGCGGACCTATCAAAACATAACTAGGGTAACACCCTGGGGTCAGCAGCACTTTCGTAACAATGTCCGCTTGGCCATGGTTATTGAAGCTTTGGGTTTGGGTCCCCGATACTACTGTGTCATGAGATCAAGGCATCTTGGGTTTTCTGAGCGGGTCTTCTTACTGGCATGTTTTCTTCCTCATGAGAAGATATGCCTTTATCCCGTTTTTGGCTTGCCTCTCAGAGGTCCTTTTGTTAGATCGCCTCATACCACTGAGATAGGTGCGGCAATAACCAGCAGAATCATTCCCATAGATGAGTTACCCTATACTTGTGCAGCTTGTGAGGACTGCTTTTGTGACCATATGATGGACGGACTTATGGAAGTGTAAAGAGTTCTTCTATATTTATGTATAAGTTCCGAGAATGAATAAAGTTTAAATCTTGTTCTTATCTTGAATCTTGCTCTCTTGAGACTTTTTTTTAAATTGGTGGTTAATCTTAATTAAAAAAATTTCTCTCAGTCTCATACTTGTGCATCTTGCGAAATTACCCCCAGTTTGCGAGATGAGGGCATCTCGCATTTTTCAAGTGGGAGAGAATGTAAGATTCCTCCCCAGCCTCTCAAAATGTCCAGCATCTTCTCCTATAATCAATCCCTCTTCAGAAATATAAAAGACTTGTTTCTAACTGTTTTAACCTAGAGAGAGAAAATATTCTAGAGAGAGAATATTCAGATTTTAAATATTTTTGGATAGAAAATTATCTCATCTTATCAAAAATAAGTTCCCCTGAAATAGAAATTCAAAAAGAACTTTCCAATGTACAATTGGAATTAATTAGAAATGGGTATAAAGGACCTTAGCCTAAGGGTCTAGATTTTCAGAAATTTTTGGATTATGGTCCAATTAAGGTTCCTATGGGCCAATAGCATCAATCCATGTGTAGGGAGGAGATAAATCCTATTTGTAAAAGAAGATACCCAAAAATGAGTAAATGCTCACATAAGATGAAGAGTTGAAAATGTACAAGGTTTATTAGTAAAAAATTATGAGCAATATTAAAAGTATGACATATGTAAGGAAGGGGATTTCTTTAAAGGAGGTGCATATTTCACATAAGATGAAGAGTTGAAAATGTACAAGGTTTATTAGTAAAAAATTATGAGCAATATTAAAAGTATGACATATGTAAGGAAGGGGAGTTCTTTAAAGGAGGTGCATATTTCACATAAGATGAAGAGTTGAAAAGGTACAAGATTTACTAGTAAAAAATTATGAGCAATATTAAAAGTATGACATATGTAAGGAAGGGGAGTTCTTTAAAGGAGGTGCATATTTCACATAAGATGAAGAGTTGAAAATGTACAAGGTTTATTAGTAAAAAATTATGAGCAATATTAAAAGTATGACATATGTAAGGAAGGGGAGTTCTTTAAAGGAGGTGCATATTTCACATAAGATGAAGAGTTGAAAATGTACAAGGTTTATTAGTAAAAAATTATGAGCAATATTAAAAGTATGACATATGTAAGGAAGGGGAGTTCTTTAAAGGAGGTGCATATTTCACATAAGATGAAGAGTTGAAAATGTACAAGGTTTATTAGTAAAAAAACTATGAGCAATATTAAAAATATGACATATGTAAGGAAGGGGAGTTCTTTAAAGGAGGTGCATATTTCACATGCTTGAATGAGTTTTAAACTCATAAAAATTGAGATATTTCATCTCTCCTCTCTCCTCATTCAAGTCTAGTTCCAAAAAATTAGCTTAACTGACCTAAAAATGGTCAAAAATTGACCAAACTGATTTGGAAAATTCTAGAATCAGTTTGTTTGGTTAGGAGCTCAAATTTTCCTATAAATAGAAGCCTCCTCCTTGTTGAAAAATATATAGTGTTTATGCATCGTTACTCTACTCCACCTAAGCCAGAAACTGTGAATTCATTTAATAATTCACTAGTTTTTGGAGCTTCCCTCTTTCTTCAATCCCCATTAGTGGCTCCATCAACATACTTAACCAATTGATTGGTTGGGGGCCTCTACCATGAACAAAGAATCAAGCAAATTGTAAGGTAATTAGTGAATATTGCTCTTTTCTATAATTTCTCAATGTTTCTCTCTTCTCAACCCCTCTCAAGCTTGAGAAGTTTAATTGGTATGGTTTTTTTTAATGCTATTGAAGTTTGAATAGTAGTGAAGAGTTACATAATGCTATTGAAGTTAATTTTCATTTATGTTTAAATTCTAATGATTTTTATGTAAATTCTCTCTCTCACTCAAGAAATGGTCATACTCATGACCCATTCTCAATCCAAAAGAAGCTTTTCATAAAGCTTTTCATAAATCCAAGATTAAGCTATGCTTGAGGCCAAATTAATGGTTTTTTTTCTATGCTTTTAGTTTATGCATATTGATGATTTAATCCATTATGGATTAATAATCCAATTAGAGATCATTTTAATTATTTCCTTGATGATAAGCTTTATCCCTTAGAAAAATTGAGATTTATCAGTCATAGCAGCGGAGCTATGGTAAATTTTTTATAGAAATTATGCATAAAATAATTTCATTCAAAGCATAAAAAGAGGACTTCCTACCATATTCTAGGAATTATCATCCTAGATTAATTGAAAGAATTTCATTATAATCATGGAGAAATTGAATTTTAATATCATGCATAAAGGATAATTTTTTATATATCAAAAGTGTTACTTTTATCATTTTTAATTTTCATGCATAGAAGTATGCATAAAGGAAAAAAAAAAATTTATATCAAAAGTGTTACTTTTATCATTTTTAATTTTCATGCATAGAAGTATGCATAAAGGATAATTTTTTTATATCAAAAGTGTTACTTTTATCATTTTTAATTTTCATGCATAGAAGTATGCATAAAAGAAAAATTTTTATATCAAAAGTGTTATTTTTATCATTTTTAATTTTCATGCATAGAAGTATGCATAAAGGATAATTTTTTTTATATTAAAAGTGTTACTTTTATCATTTTTAATTTTCATGCATAAAGGAAAATTTTTATATCAAAAGTGTTACTTTTATCATTTTTAATTTTCATGCATAGAAGTATGCATAAAGGATAATTTTTTTATATCAAAAGTGTTACTTTTATCATATTGGATTTCATGCATAGAGGTATGCATAAAAGTTGAATATTTTATTATAAAAGTGTTACTTTTAGCATAATTGAATTTCATGCATAGAGGTATGCATAAAAGATATGGGAAGTGATAAGATATGATAAGATGCATGTGGATGTGGATATGGATGTGTATGTATGAATGTGGATATGGGATGTGGATGTATAAATGAGGATGTGAAAATGGAGATAAGCATGTAGATGTGGATGTATGGATGTGAATGTGGATGTGGATGTGGATGTGGATGTATGAATGTGGATGTATGGATGTATGAATGTGGATGTATGGATGTGAATGAGGATGTAGATGTGAATGCATGGATGTAAATGTGGATGTGGATGTATGGATGTATGCATGTAGATGTGGATGCATGAATGTGGATGTATGGATGTGAATGAGCATATAGATGTGGATGTATGGATGTGAATGTGCATGTAGATATGGATGTATATATGTGAATGGGAATGTGGATGTGGATGTATGTATGCATGTGGATGTGGATATGTATGTATGAATGTGGATATGGGATGTGGATGTATAAATGAGGATGTGAAAATGGAGATAAGCATGTAGATGTGGATGTATGGATGTGAATGTGGATGTGGATGTGGATGTATGAATGTGGATGTATGGATGTGAATGAGGATGTGGATGTGGATGCATGGATGTAAATGTGGATGTGTATGTATGGATGTATGCATGTAGATGTGGATACATGAATGTGGATGTATGGATGTGAATGAGGATATAGATGTGGATGTATGGATGTGAATGTGCATGTAGATATGGATGTATAGATGTGAATGGAAATGTGGATGTGGATGTATGTATGTATGTGGATGTGGATGTATGAATGAGGACGTGATAATGAATGTATGCATGTGGATGTGGATATAGATGTGTATGTATGAATGTGGATATGGATGTGGATATGGATGTGTATGTATGAATGTGGATATGGGATGTGGATGTATAAATGAGGATGTGAAAATGGAGATAAGCATGTAGATGTGGATGTATGGATGTGAATGTGGATGTGGATGTGGATGTATGGATGTGGATATGGATGTGAATATATGATATGTGATGTGAAGGAATCTGAAGTGAAGAGATGGAAAATGATGTGATTGGATGAGTACACATATAAATGAAATGTGGAATAAGTAATGTGGATTGTATGAGGGATAATGTGGAAAAATGAGAGTTAACATAGAAATTGTATTTGTAAACTGTTTGTAAATGCTGTCTGTAAATGGCTGTTTTATGTCAAGAATGCTGGGAAAGCATTTTGACCGTCTTGTGATTAAGGTCGTGGAGACCTAACTGATAAAGTTGCAACTGCTGACGGAGAGTCAATGGAGGACGTCTCACGTAGCAAGGTCTTGACCAGCCTCGGTTCGATTAAAATGGTGAGCTTCCGGTACGGTGGATGAGGGACCAAGGAAGCGGCCTATGAGTGAAGCACTAGGTCACCTGCGAAGGATCCTAGAGGGTGCTGACCATACGGTGCTCGGGCTCTGGGTCGCCTAGGATACCCACGCGTGCGTCGAGGAAGATATTGGAACAAGGAGTAAGAGTTGTTTTCTGGAACCGGGCATGGATCTGGTTGACTGACCTTGCTGGTCCTCAACGGATGAGTCCATGGCTTTTTTATATGGATCTGTTGGTTGATCTTGCTGATCTTCAACGAGAGTCCATCTTGATAAGTGATTATATTGTGAGTATTATGGGCTAGGAACTATTGAAACGGCCCCTGTGTGGACAGGTGGTGAGCGTTCTAGTTGCCAATGATGCCATAGATACTCTGATGAAGGAATGATGGGAAATTATGAATCAACTGGATAAATTGGAAGATTGTGATCAGTGGTACTATGGTTTCATTAAAGGATTGTTTTAAAGTTAGCTGATGCTAAGAAAAAGGCAATTTTCATATTGGGTGTGTAAGTGGTGTGGCTAGTTTTATGTTTGCATGAAATTCCGGCTAGGGGGCCTTGGAACTCTTTTCCTTTGGTACCCGGGACAAAACCTAACCAAATTCCAAATTGGATCCCATCACTACAGTGGTTGGGCGGTTGGCTAACCCATGGGATCGGATGGGGTTAGGCTGGACTAATGGATCCGTAAATCGAGACTCAATTTTTGTTATTACGATAGATAAAGTAAATCCCGGATAGTAATTGTTCTATGGATAGGAATCAACGGCTGTGCCTCCTTGGTGGGGAAAAAAGCGTTGATCCCAATGATCCAAGTGCAAGTTTCTTCCTTGATCTGACCAAGTATCTTTATAGATGCAGTCGGATCTGTTTGATCAGTAAGGGTTTTGACTACGTTAGAGTAAAAATTATCCTGGTGGAATCGCCCGTGCTTTCCGGATAAGGGAAGTTTTTCCGGGTCTGGTTTTGGAAAAACCGACGGATTAGTCTTTTGTCCGGATATCCGTGGACGAGGCCCCGAGTGTGGGACCCTGCCTCGCGTAAGAAGTGCTACTTCCGCTGCTAGTACCCCGAATCCGTTGCGCGGTGGGAACAGGGATCTCACAATCCCGCCCCTATCCGTCACATCATAGCAAACTACTCTCTCCATCTCTCTCATCTCCTCCTCTTCCGAACTGTCTCCTCTAACTCTTCTCCCTCTATCTCCTCTCTCACCGCGTGCCCTACTACCTCCCCCACCTCCCCCACCAAAGCACCCGCCGCATCCTCCACTCCCACTCTTCCTACTGCTGCGGGTGGAGTCACGACTGGGGGATTGTCTACGTGACGGTGGCTGTGAGCCCTGACGTGACGGTGGCTCTGAGGGAGCACGTGATGGTGGCTGTGAGGGTGTACGTGAGTGTGTCTGGGACGAGGTATGTCTCCTCGGTGGACGTGGAAGAGGAGAAGCTGCATGCCGTCTCGTCGGACTCGGAGGAATAGACGGCACTGGAGTGCCCTGGATACTCGCGGTAGGGGTATAGACACCAGGCAGGGAAGGAGGGGGATGGGCATACATATACTCTGTAAGCTCCACCGGACCAGGTTGGCGCCCAAAGTGATTCATCATCTCCATCAACCAATTGCTGTACGCAAATGGATCGGATGAAGAACCTGGAATATCCATAAAGAACCTGCAACAAACATCTTCATGTACATCATGGGCTGTCTCTTGACTCACACAAACATCATCATTCAAGTCAGTTGCCTGCAAATCATGACATCTGAAACGCCGCAGTTTTCTGTCTGCAGAAACGCGTGTATACACCCGTCAAAAAACGCGTGTATACACCCGTCCAAAAACGCGTGTATATGCGCGTGAACAAACTCTGCAGACAGGTTACACGCTTTTCTACACGCGTTCTTACACGCGACCTGCGAAAAAAGTTTCTCGAAAAGACCGACCCCCCGACAAAGACAGAATGTCCTTATAAAAGGACCAGCCATTGTCGCCCCTGTCAGGATGCAGTAACCCAATCGTGTGCAAAAAGACAAACCCAAAGAGCAAAGAGCAAAGTAAACAAATCTGACAAAAGAGACAAGGCACAGGACAAAGTGACTCACCTCTGCAAAAGTGAGTCCTCTCTGCTCCTTCTCTGCTCCCTCCTTCTCCCGTGTGTGTGCTCCTTTCTCTGCTCCCTTCTTGTTGTTGGAAGAGGCGAAAACAGGCGAAAACGCATGCACTGTTGATTTCTTAGTTCAAAATCTATGTTTGGGGAAGGCGGGCTATTTTTAGTTTAAACATACCGCCGCGTTTATATGCGCGTTTATAAACGCGGGTATATTCGCGTGTATGTCATTTTAGCTGCGTTTATACACGCGTTTCGCAGAAATTAGCCGGGTGAATACACGCGATTTTTAGGAAGTACCCGCGTTAATACACGGAATTTTTAGGAGATAGCCGCGTCAATACACGCGATTTGGTGCTTTCATTAAAAACATATAATGATTTTGTGTTTTCTGATTTGTACACAGGATGTCATCAACCTCTTCAAGCAGTTCTGGGGAAGATGAACTATGGAGAGGTGTTGCGGTGGTGGACATTAGTAGGCCTCCCTCCTCTCGACACTTCGACTTAAAAGCAGTGTTGATGTGGACAATGCATGACTTTCCAGGATACAGCGATTGTTCTGGTAAGAATTCTAATTACCTCCCTACTCTATTACTATTGGCTACATATATTAATTAGACGGTTTGACTTTATTATTCTAACTTTTATTTATATTTTAACAGGTTTGAAAACATCGGGTAAACATGCATGTCCTGTTTGTGGCCCTTCGTTAGTACATGAGTATGCTGATGGTTTGTGTAAGACTATATTCGATAATCATCATCGATTTCTCCCCTCAGATCATCCTAAATATGTTGCTAGTAAGAGTAACATTCCTCCACAAACACTTCGTGCAAAAGATTGGAAGCGTATTTGGGAGTCTACAACTGTTCTTCCTCCAGATGGCATGAACAGGTATAGTGATGTTTTTTCAATCTTGTTTTGTGTAGTCTCTAATTGGATTAAAGGTCACATAGAGCAATCCCTTGTGCAGGTACTCCATTTTTTTCCGGCTGCCATATTGGACCCATCTTAAGATCAACCATCTTCTTGATCCCATGCACATCTTCAAGAATGTGGGATCTGGTATTTGGGAACATATTACTGGTAAACGAGACAATGTTAGCGTACGTGAGGACTTGCGGGTCGCAGGACGTTGTCGTGCCATGGCACGTCTATGATGTGAAACCGTGCATGTGAGGCCATCAAATACACATCCAGATGCATGGGGTTAAGTGCCATGACGAGTCAATATATGATGCCATGTACATATGTTCATATTGTATATGAGGTTCAATAAGACAAGCTGAGGCTGAGTCAGATTTAGGAGTTTTTTGTATATGAGTATGGAGGATGATGTTTTTGCTGTTACTCAGAGCTCATGGGCAGGTTAGAAGCATCCAGTTATATATGATGGCATGAGGGCATACCAATGCACAAAGGAATGCATTTATGAAGGCATGGAGAAATACTTGAATGAGCAATTGGGGATTCTATAAATCACATGGGCCGATATGATGATTTATAAACTATGAAGGTGTCAAGAGAAATGGAGATTTAATGAGCATCACAGTGCCGAGGAGTTCATTGAATGTTGGGGAAATGTGGAGATAGAAAGTGTGAGAATGCTTTGGGAATCTTGTGTTTGTGCCAAAGCAGAGAATTCAAAGAGTCATCGGCTAAAATGCCTTATGGGTGAATGTATGTTAAGGTTATGCCTTGCAACCTTAGTGCTAAGGTTAAAAAAAAACAAAGCATATTTGGGATTTTTCTAGAAAGCATAGAAGCGAAATGCGCAGCCTTTTTTAAATGGCATGTATAGCTGGAAAAAGGTGGTGGGGGGGGCGCCGAGTTCACCGCGGGAAAAATAGAAAAGGCGCCGGAGGCAAACGGCGAAAAACCAGAGTGTGAGGAAAATTTTGCAGAGTTAAGGAACAGTGGCGTTGAGGACCAGAGGATTTCATTTGAAGACCATATCTTCTGCGCATAGCTTTTAGGTGCTAGAAATGAAGGGAAAATTGAGTGCTATATGATGATGTGCTTTTTTGGAAAATCAAAGCTCACAGTCAGCGCAGAGGCGACTGTTTCACCATTCCTTTCTCCATCGTGTTACCGGCGCTGAAGCGACCTTTATGGATTAACAAAAATAAAAAAAATCGAAGTGTTCACTCGTCGCATCATTCAGATAAGCTTAATTTTAAAACCACCTTGTTTACTTTAGAAAAAGGGCATGACATATAAGTCCTTAAAAGATTTGGAATATATGGGAAAAAGCTTGTGAACAAGATATAATTTTGGGAGAACTTGGAGTTTTGTAAATCACGGAAGATGGCCTTGTTTCTGCTTGACTGAGTTTTGGAAATTATGTACATGAAATAGCTATGCCGTATTCTATCTTTTGCTTGTGAAATGTTAGAATATTAAGGCAGGTTTTCAGGTGAAAAAGAGCATCATGATATAATGGTTTTAATGGCACTGGATGTAAAGGATGTAACTGGACACATGTATATTGGAAAAATGGGAAGGCTTTGTTATGCCCACATGTGAATGGTTCAAAGGATTTCATGCAATTTTGTGCAATCAACGTAATGAATTCAAGGATGTATTGAGTCAAGTTGACACAAGTAATTGTCATTGGAAATAGTGATGTTCAATACTCCTTGGGAAATTTTGTGCGTGAGTTTCCTTGTTGGATTTGACATTCACTCTCACAGCTAGAAGTTTCGTACTTTCCTGGCTGTACCGCACACTTCACGACAGCTTTTTGGTGAACCCGACGTGAAACTGCTGGGGTGAGAGTGTGGTGAAATATACAGGGAAGCTATGGCTGAGAATTCTGAGGGTCAGGGGGTTCATTTTGACCCCGGAGTTATGTAGATGTTTCAAATGTTTACCATGTACATGCAACAGCAACAAGCTGCTGAGAGGGGACAAATTTCCACGACCAAGGCATTACAATCAATTGTGAAAAAGGTGGATCAATTTGATGGGAAGGACATTACAAAGTACCTGCGCAATTATATAAAAGAGATGGAGCTAAATAGGGTGACTGAGGAGGATATGGTTTGAAGTTTCGAGCTGGTATGCGTTCCTGAAATAAGAGAGCGTATAAAAGGATTGCAGACAGCACAGGGTGGCAGAAATTGGGAAGAGTTCAAGCTTGCTTTAAAGGATGAATACTTCATGGAGGATTCTGAGCGAGTGACCAAACGAACTTTTTTGGAATGGGTCACAAAACCTAAAATGGGAATTTCTGCCACAGAATTGCTAAGGGAGTTTGAGAAGCGTTATGCCCAGTTGTCAAGAATAGAGCGTGCAACTTTGGACAGAGAAAAGACAGAGCTCTTCTTGCAAGCGGCTGGGAAAGATCTCCAGGAGAAATTGGAAATCCTCCTTGAGGATAAGAATACAGAGCAGGGATTAAAGAGTGATTGGAATGATGTTGAGGATGCAGTCACTATGTTAGCAAAGCGGCAGCGGAGGAGGGATAAAATGGTGATGGGCTCTACAACCCCCATAACTGCTGTCACCCCTGAGAATCTATCCAAACCAGCTGCTACAATTCCAAAGATAGATGGGCCGATGGATGAGCTTATCAAGGGTATGCGTGACTTAAAATTGAAGATGTCCAGGATTGAAGAAAAAGGTCTACCATTGGGGCAGGCTTCTATGCAAAGGCCTCAAAGCAAAGAAGGGTTTACATATAGATGCATATGGTGTGATGACCCAGAGCATGCAAAGAAGGATTGTACCAGCTATAAAGAGGCTCTTAAAAATCAACTTGTGTTCTTCAAAGATGGGAAAATCCATCTTACAGAGACTGGTCTTCCATTGAGTACAAACTTTGGGAAAGGGGGGATGAAAAAGCTGGTAGAGGATATGGCTGCTAGTCATGCCATTTCTATGGTTGAGGCAGCAACCTATGGATTAAAGGTTGGTCAACTAAAGCAGGGATTTGAGAATGATGAGGATTATGAGAATGAGAATTTTTGGCCATCAACAATGGAATTAATTGCATCAAAGAAAGTGCCAAAGCAAGCTTTGCATGAGGCAGGTGATTGTATACGTCTTGAGACTGGCTGGGAGGAGCCTGTGGATTCTTTATCCATTCATGCCTATATTGCCAAATGCCAAAATAATGAGGCACAGGTAGAGGAGAAACGTAAAAGGGAAAATGAGGAAGGAGGGCCATCAAAAAGAGTTACACGTGGAAGTGAAAAGAAAGATCCTGGGCCATCACATATGCCTCCACAGCATAGCAGACCTCCACAGGATGTTTCAATGGAAGAAGTGCCAGCAAAAATGAAGGAGAAGGGTAAAGGGAAAAGTCCACTCTACAAGCTTCAATCTGATATTGAAGTTGCAACAGATCTCAAAAAGGTACTTGAAGAAAGGATTCTAAACAGCAGGGTGGAATTCACACTAGGGGAAGTCTTGGGGATTGCAAAGAAAGAATTTCATGATGAGATAATTGATATTATACGAAGAAAAAGGCAGTCCATAATTGAATCTATTCCATCACAAGGGGAGGCAAGCACTTCTAAGACTCATGGTGTACAGGTACAGAAAAAGGAAGAGAGAGAAAATGTGGTGGAATGTAATCACTCTGCTGATGGGGCACGACAAGTGCGCTTTGTGGAAGAGGATGATGAAAAAGAAGTTCTTACAAAGAGTCATTACTCCAGGAGCCATTGGGCAAGAGCAACCACTGAAACCCTTGTCAAGATAGGTGATTTGGAAGAGCCGTATGTCGCTCTAATTGATCATGGGTCTGAAATAAATCTTATGGCTAAAAATCTCTACAACAAATGTAAGTGGCCAATGGATGTGGATCATGGGTGGATGATTAAAGCAGCTAATAATTCATCTGGAGAGCTTTATGCAGCATGTCCAAATGTAAGGGTAACTATAGGGGATGTGAAGGATGATCAGAATTTCTTTGTTCAGGAGATGTCATCGTATCCCCTTATCCTTGGGCAACCCTACATTACAGCTGTAAGGATGGAAACAAAGGTTTTGGATGATGGTTCAGCATATGCAAGAATAAGGAGTAAAGATGGCAAAAAGGCTGTTCAGTTTTTGACAGTTTGCATTAATCATGAAAGGAATCGTGAGTCTCTTCGGGCACAGTCACTCCCAAAGATAAACAGAGAGTTTATGAATTACAAGGAGATGAGGGATTTTGGCCAGGTGCCATTGTAAAGCGGGATTCCAATGGTACAAGGGGAAATGAGTTCTCGCAGGACTCAATCAATGTAAATAGTTTTTCAGCAAATTTTCAGGGATTCTCCAGCTATGGGTCACTGGTTTTTGTAAAAAACAAGGATTTGAAGCATGGCATGCAAAAACATATACAAAATGAACAAAAAAGTTTTGAGCAGTGTGGTCTTTTGGGGAAGAATGAGTTTATTTCAGGGGTGCTTGATGAGGTGTCATTTATAGATACTATGGATGTGCTTTTTGATATGGGAAGAGCATGCTTACAGGGTGGAAATGAAATGATAAAGGTGTCATCTGTGGAGATGTATGATATAATTCAGGAATTTGAGGGGGTGGAATGTAAAAACATGAATTGTGAGATGGATGCTCATGTTGATACAAAGTACAAAACGGTTGCAAAGAAAGTGAAACCAGTTGCCTTGCCCTTGCCACCAGGAAGCAAGGAGAAGATAGATGAAGCTTCTATGCAGCCAAATCTTAGAGATCCGAAGAAAATTGGGCATAAATTTACTCAAGAAACTCTGAAAGAGCTGAAGATTGGTGAGAGGGATTTTCTGTTGCCAGTTGAAAGGGAATGCTTTGAGGAGATGCTTGTAAAACATGGGAAAGCTTTTGCCTTTCAGCCGCATGAGATAGGTTGTGTTGATCCAAGTGTAACAGCACCAATGGTGATCTTTACTGTTCCACATGTGCCCTGGAACCTGCGGCCAATTCCAGTACCAAAGGCTCTCTTGCCAAAGTTGATGGAATTACTAAAGGAAAAGATCAGGATGGGAATCTTGGAGCCTTCATGTGCCCCATATTCCAACAGATGGTTTACTGTACCAAAGAAAAATGGGACATTGCGCTTTATTCAAGACATGCAACCTGTAAACAAAGTCACAATCAGGAATGTGGGAGCAGGTCCAATTGTGGATGAGTTTGCAGAAGCATTTGCAGGGAAAGCTATATACTCTATGGGTGATCTGTATTCGGGATATGATCAGTTCCAGCTGGATATACAAAGTAGGGACTTGACCACAATGAGAACTCCTTTGGGATTAGTAAGGATGTGTACCTTACCACAGGGAGCCACTAACTCAGTGGCACATATGATGAATGGAATGAATAAAGTCTTACGGGACTTCATACCACAAAAAACTATGCCATTTTTGGATGATGTGCCAATAAAGGGCTGTGATGAGAAAGACAAAGATGGGGATTTGGATTCAAAGGGGTGCCGCAAGTTTGTGGCAAATCATATAAAGGATTGTGACATGATTCTATCCAGGCTTGAAGAAGTGAATCTTACTTTATCTGGGCTGAAATCAGTGTTTGGGGTTGGTGAAGTGCTAATAGTGGGACATCTTTGTAGTACTAGTGGACGCCGTCCTTGTCGAGCCAAAATAGATGCAATACAAAGAATGAAAGAGACATGCATTAATGTTACAGAGCTGAGGAGATTTCTTGGGGCATGTGTCTTTTATGTTATTTGGATTCCACATTATGCACATGTAGCAGATCCTCTTTATCAACTTTTGAGGAAAAATCAAAAATTTCTGTGGAGTGCAGTACATATGAAAGCTATGCGGAAGCTGAAAAATTTGCTCCAATCATCACCCACTTTGAGAAAGGCAGATTATGAGTGTGGCAGGCCTGTGATTGTTACAGTTGATACTAGTCCTACTGGGATAGGATGGGCAGTAGGGCAAGATGATGAGGATGATCATAGGTATGTAATTAGATTTGGAGCAAAGGTGTTAAGCTTTCGGCAGCGAAAGTATCCACAGATCAAGAGAGAATTATGGGGGATAGTCACTGCTCTAAAATGTGAAAAAGAATATCTTATTGGGGCATCTGTACTTGTGGAAACTGATTGCTTGCCACTTCTTGGGATGATAGCAAGTTGTACCACTCCAGATATTGCTATGCTTAGGTGGATTGCTTATATCAAGTCACTAAATCCTGAGTTTGAGCATATTGCGGGAAAAGATAATCCAGTTGCAGATATGCTATCACGAGCCAGGTATGAAGATGAGGAAGAGATGATTAGTGACATTGATGATGTGGGTACAAAGTTCTATACTACAGCATATGCAAAAGGAGATCACATTTGCCTATCAAATGCACTTGAGTCTTTTATTGAGGAAATATATGAAGGAGATTGGTTGCTTATTGGTCAATATTTGAGCACTCTAACAAGGCAAGAAAATTGGTCTGACTCAGAATTTAAGAGGATCCGCAGAAAAGCATATGGTTACTTTCTAAAGGATGGGTATCTCTGGAAGCATCCTAAGCAGAGGAATGCTATGCCGCAGAGAGTTATATGTGATAAAGAGACTCAAGGAAAGCTTGTGAAAGAATTCCATGAGAGTCTCTGGGCTGGACATAGAAGCGTATGGGCCACCTTTACCAAAATAAAGGAAAAATATTGGTGGAGAGGAATGTACAAGGATATTTCCCAATATGTGGAAACATGCATAGTATGCCAAATGTATTCAAATGTGCGGCATCGTGATGGCTTGCAACCAACCTACCCACCTGCCATGCACTACAAATGGGTAGTGGATCTAGTTACAATGCCTTTGGGAATTTGGCAGATGCGGTATATAGCACTTGCAAGAGAAGATTTGACAAATCAGGTAGAAGGGCGTGCTCTTAGAACAAAGAGTACGGAAACAGTATGCAAATTTCTCTTGGAAGATGTGATCTGCCGATATGGTTGTGTTGGGAAAATAACAGCTGATAGGGGTGAGCTAGATGTTGAAGAAGCAAGGGAATTCTTCTCTAGAATTGGTATCAAACTGTCCCTAACATGTGCTTACAATCCTGAGGGAAATGGAAAAAGTGAGCGAGGACATCCTCCAATCATTAAAGCTTTGGCTAAGGCATGCAGAGAAAGGATGAGAGAGTGGCCAAAGCTGCTACCATATGCCTTGTGGGCTGACCGTACAACTCATAGCTCAGTGCAGGATATATGCCTGCAGAATTAATGTATGGTCAGAAGCCAGTGATGCCAGTTGAAGAAGTAATTCTAACTTGGAATG
Organism: Cibotium barometz; assembly: GCF_041138505.1. Classification (NCBI taxonomy): domain Eukaryota; kingdom Viridiplantae; phylum Streptophyta; class Polypodiopsida; order Cyatheales; family Cibotiaceae; genus Cibotium; species Cibotium barometz. The sequence goes on along the minus strand of NC_141081.1, from coordinate 8,160,088 downwards.
TATTGCCCTGGGTGGAAGGATTGAGCAGAGATGACCTCCTTGCATTGCGAATAAGACAGTTGGAGAGGAGGCCTGAAGATGTAGAGCTTGCTAAAGCTCGCTTGAAAGATGCAAGGCTGAAAAATAAAGAAAGATTTGATAGTAGACACAGACTCCGGCCAAAACCTATTGAAGAAGGTGATTGGGTTCTAATGTATGATAGTAGCCTTGACAACCAATTCACTGTTCAAAGAAAATTTACGAAAAGATGGTTTGGCCCTTACATTGTTAAGCATGTGCATGGAAATGCCACGTATACTCTGTGTGAGCTTGATGGAACAGAAGTAAAGAATCTTGTAGCTGGCAAAAGAATCAAGATATTTAAAAGAAGGCATGATGGTGATCCTTTTGATTCACAAGAGATTCAGGATGAGAGGCTTGACAGTGGTAGTATGGATATGGTTGAAGAGGAAGAGGATGATCTTCCTGGAACTGCAGAAGATGAAGACGACATCCAGTTATATGTGGACCTTGATGATGATTTGGCACATACCAGAGGATGTGCAGGTTTAGAGGGGGTGGATGTCGTGCCATGGCACGTCTATGATGTGAAACCGTGCATGTGAGGCCATCAAATACACATCCAGATGCATGGGGTTAAGTGCCATGACGAGTCAATATATGATGCCATGTACATATGTTCATATTGTATATGAGGTTCAATAAGACAAGCTGATAGATTTAGGAGTTTTTTGTATATGAGTATGGAGGATGATGTTTTTGCTGTTACTCAGAGCTCATGGGCAGGTTAGAAGCATCCAGTTATATATGATGGCATGAGGGCATACCAATGCACAAAGGAATGCATTTATGAAGGCATGGAGAAATACTTGAATGAGCAATTGGGGATTCTATAAATCACATGGGCCGATATGATGATTTATAAACTATGAAGGTGTCAAGAGAAATGGAGATTTAATGAGCATCACAGTGCCGAGGAGTTCATTGAATGTTGGGGAAATGTGGAGATAGAAAGTGTGAGAATGCTTTGGGAATCTTGTGTTTGTGCCAAAGCAGAGAATTCAAAGAGTCATCGGCTAAAATGCCTTATGGGTGAATGTATGTTAAGGTTATGCCTTGCAACCTTAGTGCTAAGGTTAAAAAAAAACAAAGCATATTTGGGATTTTTCTAGAAAGCATAGAAGCGAAATGCGCAGCTTTTTTTAAATGGCATGTATAGCTGGAAAAAGGTGGTGGGGGGGGGCGCCGAGTTCACCGCGGGAAAAATAGAAAAGGCGCCGGAGGCAAACGGCGAAAAACCAGAGTGTGAGGAAAATTTTGCAGAGTTAAGGAACAGTGGCGTTGAGGACCAGAGGATTTCATTTGAAGACCATATCTTCTGCGCATAGCTTTTAGGTGCTAGAAATGAAGGGAAAATTGAGTGCTATATGATGATGTGCTTTTTTGGAAAATCAAAGCTCACAGTCAGCGCAGAGGCGACTGACAACTGTTTCACCATTCCTTTCTCCATCGTGTTACCGGCGCTGAAGCGACCTTTATGGATTAACAAAAATAAAAAAAATCGAAGTGTTCACTCGTCGCATCATTCAGATAAGCTTAATTTTAAAACCACCTTATTTACTTTAGAAAAAGGGCATAACATATAAGTCCTTAAAAGATTTGGAATATATGGGAAAAAGCTTGTGAACAAGATATAATTTTGGGGGAACTTGGAGTTTTGTAAAATCACGGAAGATGGCCTTGTTTCTGCTTGACTGAGTTTTGGAAATTATGTACATGAAATAGCTATGCCGTATTCTATCTTTTGCTTGTGAAATGTTAGAATATTAAGGCAGGTTTTCAGGTGAAAAAGAGCATCATGATATAATGGTTTTAATGGCACTGGATGTAAAGGATGTAACTGGACACATGTATATTGGAAAAATGGGAAGGCTTTGTTATGCCCACATGTGAATGGTTCAAAGGATTTCATGCAATTTTGTGCAATCAACGTAATGAATTCAAGGATGTATTGAGTCAAGTTGACACAAGTAATTGTCATTGGAAATAGTGATGTTCAATACTCCTTGGGAAATTTTGTGCGTGAGTTTCCTTGTTGGATTTGACATTCACTCTCACAGCTAGAAGTTTCGTACTTTCCTGGCTGTACCGCACACTTCACGACAACGTATGCGTCAAGCTTGGCCACGAGAGGTGGGTGGGCACGTTCGTCTTCCGCCTGCACCATGGATTATATCAAAGAAAGAGGAGAAGCAGGTAAAGCAGGCCATCATCACTTTGCGTACTCCCACTGGATGCATGAGATCATTGAAGGGAGCCTTTACAACCACTAAGAAAAGAGGCGTTGAGCAACTATATGGGTTGAAGTCCCACGATTGGCACAAGATGCTTCAAGTAAGTGTTTTCCAAGTCTTGTACGTACGTTGAAATTAAATTTTGTAATGCCATAAACCATAAATGTGCTCTTATGTGCGCAGTTCATACTACCTACTAGCATCGACCATTGTGCGAATAAGAGTTTGAAAAAATGTATTTATAAGATGGGCGAGCTTGTGAGGTATGTAAAACCCATGCTCAGATCACCCTTCATTATACCTTGCAAAATGAACGTGCATGAGGTATAACGTACTATTTATTTATTTTTCAGATATGTTAGTTCCAAAGCAATTGATCCAGCCACGTTGGATGATGCGCGTGTTATGGCAGTGGAGGTGGTTTGTTTGGTAGAGGAGACTTTTCCGCGAACCATTCTCACAAGTCAACTACATCTCATTGTGCATTTAGTGGACGAAATTGCTTTATGTGGTACTGTGCATGCACGTTGGATGTTCTTCCTAGAGCGCTTCATGAAGACCTTAAAAGACTTTGTGAGGCAAAGTGCAAGGCCTGAAGGAAGCATGGCCGAGGGTTGGTTGATACAAGAGTCTCTTGTATATATTTCAGAATTTCTTGGTCAGGTGGACAGCTCTTTGCCATGACTATGGAGCAATGAAGAGGACTTGAGAATGACCTCTATTGTGCCTCAAGGAAAAGGACAGAGTAAAGTAATTGACAGAACATTGATTGATGATCTCAATTTCACTTGTATCCTTAATAGTGATGTGATGAGCAGATGGGTTACAAGATATGAGGATGCAAAGACAAAAAGGCAAGCAGAAAGAGCTCTCTTTCGGAGGCAACATGGCTCTCGGAAGGCGTACCCCAAGCATCTAGCAACACTTCCGAATGATATCCATGTTGATTGGTTGCATGAGGAAATGGAGAGAGCAGAGAGCGACGAGGGGCTGCATATCACGGCGGAAGAATGGGAGTATGCACGAGGATGCATGTCAAAGGTACATAGAACTAATGTTTTGCATTAGTTGTAAGTGATTTGCTTTTAATATTTATTCACATTGCTTACACAAATATTGCTTCTATTTTGGTCCAGTGCACTATGTTCAATGCTATATGGTGTGAAGGCAAGCATTTTCGAACACAAAGAATTGATGAAAAGAGAAATACACAAGATTGCGGTGTCATTAGTAGCTTTGAGGGAGCTAATGGAAAAATGGATGATTATTGTGGCATAATCCAAGACATATTTAGGCTTGACTTTCGTCGCTTCTTTGTGTATGTTTTGGATGTCAAATGGCAAATGAACGTGGTGGAAAAAGGGCCTGATGCAACGATAAAACGCCATGCAAGTGGATATGTAACTATTGACTCTACAAAGTTCTGGCAAACAAAGAAAGATAGGCTCGTATTGCCACAACAATGTGAGCAGGTATGCATTTTTTTACTAATGTGTTTCATGTACATATATATCTAAGCTCGCGTACCCCTTGACTTTTGATATGCTAATTAATTACTGTACTGTGTGTATTTGAGTAGGTTATCTATCTACCAATGGTGCATGACATCAAATGGTGGTACGTCATCCCTATTGCACCACGTTCCAAAGTGATGTATAATACATTCACTGATATGGAGCATATGGAGGATGTAACAAGCCGCAATGAAGATGACGTCGAACATGCCATTGAAGATGTTGTGATCGATGATCAAGAAATAAGAGATGATCATGATAATGAGGATGAGCATGCCATTTCTCATGATCATGAGAATGACCCTACCATTGAGGATGATGGTGATGTTGATGAGGATGATCAGGACATCGATACCATTATCAATGGAGTACAGAATATCGATAGTGGAATAAATTTAATCGTAGCCTTACCAATTGATCAAATGGATATTGATGTTGATCGTTTGGCAAGGATGGATCTTATTGAAGATGAGATCGAACCCTAACCAATCCGTCACTGTATGTTCTAAATTGATGACATTTCTATCATCTCATATGCATGATTTATTTTTGAATATATTTCATTGTTGTAAATGCATGTAGTGGGATTGTGTAATGATGTATACTGTAATGTACTATGAGATGGTTTAAGGAAAATAGTTTTTAATTTTGTAAAGGAATTCAGTTTTTTTTTCAGTTTTTCTCTGCCATGCGTGTATTAATCCATGTATAGTAGCGTGTATTTATCCGTGTATAATAGCGAGTATTACCCCGTGAATATTATCGTGTATTTATGCGTGTATTACTGCGTGTATATAAACGCGTTTATACACGCGTTTATAAATGCAAATATACACGCAAACTTAAATGCTAAAATACACGCGAACTTAAATGCTAAAATACACGCGCCCGATTCTATTCAAATACAAGCGCGACCATACACGCGTTCGTAATTTATCGCGTGTATGAAACGCGTGTATGGCAGCATTGTCTTGTAGTGTAACCAAATGCACCACAAGATGCAATTGGCTAGTGAGAATTGTTTTAGGAAAGCTGTCCTCGATCATACACACTACCTCAATAGCATTGAGACGAGCCATCTCAATGGATGTAGGATCTATATCCTTTAAGGATATGTACCTACATACATAGCAATCATGTGTACTATTTACAAATACATAACTTGTGAGTGCATGAGAATACCAAATAAGCAATATAACTTAGTGAATTGAAGAGAAGATTCATACCTCACCAAGCTTCCCATTTTGTAAATAGCCTCTCTCACCTTCTTGTCTCCACAACCAACTATAACAATTGCAAGAATAAACTATGCATAGAAAAAAAATGGAAGTTAGTATACGAGCTTACAAATTATATACCATAAAGAGAAAATGAATAAGTGAATATTTATATACTTGTAATATCTTGTGCCAATCATGTGTCTTGAGGGCATATAATTTTTTCTCTCCTTTCATTTTATTCTTTGTGAAGGCACCCTTGAATGAATGCATTACTCCTGTTGGTGTATGAAAAGAGGCAATCACACTTTTCACCTTATTGTGCTCCCTCTTGGTTAATACCCATAGTGCCTTTGGTAGGACTATGTTGCCACTCTCACTTTCAATTTGCCATGCACTTTGAAGGCGTCCAATGTTTTGTAAGTCATCCCTTGCACCCTTTGTATCTCTTTTACCAATTAAATGGTCCCAAATATTTGTTGCCACATTCTGGAAGTTATGCATGGGATCCAAGAGATGATTGATCTTCATGTCACACCAATATGGAAGTTGAAAGAAGATTCAGTGTCTAGACATCCCATTTGGTGGTGGATTGGTGGGAGTGCTTCTCCATGCCTCAAACCAATCTCTACCTCTCATCACAAGTGGCGAGATATCATGTGGCACATACTTGGGACATGAAAGAGGGAGAAATTGATGATGTTTGTCATATACCACCTTTTTAAGTGTAGAGAGTCTTTCTGAAGCAAGTGATGGTCCACAAATCAGACATGCATGATGTCTAGATGTTGCCAAACCTATTTTTAAATTGAGATGATTGCGATAGAGATATAAACTTGAAGTTTAAAGGTTAAATCCTTATGCATATAAGGTTCAAGTAGGTACTTGAGCACTAAGAGAACCCGGGGTAGTCGTGCATCATCCAAAGCAAAACTTCTTTCACCTCGGCTTCACACCTATTTATTGGCCTTGAAACATCATGTACTTTGATACCTCGCTATAGTGTCTCAATCTCCTTAATAAAAGGCTTGAGGTACACATCCATGTTCACCACCTTATACTTTCTTGGACCAATTTTGGTGGAAAATATGCACAATTTTGGGACAATTCTTTGTTAGATCCAATACAATGTTTACTGTGCGATATGCAAGATTTATTATTCAGGGGATGTTCTCAACAAGCATTTGAATAATGCGATATGATTTATGTACTATTGTACATTTGTAACAAGTATATATGATGTTGGTGGGATGTAAATTTGCCTGCACACACACACACACATGCACACCAAGAATTAAGTTTGTTTATATCACATAGCCTCCAGTTGACCATCAAACACAAAAACTTTAACAAAGAAAGGATACTCAATGTAACTTTAAGTTGTAAGAAAGACTAGGTGATAGAATTAAAAAGATCACCATCTGTACAAAATTCTTGAACAATGGGTGAACCATAAATCCAAAAGCTTAAGAAAGCCTTACAATCTAAATAATGATTGAACTATGAGTTTGGTAGCTTCATACAACATTGCTAAAAGATTACGAAGCTAGTTGCCCATGTGCTAACAAATCATTTTTGCTCAACTGCACTGACGTGTGATGGTGCCTCACTTTCATGTTGATTCAATTGATTCTGTTTGGCCTTGAGTATTATAGCCTTTGGAATCTTGATTTTCTCTGGAAGTCATCCACCCTTGGGCTTCCATGCCCAAATGATGCAGCTAGTGTCTTCCCAGCGCCGCTGAGGATCATTTCTGTTTTCTTGCCAATACTTGTTCCAGCAATCCTTATAAACCTCCACATCACTTGCATTCTTCTTCTTTGAAATTGGTCCCCAATATTCTATCTGAACTTGTAGGTAGTTTATCGAGTTGTTTTGATCAACATCACTTGTTGTCACTCCTAACCATATTGGGTAATTTGCATCACAAGGTTGTACAAGCACAAAATCTCCTTTAGACACATCAAGAGTCGGGTTGAACTCTTCAGCAAGTCTGCATGGACCACAATAATGGTCCTCATTTACATCAAACCTTTCATCTACATCATCCTCCACTTGAAGGTTAAGAGGCTCAGCTTTTTCGCATACACTCCTTGGCCAAAAGTCATGAAATCCAATGTCTTCCCTTGCACTAGGGGTTTGCATGTTTAGCATAAGATTCTCCCAATAGGCAAGGACCGGATTGATCCACTTAGCATAATCACTTTGGTCTCCTTTCTCTTGCAAGTGCTCTTTCCACCAATTGACATGTTTTTTTAAGCCCTCCACAACCTTCTCATTTTCCTTAACATACTCAAAGGGTGGTAATACTTTTGGAAAACCTTCAGGAAGCTTGGGTCCTCCCTAGTCATTTCTCTTCCATAACTCTATACCGCTTTCTAGTAACCAATCAACATTTTTGGGGTGTACTTTGTATTGCATCAAAGGTATTCCATCACTCATATAAAACCTGAATTGCAATGGCTTTGAATGTCCAATCAAGCTATCGGCTCCATAATTAATGTAAGCATCCCTTGACAAAGCCTTTGAAGTCTGCCACCTTTTGTATTACAAAGGGTGCTGGATGCATGCTAACACACTCATTAAAGATCTTTATTAAATGTGGAAATGTGACAATGGTTTGTTTCCTCAACTTCTCAGAGAAGCGACTAAACAATGCATCAATATCTTCATGAGTATGACCAACCATAAGAAAACCAAGCTGCACCATGTCAAACACTCCTCGTGCAACCAATAGGGATAGATAAACAAATACATAACGATTCTTATTTTCAAAACCACAATTGTCAAGTTGCAACAACAACGTCCTTGGCAATCTCTTGAAAAATGTCCTTGAATTTGATGGCATTAAACTTGAGGCATTGACATTGCCCCTATCCTGCACGTGTGTTAGTATGAAAGACTGACTGCATATGTGAAGAACAGTTTTCCTTTGTATCCACATTTGTTTCTACATGTGTCTTTGCATCTGCATCTTCAATGCTTTGCTTGCAATATGCGTTTCTCTCCTTTAGCACTTCCATATGAAAGACTGACTGCATATGTGAAGAACAATTTTCCTCTATATCCACATTTATTTCTACATGTGTCTCTACATCTGCATCCTCAATGCTCTCCTTGCAATATGCGTTTCTCTCATTTAGCACTTCCATATGCTGATAGAGGGCCATAGTAGACAAAGCACAATAAAAAAGATCTGTTCGTGGTTTTGCATCTGAGTTTTGTGAGCTCAAGTCACCATACATGGGTTGCTCTACTCTTTCTAAGTTTCTTAAACATTTTGAGAGAGATGAAATTGTGAAGTTGGGATCACTTGGCCCATAAGCCCAAGGCAAAGTGACCATAAGCTGTTTGTCCATGTCCATGAGTGAGCATTCCTGTTAAGGATACTGGAAGCCTTTCAACCCCATTGAGAGATTTAGGAACTGGTTTAATTTGTGGTATGGCAGTCTTGCTCTGGTCCATCTTATCATGTATAATACACAAATACCTGTTTGGGTTTATTTCGGAAGAGCTCCTCCAAGCATAGTATAGATTTCTACAACTCATTTACTGCAACATGTGTGCCTTTCTTTGTGCCATGTATCTGGCACGCTCCTCTTGATTTTTTGTTGATTTCAACTTGACCTTGATTGCCGTACAAATGTTGCATTTTGAGAAGGTGCTGGTTTTTGATAAACTAACTGTCTTGAACTCTGTGTTCCACAATCTTGAGAATGATGGTTGTGAGAGTGTCCGGTATTCGAATGAGACAAGTGTGTCATTCACTTCATGCAATATATCCGCCTATTTGTACATTGCTGGTAGAACACGTTGGGTCTCGCGGGCTCCATGCATAGTTGTCCTTGACCTATGTGGCATTTGATCGGCATTATTATCTATGAAGCCTTGTATGATTGATTTTGCCATCTCAACATGTGCCATGCCGTTTCATATTATCCCACTACTGTTGCCATGACTGACATTACATGCACCATTCAAGAACTTTTTTTTGAACCTATAGAATGTTGACTTACCAATGCCATGCATTACATATCATGGTTTACTACAAACCTTCTTCCCATCAAATGTGAACTCAAAGCACTCGTCATCTTGACCTTGTCTATAGGCCATGCTGATGCAATCCAGTACAAATGTGTATTGTGTACTATACCTCTGTCCCCAAAAGTGTACCCTAGCTTGCATGATTTTGGATCTATCTCCAAAATTACAACATCGCTTCTCGCAACAATCAATGGTTGCAATGTTGTGAATGTTTGCAACATCACATTTTTTGCTAGCTCCATGGGTTTTATCGTAATTTTTCATTACCCTTACCCTATGGACATAGCTCCTTTTCTTATTTGTCCCTTCAATGATATCATAGTCAGTGATCATGGCATCATGGTGTCTGTCATCATCAGAACTATCGCCATCATTGCCCTCTACATCATCATCCTCTTTTTCATCACTTGAATTGTTTAGGCTGTCAATATTTTTTTGCATGAAGTGATCTTGAATACCCTCATCAATAGAAGAAGATTATGTGTCCACTAATGGTTCCCCATTCTCAAATGTGAGTTCCCTGATCGGCCAACTAACCAAATTCAGACCCGAAACACAAGTTAAACTTGGATGCAAAGATCCTTCTATAATGACACCCAAGCTACTCTCCCCTAGTTCTCTACAATTTATAGCCTCGTATGGGTGGACCAGCAATACTACTCCATTGCCAAGTTCTGTAGATCTGTTATCATCCTAGAGGATGACACTTTTCTTTTTCCAACTCTCCCTATCTATAAAGTGATCTTCTTGATCAACAAGAATTATCCTCTTTGGTATTAGTAATGTCTTTGTCCATAACAAGGTTGACCAATGGCAATGTGATGATGCTTCCAACTGCTTGAGACATTGTTCTTGCGTCCATTGTGGCAAATGGAATGAGAAATGTGTCATCAAAGCTTTGTTGAACATGTATTTCTGCACATGTCGCACCAATGAATTGAAAACCACATGTTTGAGATGCATCAATGGAATGAATAACCCCGCGTGCCTTCCTTGTAGAACCATCAATGAGAAACATTGAAGCACCTTGTTTTAGACTCTGCAATCCCTGAGAAAATAAAGATCTCAATAAGAAAGATTGAAGGGATGTTTTTATGGTAGTACACAAAACTATAAATGTAATTCAATCTCAACATGAGTTCAGGCTCCAACCAAAGTTTGAATCTCACCTATCAATGCTAGTTTGCTATAGTAGGAGGCTCCATGAGCCTCACCATCATATGTTAGTTTGCTAGGAGGCTCCAGTTAAAGTTATCATCCTCACTTGCATAATATATTAGTTTGCATATGTTAGCTAGAAGGGTAGGCTCCTCCAACAAAAGTTTGAGTCTCACCTGTGGATGCTAGTTCGCTTCTAGGAAGCGGAAAAGTAAAGTTGTAGGAAGCTGAAAGTATATTTGGGTGTATGGGAAAAGAGGGAAGAAAAGAAGAAATCTCAAGCTCAAGCTCAAGGCTCAAACTTGAGTTTGAGCCTTGTCTATTACACAAGCAAGTAGGAATAGAAAGGGAAGCTAGGATAATCCCAGAGAACAAGTGGGGTGTGGGTGAAGAAGGGTATATAAACAAAAGTGAAACTAACTATAATCAAAAGACCTGGGGCCTGCAGCCTGCGGCCTGGGCTTGGGCTTGGGGAATGAAATCAAAATCGAAATTTCTTTCTACATGATGACACCTGCACCCACCCCCTCTCTCTCTCGCCATTCACCTCTCTCTCTCTCGCCATCGCCAACCACCTCTCCCTCTGCAGTGCCCCCCTCTCTCTCTCTCTCTCTCTCTCTCGCCATCGCCCCCCTCTCCTCTCCTCTCGCAACCATCCCCCTCTCCCTCTCTCTCTCTCGCCATCGCCCCCCTCTCCTCTCCTCTCGCAGCCACCCCCCTCTCTCCCTCTCATGTAGAGCAGTGCCCCGCTGCCCCTCTCTCCCTTTGCAGTGCCATGCCCCTCCCCTCTCGTGCAGTCGCAGTGCCGCCTGCCCCCCTCTCCTCTCGTGCAGTCGCGCCCGTCCCACCCATGCAGTTCATTTGAAATTTGAATTTCAAATATTTCCCCCCAACTACCTGCTCGGCACCCGCGCCCCAAATTTAAATTTATAATTTCCCCCCAACTATCTGCTCCGCGCCGCCTGACTTTGAAATTCAAATTTTCCATCCACGTAAAAAAAAGAATGACTGACCTCACACATCCCTTCCATTATAAAAAACCAACTTCGCATTTGAACCAACCCAAAGGACTTGTGAACCCTAAACACGATTAACGCGATTCTGCACCCAAAGCACAAGCGATTCTGTGTGGTGAGCGAACGCGATTCTATGTGGTGAGCGAACGTGATTCTGTGTGGCGAGCGTACACTTCTTGTAATCGACACCATCGTATGCAATAATCATCTCTGTTTCCTGTCTCTGAAGTACTCGCTTAGCCTATGTCCTCCTGCATTTCAAACAAGTCCTTTTCCTCCCGCAATTGACACGTCTACATTGGTTTCTGTTGAAATGTCAAGCTCGTATACAGCTGGAGGATAGCACATGGGTGCTGACAGAGTGACAGTATGGTAGATAGATATCGTGTGGTGTGTTTATGACCGCGTCCAGCTGGTCATGTGTGGTGTGGACATTACATTAGGTTTACTTTGTAGTGTGGACATAACACTATGTTGTGTTCTCCTTTGTGTGTGTGAGAGAGATGGTGACTATGGCTTCTCTCCTTCTCTATGATTGATGGATATGGATTAGGGTTTGCTTCTCTTGTGTGTGCTCTCTCTTGCTTCTGTTTTTTATCATGGTATCAAAGCCTAGAGCTCATTAGCTGTGTTGTGAGAGTGAGTGAGAGAAGAGGGAAGAAGAAGAAAAAGCTGTGAAGGAAGCCATTGGAGCTTGGAGCAAAGGAAAAGCTGTGGAGCACACATCGGCATCAGATCTGAGAGCTAAGGACCATTGGTAAGTGTAGCAAGACCCCCTCTGCGGATTGCAGGTATCAAGAGCAAGTGTAAGAGAAGATTAAAGGTGCAAAAGAAAGCAAAAAATTTTTGTTTTGAAGATTTCATGGAAAGTTTGTGAATGAATGTACTTTGGCGCATGTATTTTGGGAAATGCAAGCAAAGAAGTGAAGGTCTCATGTATTTGGAAGGGCACATGTACTGGCAACTCAGGAGCAAATCATTCATGCAAAAAAATTGATGCATTACAAGTGATGTGTGAAGGAAAAATTCTGGTTTTGTGAACTCCTGCAAAACAGAAAACAGACTCCCCGTGGAGGATCAATTGCGGAAGCTAGAGGAAGAATTGAGCTAAACCCTTCAAGCACATGTTATTTTAGGTCATTTCTAAGGTGCTGATGATGTCAATGAGCATTTGCCCTTCTTCTACAGCCCCCAGGAGCAGGCGGCGCATCATGGAGCAGATTCTTGGACAGGTTTCAAAGATTATGGCCTAATTCCCTCATTTGGACACCAAATTGGATGCTTTAAAGCTTGGAGTACTTAGCAAAAGTGTTATTGAGAGCAAGATAACATTTGGGGCAGATCACTTGATGTATTTGGAGCTCATTGAACTCAATTAGCAGAGGTTTGCAGGTTTGCAGAAAGTCTGTCCAGAAACAGAGCATTATTAATCAAGGCATTAATCCTTGTCTATATCAAATTGGCCTAATTACTTTGGTATAAGTAGAGTCCTATGAGTTGCTAAACTTTTGATTCAAAAAGTTTTGAATTTGGATAAGATTTGAAGGAGATAGAGCACTTTTAGTGAGAGGTGGTACCTAACAGATGCAGAAAAAAGCAAACCAGGGAGCTACAAAAATTGGTGGTTCTCATTCACCTTGAAGAATTTGATCAAACCCTTCTAGGATATGTTGGAGCAATGTGTTGGGAAGCCAATGCAAGTTGAATCATTGAATTTGGACAAGATTTGAAGGATTTAGAGCATAATCTTGACTGGTTACTGCGATTACTGGCGAGAAAAAAACCAGAAAATTTTTTGTGAAGGAGTATCATTTGGTTTCAACTTTGATCGAGTGTACATTGTTGGTGAATCATTGTGGGATGTTAATGCACACAATTTTCAAGCATTTGATGTGATTTGGAGAGATTTTAAGCTTTACAGGTCCGGCATACAACTTGTCAAAGGGGTACATCTACTATATTTTTTGCAACAATGGGAGATGGTCCGATACAGATTGTTGGAGAGAAGCTTGACCGCACTAACTTTCAAGTGTGGAAGTTTCGAATGAAGAGTTTTTTGAAAGGCAAAGGTTTATGGAGTCTTGTCTTGGAGGAAGACCCGGAGCCATACCTACCTCCTCAACCAAATAATGCTCAGTTACTGGCTCACAAGCAATGGGTAGAGTGGTCTTCGGAAGTGTTGCATTATTTTTCCATATGTGTAACAGATGCCTTGCTTATTCACATCCAAGATGCAGATACACCGAAAGAAGCATGGGGTATATTGTGCCGAATGTATGAGACAGACACTGGTGCAAGGAAGATACAACTAAAGCAACAGATTCAGAGTGTAACACGAAGGAATCGGAGTATACATGAGTATGTTCAGGAAATCAAGGTTTATGCAGATTCCTTGTCATCAATCCATGCCCCAATGGATGACGATGATTTGGTTGCTCTCACATTACGTGGTTTAGGCAAAGAATACAAATCTTTTGACACTTCCATCTCAGTAAGGTTGGGAGGAATGCCAAACTTTAATGAGCTTGTGTCATTGCTCATTGTGGAAGAATTGAAGCTTGGCCTTGGTGGTATGAGTGTTACAGGTGGTGCATCCTCGTCAAGCAATGATGAGCATGCAAGGAATCAGGCTTTTTACTCATCTAGAGGCTTTCGAGGCAGGGGGAGATTTACCCCTCGAGGCCGTGGAGGACGTGGTTGGAATGAAAGGTCTACTCAACCACAATCAAATTAGAATTTTTAGAATTCACAGTCATCATTTGGATCACGTGGAGGTCGTGGATTTCAATCCCATAGGGGGAGATTTGGAACAGGTGCTCGTGGTAGAGGACGATGGCAAGGTCCTCAACAAAATTTGAATGGGATTGAATGCCACTATTGTGGCAAACTTGGACATATGGCAAAAGATTGTTACAAAAAGCAGAATGATGTGAGGAATGGAAGACCACAACATGGAAATTATGCATCTACGAGTAACAATGATGGGAGTTCAAATCATCTTTTTGCAATGAAGCACATTATGGGGACAATGGATTCTCAGAATGCAGGAGATGAGTCATGGTATATGGATTCAGGTGCCTCAAACCACATGACATGTCATGGTGAGTGGTTTGAGAAGATGCAACCATTGGATACAAATGGTTATGTGGTCACAGGAGATGATACTCAGCATCTTATAACACATGTTGGCAGTGTGCCTTTGAGGATGCATGATGGAAATGTGAAGAATATGTCAGAAGTGTTATATGTACCATCCATCACAAAGAATTTGGCATCTGTAGGCCAAATGGTTGAGCAGGGATTACAAGTAAGATTCAATGAGAATGGCTGTTTTGTGGAAGACTTTAAGCATGGCTGTAGATTGATTGCCAAGGGCAAGAAGGAAGGAAGGTTGTTCAAATTGGATGCAGGCATACCAGAATTGAGCTCAGCCATGTTTTCAAAGAGCAATGGGATTGTGCAGGACATTGACATGTGGCACAAGAGGACTGGACATGTCAATATACAGAGATTAAAGAACATGCAAACAAGAGGCATTGTCAGTGGATTGCCTCGATTCAAATATGATGGACATATGCATGTTTGTGAAGCCTGTCAGTTTGGAAAGCAGGCAAGGTTGAGGTTTCCTAGAGAAGGAAATATGAGTAACAGGCCACTTGAGATAGTACACAGTGATGTATGGGGCCCTGCACAAAATCCATCTATCAAAGGAAGTCTATACTATGTGACATTTATAGATGACTTCAGCAGGATGACATGGATATATTTTTTGAAAGAGAAGAGTGAAGTGCTGGAAAAGTTCATGGATTTCAAAGCTCTTGTAGAAAAGCAATATGGCTGTTGGATTAAATGTTTGAGAACAGATGGAGGTGGTGAAAACACCTCAAAAGCTTTTGAGGATTTCTTGCGGAAGCATGGGATAAGAAGACAGTTGACATGCAGGTATACACCTCAACAGAATGGTGTGGCTGAGAGAAAGAATCGAGTCATATGTGAAGTGGCAAGGGCAATGCTCTATGAAAAGAGCATGCCAGATTACTATTGGGCAGAAGCATGTGCTACTGCAGTGTATATCCTGAACAAAACACCTACAGCAGCCATTCATGGAAGCACGCTAGAGATGCGGCTTACAGGTTACAGGCCAGACATTGGACATCTCAAAGTCTTTGGATGCGTAGCTTATGTCCATGTGCCTGATGAAAGAAGACGGAAGTTGATCCTAAGGCAGAGAAATGTGTATTTGTTGGATATGCACTAGATCGAAAGGCCTACAAATGTTATAACCCTCAAACTAGACAAGTAGTCATCTCACGAGATGTAGTGTTTGATGAGCTTGCTAGTTGGTACAAAGTAAAAGATGAGGGAGTTATTGACTCACTTGAGGCAGATGTGTCTGTGAACTTGCCATCACAAGCAAGTTCTAGTTCTACTACTATGTCTGGGCCAGCAGCAGCAGAAGCTGAGAGTAGTATGCATAAAATCAAAATTAATGAGAATAACTCTTTTGAAATAAAAATAAATTTCTTTATGTATCTTTCTATGCATAAAGTCAAAATTTGATGAAAGTAACGCTTTTATAAAAAAACTCTTTTATGCATCTATTTATGCATAAATTCAATTTTAATGAAAGTAAGACTTTTAAAATTAAAAAAATCTTTTATGCATCTATTTATACATAAAAATCAATTTTGATGAAAGTAACACTTTTATAATCAAAATATTCCCAACATGCATCTTTCTATGCATAGAAATTAATTCTAATAAAAATAACACTTTTATTATAAAAATATTTCTAATATGCATTTTTCTATGCATAGAATAAAAATAACACTTTTAGAATACACAAGCGGTGGGGATTACTCTTTTTTAATAATAAATGATAAAACTTATTTCACAAAATTTTGCCATAACCTCCTTTGTATGGCTGACCATTTTTCATTTTTTTTCATTCTCAAGTTACTTAGACATTATCCCAAATGGTTTAAAGCATTCTAAACTAATCAAATTCTATTTTTAAAGAAAAACAATATGAAAAGTTTAATTCTAACAATTTGATTACACATCTATGATAAAGAAAGGCTGAATTCAAGAATTAAGAGAGGGGGAAAGCCTTTCCAACAAGGCATAGCATCATTTTTCATTTTATAGAAAATAAAAATTAGAAAAAGATTAAATGGAATAAAGAAAAAGTAGGATTTCTAGCTTACATGAATTTTTGTGAGCTTTCCTTTGGCTTGATGGTTTTAGGGATCTACTCTTGTTTACAACAAGAGTGTCCACCAATTCTTTTGAAGAGGAAATGGTCAAAAACTAATGAAATATCAATAAATTCACTGTTTTTTGGCTCTGGGGGGAGGAGTAGAGTAACAGTGCATAAAACACTATTATGCATTTACAAAGGGGGAGGCTTCATTTATAGGAAAAAGTGAGCCTCTAACCAAGCAAACTGATTCTAGAATTTTCCAAATCAGTTTGGTCAAATTTTGACCATTTTTAGGTCAGTTTCATGAGGGGAATTCCCCCACACTGAGGTGTCAAAAATGCATCATTTCTTCTAAATATCTCTTCTTTTTTAACTAATAACCTTGTCCTTAGTCAACTCTTCATCTTATGTGATTATTTACTCATTTTTGGAGGGATTTCCTTTTATTCTTCAATTTATCTCCTCCCTACATTTGGATTAATATAATTGGTCCATAGGAACCTTAGTTCAAAAATTCCAGAAAATCTGGACCCTTAGGCTAAGGTCCTATTTACCTGATTTCAATTTATTTCAATTGCACATTAGAAATTTCTTTTTGAATATTAGTTTCAGGGGAAACCATTTTAGACACTAGGAGGATTTTTATATCCAAAAATATCTCAATTTTGAATTACCTCGCTCTAGACATTTTCTCTCTCTAAGCTAAAACAGGGTAAAATAGGATCTTTCTTTTATTTCACAGAGGGGAATAATTATAAGATTAGAAGGGGAGGTTTTTACACCTACACACCTCAAAAGCCAGAAGGAGGAATCTTACAGGGGGCATGGGTCTCACAGCCGGTATCAGAGCTTTGTTGAAAGCTTAAGAATTGAAGACGATTTTTGTCTGGAATTTATAATGAAATCTTAGAAAGGTGCATTCATATGTTGTATTTTCATTCAGATCAAGCTTCACTGATGAAGACTTATAATTGATAAATTGGATTGTATAGATGGACGCCCCGTACCCCCGACCTTACCCAAAATTAGGATATGACTGCCTTTGCTTTTGAGCATATCCTCTCCTCTGCCTATGTGGTTCTCAGGGAAATATATACATGCATGTTTGCAATCAGCGTGACAAAGGCTGAGACAGAACGTCTCTTTATCTATGGTTTTGTTGAGGCTAGGGGTGGTTCGTGGTGTTATATTTTATCACCCCACACCTCAAGATTTTAGGGTCACTTGTCATATTTTCAGACTTCTCAGTCATTTTATCTCGAGGAGAAGTATTGTTACACCAATGGCGGTGAGGGCACCCATGTATCACGACATGTCCACATTGCACTATCGCCACTTCATGCGTATGTAATTAAGGCATTGACTTTTTGGAGCCATGTTTCTCTATGTATATATTATAAACCTTATGAAAATAAATAATGTTTTGTAAAAATTCCAGTTGTCTAAGTGATTGTGACCACCAGATATCGAGTTTAAAGGAATAAGTTATATTTTCTCAGGACGTATGTCATGGATCTATAGTAGAACGATTACCTTGTTTGAAGGAATTATTTTTGAACTTCTTAAGGAATTATTTTTGAACTTCTTAAGTCTAAGAATCTCGTAACAAAGTTGAAAAGAAAATTTAATGATGTATCATTTTGGCATAATCATGAGACGTGCACATCGTGGTAGATAGCTAGATCCTCACACGAATGAGGATGAGCTTGACCCTGACGTTCATAAAGCTCTACATAGATCTCAGCCATGTCCCTCAAGGGCGAAGGGGGGAACACTTAGGTGAGGCCGTAGAAAAGTGGATCGAAGCTATGGAGGAGTACTTTAATGTCACATGTTATAACAAAAAAAGTAAGGTGGCTCTTGCCATAGGTTGAAGATCATAGAGATAGCCAGAGTAGCATGGAGGAACCACTACGAGACAAAAACTGCTTGGATCGGAACACCCAAGCATGGAATGATCTCAAAGCATACCTCAAAAAGAGATTTTTTCCTCCATGCTTCTTGGAAATAAAGATGAATGAGTTCCTAGAGCTAACCCAGGAAAGACGAACTACGAAGGAATATCACCAGGCATTCGCTCTACTCCGCAAATACTCGCCACCGCTGGATGAAGAAAAACTGATGGCCAGGTTCATTTGGGGAATAAACGAACCTTTGGATACCTTGGTAAAGAATGCTAAGCTAGTTTTTATGTCTGAAGCAGTGCGGATGGCGAAGGATTTCACCAAGGCATTTGTTGTCAAGGTCTCGCCAAATCCAGCACCCTCATCTTTCAAAAGATTCAAAACCCCAGGAAGTAAACTTTCCACCTCCTAAGAGACAGCAAGGTCCTAATTAACCCAAGATACGGGAAGTTTCAGAATGGAAGGAAGGCCTTTTCCTCCGAACACATTTTCTGGAACTCCGGCTCTTTCCAGGATGTAGAAGAAATAGCTTAGAAGTGAGAATAGATGTTTTGGCTGTCAAGGTTTTGGGCACCAGCTCAAGGACTGCCCAACTCCTTCTATGTCAATGGGCCAGGGAAGCCAAGGTCCTAGAGTGCCGAGACCGACCCCTTCATATATCAATCTAATCAAGGTCCCTCTCACCAAAATCAGGGCAAGCCTAGAAGAATGCCAACTCAGCTTGCAGCAGCCTCAATGCAGAGTAGTCTCAAATCCCCCTCCTAGAATTGGGGAAGCCAGTGAGAGAGAGTTCCACCCCAGAGAGCAGCAGCCAAAGTCACCACAATAGCTGATGTAGTGGAGGAAGAAAGAGGAGGAAGAAAGAGGATAAATTTATGCTGCCATTGAACATCAAGGGCAGAATTGTCAGTTCTCGGTCATTTATACTCCAGCAAAGTACAAGGGTAAGCACTTTAAGCTTTTGATTTATTCAAGCAGTATGCATTCTTTTATTTCCCTAGGATGTTTACGTAAGTTAGTCCTAGATCAAAAAATAGGAAAACCTATGCAAGTAGAATTGACCAGTGGGAAGATTCTTTTCACACACCATGAGACAAACCGTATTCAGTTTAATCTAGATGGGAATGTAACAGACTACGAGTTTAGAGTCTTACATTTGGGAATCTATGATGGAATACTTGGAATGGATTGGCTCCATAAGAATTAGGCTGACATTCACTGTCACAATGGAACCATCTCTTTCCTCGACCTTCACAGGAATCAATTTCCAGGAACTAGAATTTTTGGATTCCCAGTTCTACAATTAGTCAAAGCTTCTAAGTTGCTAAAAGGACTCAAAAAGAAGTAAGCTGTCTATGTCCTTAAAATGAATTCAATAGATAAAAAATCCAAGGCTAAGGAACTAGAGTGGTTTAACCAGAGTGGTTAAGTGAGTATGTTGATGTATTCCCAGAAGAGCTAACTGAGATGTATTCCCAGAAGAGCTGACTGAGATGCCTTCGACTCATGAAGTAGATCATGAGATAGAGCTAACCCCCTGAAGCTCAGCCCTGATAGCCCAGCCTGCATACAAAATGCCAGTCCTAGAAGCCATAGAACTTAAGGAGAAGTTAAGATAGTTGTTAGAGCAAGGATTCATAAGACTTAGTGTTTCACCTTGCACATGTTCTCTTTCAGAAAAAGAAAGATGGAACGTTAAGACTTTGTATTGATTACAGAGGATTAAATCAGTTGTTTTGATAATAAAAAATAAGTATCCTATCCCTAGGATTGATGAACTTTTAGATCGGTTAAGTGGAACCCAAATGTTTACAAAGATAGATCTCAAATCTGGATATTACCAGATTAGAATCAAGGATCAAGATATCCCAAAGACAGCCTTTAATACTTGCTATGGGCATTATGAATTTATAGTCATGCCGTTCGGATTAACAAATGCTGCAGCCATGTTTATCGCCTCATGCAGGACATCCTCAGAGAATATCCTGGTATACTCTAAGAATGCAATAGATCATGAAGATCATGTGCATAAAGCCTTGGAGATCCTAAGGAAGCACCAACTCTTTGCAAAAAAGAGCAAGTGTGCTTTCTCTGCTGACCATGTCGAATACTTAGGATTTATAGTATCTAAGGATGGGATTTCTCCTGACCCTGCTAAAATCCAAGTAGTCATAGATTGGCCAAAGCCTAAGACAATGAAAGAAGTTAGAGGATTCTTAGATTAACCGTGTGGTATTGAATCTTCATACCCAGGTATGCTCAGATAGCATGTCCTTTGACCAACCTTCTCAAGAATAGTACCCTATTTCATTGGACCGCTATGTGTCAGAGTGCTTTTGATAAGTTGAATACAGCCTTAGTAACCAATCCTATTCTTAAATTGCCAGATTTTTCCATACCCTTTGAAGTAGTAACTGATGCCAGTGGCTTTGTCTTAGGAGGTGCACTCATACAGGAAGGTCATGCGGTAGCCTATTGTTGAGAGTGTTGATATCCCAAGCTCATCTACATCTTCATCGGCAGTACATCATGAGCTTGAGAGGGGCTGTTGAGATTCAAGCTCGATGTCAGTGTGAGCCAGCTATGCTATGTGCTGGCAGATTAGGTAGGAACATGTGTGAGACATAAATGACCGCGTGTCCAGCTGGTCATTGTGTGTGTGGACATTACATTAGGTTTACTTTGTAGTGTGGACATAACACTATGTTGTGTTCCCTTTTGTGTGTGTGAGAGATGGTGACTATGGCTTCTCTCCTTCTTTATGGTTGATGATTATGGATTAGGGTTTGCTTCTCTTGTGTGTGTTACATCCTGCTTCTGTTTTTTATCATGGTATCAGAGCCAAGAGCTCATTAGCTGAGTTGTGAGAGTGAGTGAGAGAAGAGAGAAGAAGAAGAAAAAGCTGTGAAGGAAGCCATTGGAGCTTGGAGCAAAGGAAAAGCTGTGGAGCACACACCGGCATCAGATCTGAGAGCTAAGGACCATTGGTGAGTGTAGCAAGACCCCCTCTGCGGATTGCAGGTACCAAAGAGCAAGTTAAGTGAAGATTGAAGGGCACAAAGCAAAGGAAAAATTCTGGTTTTTTCTCTAAGCTTTCATGGAAAGCTTGAAGTGAATGTATACTCTTGGCAAATGTATACACAAAGGCACATGTATTTGGGCTTGCAAATGTATTAGCAAAGTGGGCACAAGCAACATACAGAATCTTGAAGCAGATTGATGCATACAGATTTGATTAAAATCAAGAGAAAGTGGATTTATGTAAAAGTTTCTGGTTTTTCACAAAACCAGTGGACATACCCCCCGTGGAGGATCAATTGCAGGAGCTAGAGGCAAAATTGAGCTAAACCCTTCATACCCAAGGTAGATTAGGTCATTGCTAAGAGGCCTATCTATTCAATTTTGATTTCCCCTCTCTCTACAGCCCACAACAGCAGGCGGCGCTTTTCTATGCAGATTTCTGAAGAGTTTGATAAGATTACATCCTAATTCACTCATTTGGACACCAAATTGAATGCTTTAAAGCTTGGAGAGTTTAGCAAATACATTGCTAAGGCCTTGTGATGCTTGGTTGCAGCTCATTTCATGTATTTGGAGCTCATTGAAGTGATTTATCAGAGGTGTGCAGGTTTGCAGAAATTCTGTCCAGAAACAGAGCATTTTTAATCAAGGCATTAATCTTTGCCTATATCAAATTGGCCAAATTCCTCTGGTACAAGTAGAGTCCTATGAGTTGCTAAACTTTTGAATCAAAAAGTTTTGGATTTGGAGAAGATTTGAAGGAGATAGAGCAATTTTAGTGAGAGGTGGTACCTGACAGGTGCAGAAAAATTCAAACCAGAGGTTACAAAACTTGGTGGTTCTCATTCCCCTTGAAGCATTGGATCAAACCCTTCTAGGATATGTTGGAGCAATGTGTTGGGAAGCTAATGCAAGTTGAATCATTGTATTTGGACAAGATTTGAAGGATTTAGAGCATAATCTTGACTGGTTACTGGCGAGAATTTACTGGCGAGAAAAAAACCAGAAAATTTTTTGTGAAGGAGTTTCATTTGATTTCAACTTTGATCGAGTGTACATTGTTGGTGAACCATTGTGGGATGTTAATGCACACAATTTCCAAGCATTTGATGTGATTTGAAGAGATTTGGAGCATTACAGGTACTTCGTACATTGTGATCGAAAGGGTACATCTACTCTATTTTTTTGTAACAATGGGAGATGGTCCGATACAGATTGTTGGAGAGAAGCTTGATCGCACTAACTTTCAAGTATGGAAGTTTCGAATGAAGAGTTTTTTGAAAGGCAAAGGGTTGTGGAGTCTTGTCTCGGAGGAAGACCCGGAGCCATACCTACCTCCTCAACCAAATAATGCTCAGTTACTGGCTCACAAGCAATGGGTAGAGCGGTCCTCGAAGGTGTTGCATTATTTTTCAATATGTGTAACAGATGCCTTGCTTATTCACATCCAAGATGCAGATACACCGAAAGAAGCATGGGGTATCTTGTGCAGAATGTATGAGACAGACACTGGTGCCAGGAAGATACAACTAAAGCAACAGATTCACAGTGTAACACGAAGGAATCGGAGTATACATGAGTATGTTCAGGAAATCAAGGGTTATGCTGATTCCTTGTCATCAATCCATGCCCCAATGGATGATGATGATTTGGTTGCACTCACGTTGCGTGGTTTAGGCAAAGAATACAAATCTTTTGACACTTCCATCTCAGTAAGGTTGGGAGGAATGCCAGACTTTAATGAGCTTGTGTCATTGCTCATTGTGGAAGAATTGAAGCTTGGCCTTGGTGGTATGAGTGTTACAGGTGGTGCATCCTCGTCAAGCAATGATGAACATGCAAGAAATCAAGCTTTTTACTCATCTAGAGGCTTTCGAGGGAGGGGGAGATTCGCATCACGTGGACGTGGTGGTAATGGTCGTGGATGGCAGGATAGGCCTCCACAGCAGAATTTTCAGCCTTCATATGGTGCTCGAGGTGGTCGTGGTTATGCACCTCAGCGAGGCAGAGGTAACCCCCGTGGACGAGGACGTTGGCAAGGCCAACAAAATTCTATGCAAGATGTGGAATGCCATTATTGTGGCAAATATGGTCATATGGCGAGAGATTGCTTTCGCAAACAGAATGATTTGAGAGGGGGAAGAGCACAACGTGGTGGTCATTATGGTGGAAACTATGCACAACATGGTGGCAACTATGCATCAAGTAGCAATGATGGAACTGCAAATCATTTGTTTGCCATGAAGCATGTTGTGGGTTCTATGACAACAAATGCTGAGAATGATGATACATGGTACATGGACTCAGGAGCATCAAATCATATGACATGTCATGGTGAATGGTTTGAGCACATGAAGCCAATGGATGTCAAAGGCTATGTGGAAACAGGTGATGATACCCAGCATGTCATTACACATGTTGGAAGTGTACCATTGGTCATGCATAATGGTCAGACAAAGTCTATGTCAGATGTGCTGTATGTGCCTTCAATCACTAAAAGCTTGGCCTCAGTTGGTCAAATGGTAGAACAGGGATTACAGGTTAGATTCAATGAGCATGGATGCTTCGTTGAAGACTTCAAACATGGATGTAGAGTGATTGCTAAAGGCAAGAAAGAAGGAAGACTGTTTAAGCTGGATGCTGGAATTCCTGAGCTAAAATCAGCCATGTTCTCAAAGAGCAGGAATGTGGTACAGGATATTGATATGTGGCACAAGAGGATTGGCCATGTAAATATACAGAGATTAAAGAACATGCAAACAAGAGGCATTGTTAATGGATTGCCTAGGTTCAAATATGATGGACATATGCATGTTTGTGAAGCCTGTCAGTTTGGGAAGAAGGCAAGATTGAGATTTCCTAGAGAAGGAAATATGAGTAACAGGCCACTTGAGATAGTACACAGTGATGTATGGGGTCCTGCACAAAACCCATCTATCAAAGGCAGTTTATACTATGTTACATTCATTGATGACTTTAGCAGGATGACATGGATATACTTTCTCAGGGAGAAGAGTGAAGTATTGGAAAAATTCATGGATTTCAAAGCTTTTGCAGAAAAGCAGTATGGCTGTTGGATTAAATGTGTGAGGACAGATGGAGGTGGTGAATACACCTCAAAGGCCTTTGAGCATTTCTTGAGGAAGCATGGAATAAGGAGACAATTGACATGCAGGTATACACCTCAGCAGAATGGTGTGGCTGAGAGGAAGAATAGAGTTATATGTGAAGTGGCAAGGGCGATGCTTAATGAAAAGAGCATGCCATATTACTATTGGGCAGAAGCATGTGCTACTGCAGTTTATATATTGAACAAAACACCTACAGCAGCCATTCATGGAAGCACGCCAGAGATGCGGCTCACAGGTTATAGGCCAGACATTGGACATCTTAAAGTCTTTGGATGTGTAGCTTATGTTCATGTGCCTGATGAAAGAAGACGGAAATTGGATCCTAAGGCAGAGAAATGTGTATTTGTTGGATATGCACAGGATCGCAAAGCTTACAAATGCTATAACCCTCAAACTAGACAAGTAGTCATCTCACGAGATGTTGTATTCGATGAGCTTGCTAGTTGGTATAAAGCCAAAGATGAGGGAGTCATTGACACACTTGAAGCAGATGTGCCTGTGAACTTGCCATCACAAGCAAGTTCTAGCTCTACTACTATGTCTGGGCCAGCAGCAGAAGCTGAGAGTAGCAGTGTACGTCCATGGTCAGGACGTTTGAGGCATGAGAGTGTAAGCACTGGCAGTAGTGCTATGGATAAAGGCAAAAAGAAAGTCGAAGGAATTGGAATCACAGGATATGAGTCATCCAGTTCTGAAAGTTTGGATGAGGAGCTTGGCATACCTGTTTTACGCACACCTGGTGCTAGACAGGACAGATATGTGCCACCACATGCTAGAGTCACAGGTGTACAGAGTGACCCGCATGCATTGCGGAGATCCCAGAGGGTCAGATATCCTGTTGACAGGTTGACATACAGAGATTTTGCTATGCACTATGCATACATGACATCTATGGTGAAGCATGTGGAACCTACATGCTATACAGAGGCTGTTGGAGAGCATGTATGGGAAAAAGCAATGGATGTGGAAATGGACGCATTGGTCCATAATGATACATGGGACTTGGTTGCACTACCAAAGGATAAGAATGTTATTGGATGTAAATGGGTTTACAAAGTGAAGTGCAAATCTGATGGTTCTATTGAAAGACATAAAGCAAGATTGGTAGCAAAGGGTTATGCACAGACCCAAGGATTGGATTATGATGAGACGTTTAGCCCAGTGGCTAAGATGGGCACAGTGAGAGCAGTCATTGCTATGGCTGCAGCTAATGGCTGGGAAATGCATCGGATGGATGTTAAGAATGCATTTCTGAATGGAGATCTACAAGAGGAAGTATACATGGCACAGCCAGAAGGGTATGTACACCCTAGATATCCCACTCACGTATGCAGGTTGAAAAAGGCATTATATGGTCTGAAGCAAGCACCACGTGCTTGGAGTGATAAGATGAGCAGATATCTTATCTCACTTGGTTTTCAGACTTCTACAGCAGATTCTTCACTGTATGTGAAGAAGACACAGCATGGGATTGTGTTACTAGTCATCTATGTGGATGACTTGATTATTACAGGTGATCATGGTGCAGATGTGATGCATGTCAAGAAAGCCTTGAGTGGGCAATTTGACATGAAAGATCTTGGTGAATTGAGATACTTCCTTGGCATTGAAGTGGTGAAAGATCATGGAGGTACTTGGTTAGTACAGCGCCAATATGCCTTGGATATGTTGGCAAAGTATGGCATGACAGGGTGTAAGCCTATGAGTACACCATTGGAGCAAAATGTGAAATTGCGGGCTGATTATGGCGAGGAATTGGATGATCCTTCTATGTACAGGAAGATGGTTGGTCGTCTCATATACATGACTATCACACGCCCAGATTTGAGTTATGCAGTGGGGCTAGTGAGCCAGTTTATGCAGAGCCCCAGGAAACCACATTTGGATGCAGTGAGACGCATCATGAGATATGTGAAAACCACAGCACATTATGGTTTATTCTATGAGAGTGGTAAAAGCTTGGACATACATGGCTACACAGATGCTGATTGGGCAGGTAGCGCATATGACAGGAGGTCTACTAGTGGATATGCTTTTACACTTGGCAGTGCTGTGGTGAGTTGGAGTAGCAAAAAGCAACCTACAGTTGCCTTATCCAGTACAGAGGCTGAGTACAGAGGTGCAGCCATTGCTACTTGTGAGGCTATATGGTTAAAGAGTCTCTTGGCAGATTTATGTGAGCCTCTTGATGGCAAAGTTGTCATACATTGTGACAACATGAGCAGTATGCAGTTGGCAAAGAATCCAGTATTTCATGCGAGGACCAAACACATAGAGGTCCATTATCACTTTGTCAGAGAAAAGGTGCTGGATGGTACAGTTGATCTTCACTATGTGAAGACTGATGAGCAGGTGGCTGATATCTTCACGAAGCCACTTAGCAGGGAGAAGTTTGAGTACTTCCGGACTATGTTGGGAGTACATGGGATGAGCTTGAGGGGGAGTGTTGAGAGTGTTGATATCCCAAGCTCATCTACATCTTCATCGGTAGTACATCATGAGCTTGAGAGGGGCTGTTGAGATTCAAGCTCGATGTCAGTGTGAGCCAGCTATGCTATGTGCTGGCAGATTAGGTAGGAACATGTGTGAGACATAAATGACCGCGTGTCCAGCTGGTCATTGTGTGTGTGGACATTACATTAGGTTTACTTTGTAGTGTGGACATAACACTATGTTGTGTTCCCTTTTGTGTGTGTGAGAGATGGTGACTATGGCTTCTCTCCTTCTTTATGGTTGATGATTATGGATTAGGGTTTGCTTCTCTTGTGTGTGTTACATCCTGCTTCTGTTTTTTATCACCTATGAATCCAGAAAACTCAGAACGCATGAGAGAAATTATGATGTCCCTATGACTTGGAGTTACTCTTAGTAGTTTATGCTCTAAAGCTATGGAGACATTATCTCTTGGGACAAAGATTCACCTTGATGATAGATCATCAAAGTCTGGAGTGGATCTTCACCCAACAGGATCTCAACATGCGTCAAAGAAGGTGGATGCAGACCTTGCAAGTATTTGATTTTGAGATTAAGTACCGGCCAAGGAAGAAAAATGTGGTAGCAAATGCACTTAGTAGGAAACCCTCCTTGCTCGCAATAACATTGGTGTCAAATTCGTTGATTAGTGAAGCTACAGAGAAGATCATGCAGGATAAATTCTTTGCCTCTATTGTTACCCTATGTATGCTGGAAAGCAAGACTCCTTAGGAGATGAGTTGAGTTCTTGGGTACAGATTGGACGAAGGATACATGTATTACAATAATCGGCTATGCATTCCCAATGATGAGGAAACAAAGGGAAAAATTTTGAGAGAAGCCCATGATAGCTCAATAGCTAGACATCCAGGGTTCATAAAGACCTACATGTCTGTAAAGAAGAGTTTCTTTTGGCCAGGACTCAAAAACGATGTACTTAATCATGTGTGTGAGTGTTTAGTATGTCAAAGAGTCAAGACAGAAAGAGTTAAGATGCCAAGAAAGTTGCATCCCTTAGACATTCCATAGATGAAGTGGGAATGTGTCAGTATGGATTTTGTTACTAGACTACTGTCAGTGCAATCAGGTTACAAGTCCATTTTTGTTGTAGTTGATAGACTAACCAAGGTTGCCCATCTAATTCTAGTAAAAGAAACCTGCACTGTAGTGGATGTTGCCAAAGTCTTCCTTAAGGACATTTTCAGGTTGTACGGCTTACCCAGGAGGATAGTGAGCGATCGAGATCCTAAGTTTATGTCAAGGTTCTGGACTACATTCTTCGAAGCAGTGGGAACTTTCTTAAATCTCAGTACAACCTATCACCCTGAGATAGATGGCCAGACAGAAAGAGTGAACCAAGTAATAGAATATATCCTTCGATCGTGCTGTGGCAGAGAACCCAGGAAGTGGTTAAGCTACTTTCATCTAGTTGAGTTTTCTTATAATGCCTCTTATCATTGAAGTATCGGGATGAGCCCTTTCAAAGCTCCTCAAACCATTAACTTGGTTTGACCCATTGATCAGGGTCGAGATGTCCAGAAAGGTGCTAGATGATATGGAGCAGCAAATGCAATCAATCCGCAAAGATATTAAGGCTGTCCAGGATAGACAAAAGCAGTATACTGATAAGAAGAGAACGGAGAGAGTGTTTGAAGAATTAGATATGGTCTTCATTTGGGTATAATCCAAAAGAAGTTCTTTATCTCTATAGAGAAGTACAAAAAGCTGTCTCCTAGATATTATAGACTATACACCGTTACAAATAAAGTAGGAGATTTAGTCTATGAACTTCTTCTACCTCCCCATTTCAAGGTACGTAATGTGTTTCATGTCAGTTTGCTTAAAAGGGATGTACCTAGCTTGAGTCATGTGCTAGATGATGAGCAGTTGACTTTTTCGACTCAAGGTCAGATGGAACTCCAACCCAAAGAAATCCTAAATGTTCAAGAGAAGGCTATCAAGGAACAAAGTTCTTAGAGAATTTTTGGTCAAGTGGAAGTTCTATCCTTTAGAGGACGCCACTTGGGAAAAAGAAGATGAACTGGTCAAGGATTACCCCTGCTTTGTGAGATGAGGGCATCTCATGTTTTTCTAGTGGGAGAGAATGTAAGATTCCTCCCCAGTATTAAAAAGATGTATAAGTTCTCCCTTTAGTCCCTAGTGTGATCATTCCCTTTTTCAGAATGCAAAAAGGCATTGTTTTGCTTGTTTTTGGCCTATAGAGAGAAACTATTCTAGAGAGAGATAATACAATTTTGAAATATTTTTGGATACAAATTTATCCTTTTAAAAAAAGATGAATTCCCTTGAAACATAAGTTTCAAAAGAGTTTTCCAATATGCATTAGAAATTAATTGAATATGTGCACTGGACACCTTAGCCTAGGGATACTTGTTTTCAGAAAAATATGGATTAAGGTCCAAAGAGTGTACTAATGGGCCAATGGGGTTAATCCAAGTGTTTGAATAAGAAAAATTCAAGAATAAAAGAAAATCCACCAAAACTGAGTAAATTCTCACATAAGATGAAGAGTTGACTAAAACTGGTACTTAATAGTATAAAAATGGGAATTTTGACACCTTAGGAGGGTGAGTGGAGCTCATGAAGGAGGTGCCTAGAATCCTCATCATTTGTCCATTTTTTAATTTAAAAAATGAGATATTTCATCTCTCCTCTCTCCTATTCCAAACTAGATCAAAAAAGTAGGCCTATGTCCAAATTGGATCAAACTGAAGCTAGAAGCCTCTAGATCCCAGTTGGACTTGGTTTGTGGTCTCCCTCTCCTATAATAGAACCCCATTCCTTTGTATTTTCATCTTAGTGTATTTACATGCTAGTGTAATTTTTACTTTAGTGTAATTCCAATATCTCTCTCCCTTGCCTCTCCATTGTGAAGCTTTGGAGCTTCACTAAACTTGTTCTTCTCTTGAAGACTACCCTCTTCTCTTGGAGACCAAGCCTCTTCCTTGAGGGATACTCATCTCTTACAAGAAGCTAAGAATCAAGCATACCAAGGGTAAGCCTAAACAAATGATGTTTATTCTCCTCTTTAAATGTTAATCTTCTTCCCAACCTCTCTACATGCTTGGGAAGCATTTTATTTCATGCTTTCTTCTTAAAACAATGCCCTTCATGATTTATGATGAGGTAATGTTAATCTCCTATGCTTAAATGTATTGTTTTTTATTTGTAATTACTCTTTTTGGTAAGAATACTCACTGGTTAATTCCTTCTTGGAAGGATAAATCTTAATTGTTGTGATCTCATTTTCTTACCCAAAACTCTAAGCCTAACACGCTAGAGATGAAGATTAAATATTTTTATGATTATTAACCTACTTAGAATGAGGTGAATTCATTTTAGCTTGTTTTTATGATAAGAAATCTTATATTTATTAATTTTATGATGAAAGAGAGCTTATGATAACATTCATATATTTATTTTCATATGGAAGTTATATTTGAATATTTTTAAAAATAAACAAGATGCTTAGATGCAATTATGCTTATATTTATGCTTAGGTTTATGCATAAAGAATTAAAAGAGGAAGTCCCACCATATTTTTATGTAATTATGTTTATACATAAATTTAATAATGCTAAAAGACGAATTTTCATGATATTCTATGCATAAACATTTTAATGCTAAAAGAGGGATTTTCGTTACATTTTTGAATATACATTCATAGTATGTGTATGCATAAATGTCTAGATGTCAAAAAGAGAGATTTTTACTATATTTTCATAAATATATTCATGCATGTGTATGTATGATTATTTAAATGACAAATGAGGTTATGCGAATATATTATTATGTATATTCATGGTATGCTTATGCCTAGACAATCTAAAAATTATAAGTAGATGTGTGAGAATATTTTAAATTTGTATTTCCATGGTATGTAAATACATGAATATTTTTGTTTATCAAAAAGAAGAATTTTTATCATATCTTTAAATAGGAAAATGCATAATTAGTTTTAGTATCAAAAAGAGAATGTTTCATCATATTTCTATGTAGATAATTATGGCATGTTGATGCCTAGGTTCAAATGGAAGAGAGAATATTTAAGAATAATTCCATATGAATATTTTAATAAAATTATGTCCGCATATTTATTGACGGATAATTTAGAAAAAGAGATATCCTTGTTTAAATTCCATTATTCTTGAGTAGAATTATTTATAATTCTTTTATATCCAAAGTAGAATGAATTTTCATATTATTGGATGTTTATCCTTACGATTAGAAATCACAATTATTTTATGAGATAAATGAACAAATATATTTAGGAAATAAATATAGGAATAAATTCAAGTAATTCGGTGCTAGACAATGACCACTTGAGAAAGGTGGGTCAATAAGATACCTGCCCATCTCTTGAATCGTAAATTAAGCCAAGACTTGTGATCATTCCCATTTCTTCAGTATGAAGAAGGGATGATCGTCTCATTTAGAGAATTTTCCTTAAAGATCAAAATCATTTAGAAATAAGTTAGAAATTTGTTTGATTGTATTTGATGGATGGATCACCTGAGATATGAGATTCATGATTTTCATTTAGGAAGTCTGGGTTTTGAATAAAGGGGATTGTGAATCCAAAACTAGAGATGTTTTCTCATGAAATGGCTTTTTGCGAGAGGAAATCAAACTCAATGGGAAAAACTTACATGCCTAGAAACTCTATTTTTGTAAAGGACTATCTTACGCTAGAATGCTAGAGGAAGCATTTGGTTTATTGTTTAATCTAAGGAGAGTTCACGTTGCAATAGCTAGTGGGGAGTCATCAAAGGATGTCTCTTGTGTTAACAAGACGTGGTGCTCATGCTAGATCAAGTGTGTGGAGGAGAGGGACTCACAAAATACAAGAAAACTATCTTGCTTATTAAGTTGTTTATGAATACAACTAGGCCTTGCTCAATACAAAATGCCTCCTAGCTTCACCTTTAAATAGGTGAGCTAGTGGACCTTAAGTCCCTTCACACAAACACCCTTCTCTTCCCCTTCTACATAACCTTAGTCTCTTAATACCCCCCTTCAATACCAACTATGAAAGAATGGAATAGGTGGTCTTGGACATAGGATGCCTTTATAACATTAGGCGTACAACTTACAAGGTTTGGAATAATATAGGTGGTGTGGTTATCTAGGACTTACAACCATATTCCTAGAGCCTTGGAGGCTAATACAATGATGCCATCTAAGTCTTTATTTGTTGTCGATGAAGATGTACACCTTGATGATTGTGCACCCCACTCTTTGTGCTTGCTTGACCTCTTGTAGTTGACATGCTTTAGACATACATGCCATTGCTTCCACATGATTTCCACCTTGACCATTCTCACACAATGATCAAAACAAGGCTACCACCCTTAAGTGGTTTGCTTATAGATGTTCCTTCAACATGCTTGATGCTTCCTTGAATACCATACCTCCTCCATGGGCAATGAGGGCCTTCCTTCTTAGAGTAATGGTTATGAGGTTGATTTATATGGGAAACGGAAAGGGAAAGGGCGGGTCTTACCACTTGCCTTATGGATTGGTCAAGGGCAATGTCTACTCCATAATTACAACAAAAGCTTTTGTGCATGTTGGTTACATGATACCCATTAGGGTTTGAAGTTGCAAGATTAATGAAAGTGAGTAGGTAAATGCTCAAACCAATAAGGTACATCATTCTTGGCTCAAGAATGCGAGGGCATGGCTCATAATGTTGCCTATGTCTCTTACAAAGAGAAAGCCAAGAGATGCTTAAAAACATGACAAACAACAAGGTAGAGCACTTAGTGATGCTATGCTCAACCTTACAACTCATCTTAGAAGATGAAAATGTTGAATATGCAGCAGAATAACATGCCTTGGGCTTGGGAAATGAGAGCATATGGCTTATGACATGCCTATGCCTCTTGCAAATAAGATCCTCAAGGGTGATACATAACAACATTGAAGATGAACACTTAGTGTACATGTGCCCAACTTTAAACCACTCAAAACCTGAGTTTGTTGATGAAAAAACCAGAAATCTTCAACCTCTTTGGCTTAGGGGATGGTCAAAAAGCGAGCCAAGAGCAGCGAGCACAAAGCAATGAGTAGAGATCATGTTCTTGTGAAAGTGAGCAGGTAGGGGCATGGTATGATGTTAAGAGAGCATGAAATGTTAAAGAGAAGAGTGGAACCACAGTGCAATTCTGTAGCAATCAAACAAAGAAGACATGAAATGTTCTAAAATGACCATTGCAATAATTTTTTTTTCGAACCAATGGTGCAGATACAAAAAATCACTATTAAACCCATATTGCTTGGCTCGCTAAAAAGATGTTGAATCTATAGTATTCACAATGTTGGAGAGCCATTAGCAAACAAAAGACAATAGATAGGAAAATTTATAAAATAACCAAAACATTTCCAAAACAATAACTAATAAACTCGTACTACGGTTCAGCTGGTATGACATGACCCCCATACATATTTCAACTAAAGTGGGTTGCAGGTTCCTAAAGCTGTTGAGGATGACTTCTAATAGACTTAGTTAGCATGTCTTTTACAATTCTCTCAGAAATACAAACTTGATGAATATGCATATTGTTGTTCACATCCTGTCCAAGAATCATTAAGAACACAAAGTATATGTGCTTGCATGCAAGATATGGTCTTTTCTTGGCCACTCTATCTCTGAACTCCACACATAAACACATTGGATTCTTCTGAATAGTGACCTCTATCAGAGGTGTGTCTTGGCTCCCATTGGTCAATGGATTAATACTAAATGTTTCCTTTACCCCTTCTATATGTATATGGCTGCCTACAACTTCTGCATGCATATCTAAGGCCGCAGTGATTTGACCAAATGCAGCCTTTGAAATTCCTCGTCGATATGGAAATTGTTTCACCTCCTTGTTTGTCTCGCTAGTGCCTTTTGCAAGCTCCTTTTCTAGAAAAAACTCAAGAGGAATACCAATGTCATATCCTGCTCTAATAAGCTTGCAGGCTTCTCTCACTTGTAACTTGGTACCTTTAGCAATGGGCCAAACACAAGGGACATCCTCTGGTGGATGTAATATTGTCTTTGTAATTTTCCAAGTGTGCCTAACATCTGTATTACAAAAATAGCAATACTTCTCCTTTTTCCAGGAGGATAGTTGACAATCACTCCAAAAACAAGGACTGACATCACCCCCTCGCAACCTTGAGCTACACTTTTTCCCCGATGCCCAGTGGTTGCACTCAACTCGATTCACTGTTGGTATCCTCCGCAAGGCCCACTTTATATCATGCACATCACTTTCAAGGCTCTCTAAAACTTTGCATTGCTCATCGACCTCTATTGCAGGCTCTAACCTCTCTCTTGTCACATAGTTAAACTCAGGCCTATGGCTAGAGTTGCCAAAGTTTTCTTCTGTCGAGTCGTGTAGTGGCCTTTTGGCTCGAATAGTTTTATTCTCACCCTTGAATTTTACCCTATTTGAAAACATAGGGGTCCCCGCCACTGCATCATCCACTGCTCGTGAGGTAGCTATTGGGGATGGACTTGGATTCTGTCGAGAAAGAGCTCTCTCAACCAAAAGCTCCAATGTAGGCCCACAGCCTGTGTATTTTCCTTCCAAGAAAGCCAGTTGTCTGGCACATTGGAAGTAAGCATTGATTAGATCTGTCACACAAGCATCATAAAGACTAATCTTTTGCCTATACCCCTCCCCTGCCAACCAGCTTGCATGCTTGGTCTTTGACATATTTGTCCTTGGGACAAGAGCATTGACAATAGGCTCTCCATCCTATAAGAGTGGTAGAAATTGATTAAAAACAATGCAGTGCACATAAGTAGGAGGCACACAATAATACAATGAATAATCTCTTACAAACATTACCTTTAAAATGAAATGACCCCATCGACTAACCCTATAGTGCCACCAACTTAACCAGCTAAGAAGCTTAGGGATGTTTCTATCAGCTACCTTCCCAGTTGCCCACCATGCTCGTATCCTGCGAAATTACTGAAGGGCACTTTCTTTGTTTGGGGCAGTCCTCCACTTCTCACACATCTCCCTGTGCTTTTCTTGATGTGGGCTATAGATGTACCTCTGCTGCGTGTGGACACGAAGGTTGTCTTCCCAATGCCATAAACATGACCTTTCCCTTTCAATCATCTCTTTTCCATCGTTGAAGACACGTCTCACTGCATTCCAGTTAGCGCCAGCCTCATCCGCCATAAACCCAAAAAAATTTGCTACCTTCCCTGTGTGCTCCACCATTACCAAATTCATATTTT
This sequence comes from Cibotium barometz, assembly GCF_041138505.1. Taxonomy (NCBI): domain Eukaryota; kingdom Viridiplantae; phylum Streptophyta; class Polypodiopsida; order Cyatheales; family Cibotiaceae; genus Cibotium; species Cibotium barometz. The sequence goes on along the minus strand of NC_141081.1, from coordinate 8,124,848 downwards.
CCCAAAACATGACTTGAGCATCCTCATCCTCTTCTCTAAATTCACAAGTTGCTATTGTCAATAGCGCACCAATCCTGCATGCCACAAATGGAAACAGAGTTATATTAAAGACACAAATTAAGCAATGCTCTCTACCGCTTGTAACTTACATGTGGTCATAAACATGTGCTCCCATTGTATGCCATCCATGCACATGATCAAAGCAGACCCATGCTTGATTAAGATCCCCATTACCATCCTTGTCCATTCGCCGAACAATGTCAATCCCAGAACCAGGTCCAGTAGTAGACATCTTAAAGATAAAGCAACGCTCAGTAGTAGTGGTGGCTTGCAATGGAAATCGAGAACCATGGAAGAACTCAAAATGGCATGTTATTTTTAGATTAAGAATGGCTTCATATCCTTCACCCAGAGGCCATGTTGTTTTTCGTGTTTGCATTACCATCTGCTTCACCCTGCATTCATAAAGCATACTTAGTGTATCAAAGATGATAATTGCATACTATTCTTTGCTAAATTGCACTTCCTACGTACTTTTTGACATTTATCAAACTTTGCAACTCTTGCGACATCTCCTGTAGCTCCCTCTCTGTCATGAATTCTCCCTGTGCCTTGTCATCATCAGTGAATGCTCTTAGAACCACCTCCCTTGCCACAATCATTTGTACCTTTCTGGGCCCAGCGTTGTGGTTGATGCCCACTGCACGTGCTACAAAGGCCTTGATATTTCGTATCGATGCTCGGCACATTCCCTTGGAAACCATGTGTGTATGTTTGCCATAATGAATAAATAGTCTGCTGTGCATTGATTCTTTTGGCATAAAATAATAGACACAAGCAGGACATTCTTTAAGACACATTGGCACATGCTTGCAGAAAAAACACTCAAGGTTCCCGAAGCTCCCAATTGCTAAATTCCCATATTTTGGAGATTTTATCAGCTGCCCATTCCAATGGAGTTTGTTTGGTTGATTCATACGTGTCCTAAAGGAGCAGTGCTCATTCATGCACTAGAAGGTTCCCCCGCAGAAGCTCTTCCTAAGAACAAAAGTTTTATTGGCCCTAGTTTGCGTTTGTGGCTTTGTCCAAATGTTGCCCTCGTATTTTTGCTCCATCCCTTCCATACCTTTCCCACCTTCAAGCTCATATGTACTGAACTTGGGAAGCTCTTTTACCTTGCCTTTGTAATCACAATCATGGATTAAAGTGTGCAAGACATCAGTAGGAGGTAACATGCGGACTATTTGAAAGCAAGAGACCGCAGTATCAAACTGAACATCTTCCTCTTCCAAATGTTGAAAGCACTTTTCCACAGGAGATACCTCTATCTCCTCTTGCAATGACCCATGTGCTTGGACATTGATTTCTTCTATCTCTTCAGTGTCCAAGTCACTGCAAAGCACAATGCTCTCTAATTCAATGCACAATGCAAAACAAAAAATGTGAAAGTCAAAGTTAATGCCACTTACATTGGAGTACTCTTTCGAGAACCGGGAGGAAATATAGTTGAGGGGCCTTGTTCTGGGGTCTCAAAATAATTCTCTGATTTGGCAATATATACAGAGGACAATGAATGCTCCAGGATAAAATATGCCTCGTCTCCAATCCCTGCATACAAGTGTAAAGGAAAAATGGGCTCATACTCTCCTCCAATTTCAAGTAAGGCCTCCACATTTATCCCACCATTTGTTCCAAGCTTCCCCCGGATCATGTTGATTGACACAAGACATTTGCCATTCGAGAAGGGGACTCGGATGCATGCACCCATTGTAGAATGGAGGATTACACGAGCCTCCCTGCATAATGCAATCACAACAACAATTAAGGAATTTACATTGAATATTAGCCAAAAATATTTTAATACTAGATGTTCTTGCTCTAATCAATAGCATATACTAGCCATAATACAATTTTACCAGGCTCATTTTAAGACTATGGGTAGAAGCAAATAAAAATATTTATTGCAAAAACAGTCATAATGAAGGGTATCAAAAAGAGTACATGTATATATGTATATATGTTTGTGTGTGTGTGTGTGTGTATGTATACACACACGCGCACGCACACACACACACACACACACACACACACACACACATATTTGCTTTGTGTTAGTTCTTGCGCTTTTTCATAATCTCCTGTTATCTTCTTTGTCCCATTTAAGGTGAAAATGCATGAACAACCAATGTGTCTTTGCTTGTAGGTCACTTGTCTAATATTGGCTGTTTTTGTTCGCTCAACATCTCCTGCTACAAGCTTTGTGATGCATGGGGATCAACTAAGGGATTTAGCACTAGGTGATGATCTTGATGTAGGGCAAGATCTTATCTTTGACATGTATGTATATGCATTCAAATCAAGATAGAATTTAAAATGATTTTCGGTGATCTTTATGGCATATGGTTAATGGTTTGTGTGCGTTTTCAAGAGTGCCATTGGAGGATCTGGTGAAGAAGAGCTTTGAGAACTTGAAGATGATGAGGAAGGTTGATGACGTTTTGAATGAGACTTATGAATGCCTTATGTGGTTGGCCACCGCTTCAAAATCAAGAGAAGGATCAGCAACAAGCTCACACACTATCACTTGGGTGATTAGAGCAAAGAGGGAAGGATTAGAGCAAGAAAAAAGGTAAATTTGAAGCTTTAATGGAGAGCTTCCATGGAGAAAACTGCAGCCGACTGGTTTTTTCATTCCCACGGTCGATTTACGCCTCCATTACAGCTGAAAATCGAGCTGTGGATAGGGGAGAGAGTGGGATTCAAAAGACCTAAGGCTATGGAGCTTATGATCAACTATAGGTAGCGTATTTCAGTACGACCACGCCTACAGCCAGAATATGCACCGGCCTGCAAATAGCGCAATGCTGCGGCGAGGAGCAGATGAATCTAGCAACCGGCTGTACAAATGTGTGCGCCTATGAGTCTACTTCACTTCCCTAGTTGAAAACGCCTCAAGATATGGCCTCTACAACTGGCTAGAAGTCCTCCACCAGCAGGAGGTTGAGCTCCACACAAGAGAAGGTGAGGATTTTGACCTATTCTACACCACAAATGTGACCTACTCAACCAAAGCTCTAGATACCATGTTAAGAAAACGTGGTGCTCATGCTAAATCAAGTGTGTGGAGGAGAGGGAACCTTATGCATATAAGGTTCAAGTAGGTACTTAAGCATTAAGAGAACCCGGGGTAGTCGTGCATCATCCAAAGCAAAACTTCTTTCACCTCCGCTTCACACATATTTATTGGCCTTGAAACGTCATGTACTTTGATACCTTGCTATAGTGTCTCAATCTCCTTAATAAAAGGCTTGAGGTACACATTGTGTTGAGATTCAAGCTCGATGTCAGTGTGTGCTAGCTATGCTATGTGCTGGCATGTTAGGTAGCAGCATGTGTGAGACATAAATGAACGCGTCCAACTGGTCATAGTGTGTGGACATTAGCTAGGGTTAGATGTGTGTGGACACAACATATAGAGTGTTGTGTGTATTATGGATTATGGCTTTATGCATTGTGTGAGAAGGGATATGGCTTCCCTCTATGGTTTGGGTTTGCAATATACATTAGGGTTTGCTCCTGTGTGTGTGTCTCCTCTCCCTCTACCTATTTTTCAACATGGTATCAGAGCCTTGTGCTGTCTATTAGGGTTTATGAGTGAGTGAGAGAAGAGGGAGAAGAAGCTGTGAAGCTTGCCATTGAAGCTATGAAGCTTGGAGCACACTGATGATTACTATCAGATCTGAGAGCTTGGCCTACCGGGTAAGGTATTCTAAACATCCTTGAGCAGATTGCAGGTGATTCAGGCAAAAACAAAGCAAATTAGGGCAACCCAAAGCAAAGAAAAATTTTGGTTTTTGGAAGCTTTCCATTAAAGCTTGGAAGCGGTGATGTATGGTGGAAATACATGTAAATCTAGCAAAGACACATGTTTCTGACAAGGAGGAATGTATTGGGAACTTATATGCAAGCCCTAAACTAATTTTGGAGCATTTTGGATGCATTTGAATGTGTGAAATTGACTAGTTTTTGAGCTCTCACAAAACAGAGAAAAGGAACTCAATTTTTGATGAATTTGGAGCATGTTTTTAGCAAAAATCAAAGCATTGATGGGTTTCACACTTGCCTAGGTGTGTTGGTCACTTTTATACATCATCAATTAACATTATAATCACTCCTAACGAGCCTTCCTCAGCTCAACCACACTTCAATAAGTGTTCCAAATACTCCAATGTAGTCAAAAAACTTCAATTTGGATGTAGAAAATCAACCTGTATGCATCCAAAATGAACTGGCTCACACAGTCCAAGATACCCTGTGTTGATGCGCTTTCCAAGGCTCCAAATTACAATGTAGTGGTGCAATCAAGTATGGGTAACTTGAATTGACACCTAAACAACCTCAATGTTGAGTATCAACACCAACCAACATGCGTACATATCAATTTTGTCAAACCCCCTTCTCTGTTTTGAGAAAAACCAGAAAAACCAGAAAAACCAGAAAAACCAGTAGTAAATTTGCTCTAATTTCTTCAATCCTTGTCCAAATTGAGCAACTAGGCATTCATTAGCTTAGCAGTGATGTCCACTAACTCCATGTAAAAGAAATTAGTCCAATTATTTAAGACCAATGAGTAATTGTTCGATTAAACTCACTCTGTTTCTCTGCAACCACTGGACAGCATGTTTAATCAGCTCATTTCCAGTTCAATTGATGATAATTGATCAATCCAATCATATAGCCTTCTTCTCAAGTGTGTGTAGCAACTAATTGCTAAGTCAATTTTGGAATTGATCAAGCACCCAAGTGGAATTTGACCTCCTCGTATCAACCTCGTATCAACCTCGTATCAAAAGTATCAAAAATATGCCATGTTTCTCTGTTCAGCCTGCGTCGCCTACTATAGGGGGAGGATTACAGATTTGGAATTGTGCGGAAGGTGTATTTGCATTGAGCAAACATGTCGGATAATCCAATACAGATTGTTGGTGAAAAGCTGGATAGGAAGAACTTCCAGGCATGGAAGTACAGGATCAAAAGTTTCTTGAAGGGAAAAGGTTTTTGGAATCTCATTACAGGTGCTGAGCCAGAGTCGGAACTACCCCCACACAACCTACACAACAGCACGTTATAGCTCACAACAAGCAATGGTCAAAAATGTTGAGATATCGAGCTCTAGTGAGGCGGTGGACACTGATGACCCGCCTGGGGGATAGGCCCCACACTTACACCACTGGCATGGTTGGTGAGATCTTGGGTGATATGCGGCCAGTGGGATGACAGGCTGTGTGACAGCCATTCTAGAGACTGGCATAGTTATAGCGCCAGCTCATTTAGTCGGGTTCACACTATAGAGAACTCGTGTATGTATTGGTTGAGTACCTTTTATATTATGTGTACTCTTATCTTTGTATATGGTGTGTTGAGTGTTGAGTAGAGAAGAAGAAGATTTTCAGCCTCTCACCTTGTGTGTTCTCTATTAGGGTTTTGTGAGTGTGTGTGTGTGCTTGCAAGAGCTCAAGCTCTCTTCCCCCCTGCATCTTTTCATGGTATCAGAGCCTGGTTCGTGCTAAGGGCTGAGCTGCAAGCAAGAGAACCATAGGAAGCGGTACAAGGGTAAGAGCTTCAACTACTCTTCCCTATTTGTGTTGGTGACTACACCCTTGTCGGGAGCTCTACGGGAGGCACCGGCAAACGATCTCCGATTGAGGAGCTTTCTTCGCCGGAGTGAAGCTATAGGGCAACTATACAATCCTTTGGACTTTGGACTGAGATTTTCGGGCCGAAAACGCGTTTCAGGCGCGTCTGGACCTCCGTTTTTCAAAAAGCAGGCGATTTCAAGCACTGCGGGTAAGTCATCGATTCTCTGCAGAACTTTGTTTTAAGAACTGCAGAAAGACAGATTGACTGTGCAGACACTGTGGGTGCTGCAAGAGGTCTACAGTTGCCATTGGGTGTATGTATGCACATTGAAGTCACTGGTTGTGACATTTGAGAGTACTACAGTACCGCTGTGCAGAAAATACAGCATTTGTGCAGGAAAAACCAGAGTGCAGTTTCTGGTGAAATTGTGTGTTTGGCAAGATGTCTAATGATGGCATAACATAGATTGTGGCTGAGAAGCTGGATAAGAATAACTTCCATGCTTGGAGGTCCAGGTTGACGAATTTCCTGATGGGAAAAGGCTATTGGGACTACATAGAAGGTGAGCATGAAGAGGCACCGGAGATACCGGATATAAATCCGACTGCTGCAGATGTGAAAGAGTTTAAAGACTGGAACCAAGGAGCCAGGAAGGTTATGTATTGGCTTTCCATTAGTATACAGGACACCATGATTGGGCACATTCAGGATGCCAAGTCCCCCAAGGAGGCGTGGGACACCTTGGTAAAGCTGTATGAAACAAATACCAAGGCACGTAAGATACAGTTGAAGAATGAACTTCATACTGTGGAGAAAAAGAGCATGTCTGTGAATGACTATGCGTTGAAGATAAAGGGTATTGTGGAATCCCTTGCATCTATTGGTGTGTCAGTAGATGATGATGACAAGGTGGAAGTCTGTCTACGTGGTCTCGGGCCACAATACAAGGCGTTCAAGACGTCTATTCAGACTCGGGAAAACATTCCCAACTTTATAGATTTGGTGTCTATGCTGATTATCGAAGAGAAGAGATTGGGTGAAGACCAACAATCTTCACAAAGCAAAAACAGTTCAGAGCAACAGGCCTTCTACACGAGTTCAGGAAGAGGACGAGGTAGAGGAGGCCGTGGACGCGGTCAAGGAGGTGGCCGAACAGGTAATCAGAATTATGGCCAGCAGCAGCAGCAACAACAACAGTCCCAGAATCAACAACAACAACAACACGCAGGTGGAAGAGGCAAATTCAGAGGCAGGGGGAGTCAAAGAGGCCGTGGAAGTTGGCAAAGGCAATATAATGATGCACGTGAATGCTATTATTGTGGTAAGCCTGGACATGTGCAGGCAGAATGTTATAAGAAGCAGGCTGACATGCAAAATGGGAAAGTGCAGCAAAACAACTATGCATCCTCAAGCAGAAACAATGAGGATAATGAAAGGTTGTTTGTTATGCAGCATGTCGTGAATGCCATGTCTGAAAATGTGGATGCAGCACAAAAAGATAATGTATGGTATGTCGCTTCGAACCACATGACAAGTCATGGGGAGTGGTTCAAGGAGATGAAAAAATCGGAAAGACCAGGTTTTGTGGAAACAGGGGATGACACGGCTCATCCAATTGCCCACGTTGGAGATGTGCCATTGTCTATGCAGGATGGCAAAGTGAAGTACCTTGCAGATGTACTTCATGTACCGAACATAACAAAGAATCTGGTTTCAGTTGGCCAGATGATTGAGCAGGGTTTGCAGGTTCGGTTTAACCCTGATGGATGTTATGTTGAAGATTTCAAAGACAAGTGCAGGTTGGTTGCAAAAGGCAACAGAGTGGGCAGAATGTTTACGTTGGATGTAGACATGCCTGAAATGAGTGCTGCAATGTTTGCAAATGGTTCAGGAGTTGTTGCAGACACAGACATATGGCATAAAAGGATTGGTCATGTGAATGTGCAGAGATTGAAGTCTATGCAGACAAAAGGAATTGTGACAGGGCTACCAAAATTTAAAGTGGAAGGTATGCAGAAAATATGTGAAGCATGCCAATTTGGGAAGCAAACAAAGCATGTGTTTCCACGTAACAGGTATGTGAGCAGAAATGCACTAGATGTTGTGCATTCAGATGTATGGGGTCCTACGAAGACCGTGTCTATGGGAGGCTGCAGGTACTATGTCACTTTCATTGATGACCACACAAGGAAAGTGTGGGTATATTTCATGAAGGAGAAGAGTGAGGTGTTCACTCACTTTCAGAATTTCAGAGTTTTGGTTGAAAAGCAAACAGGGAAATATGTAAAGTGCCTAAGGTCAGATGGAGGGGGAGAGTACTTCTCCAATGAGTTCTCTGAATTCTTGAAGAAGAATGGTATTCGGAGACAGTTCACATGCAGATATACTCCGCAGCAAAATGGAGTTGCTGAGCGGAAAAACAGGCACATTGCTGAGATTGCGTGAGCATTGATGGAAGAGAAGAATATGCCGCATTGCTATTGGGCTGAGGCTGTTTCTACAGTAGTATACATCATGAACAGGACTCCAACTGCAGCCATACATGATGTAACTCCAGAGGAGAGGTTTACTGGTAGAAAACCAGATTTGTCTCATCTGAAAGTTTTTGGATGCATTGCATATGTGCATGTGCCAGATGAGCTGAGAACTAAGCTGGATCCGAAAGCTGAAAAATGTGTGTTTATTGGATATTCCCTTGAGCAAAAGGGATACAGGTGTTATAACCCTGCTACACGTGAGTTGAGGGTAAGCAGGGATGTTGTTTTTGATGAGATGAGCAGCTGGTATGCTGCTGAAAAAGAAGCTGTTGGGGCTGATGTGAGTGGAAGTGTGGTTGCACAGAATACAGGTCAGCAATCACAGTCTTTGAGTGGACCAGGAGAGTCCTCATCTAGTGGGTCTGTTGATAGACCATGGAGTGGCAGGCTGCGTCATAATACCAGCCCTGCAAATGTGATTACTACATCACGAAAAGGAAAAGAGAAAGTGGTTGAGCCCCTTGGTATGCCTGACATTTTTGCAGGGCATTCTCATGTTGATGGAGAGTCTAGTGGCTCAGATATGAGTCTTGATGAGGAGCTTGGGATCCCAGCTATGAGAACACCTGGTGTAAAGAAGGCTATGGAAGCCATGAATGAAAAGCTGCGAAGATCAGGGAGAGTGAAGAACCCTGTGCAGAGATTTACATATGATGGTTATGTGGCACATCACTATGCATATATGGCAAAGGTTGTGCAGGTTGTTGAGCCCACATGCATTGATGAGGCTGTTGGAAATGTGCATTGGGAGAAAGCTATGGATGAGGAGATGGATGCACTATATGGAAATGAAACTTGGGATTTAGTGCAATTGCCTGAAGGCAAGAAGGCCATTGGATGCAAGTGGGTGTACAAAGTTAAACATAACAGTGATGGAAGCATAAACAGGTACAAGGCTAGATTGGTAGCCAAAGGATATGCGCAGACATATGGGATTGATTATGAGGAAACTTTCAGCCCAGTTGCCAAGATGGCAACGGTGAGAGTTGTGATAGCAGTGGCTGCGTCAAAGCAATGGTCTTTACATCAGATGGATGTAAAGAATGCATTCTTGCATGGGGATTTGCAAGAAGAGGTGTATATGTTGCAGCCACCTGGATATGAGGATGTGGGTCACCCCGAGCATGTTTGCAGGTTGAAGAAAGCCTTGTATGGCTTAAAGCAAGCACCAAGAGCATGGTCTGACAAGATTTCTGAATATCTTGTCACTATTGGATTTCATGTAGCCAATGCAGATTTCTCATTGTATGTGAGACATCATGATAGAGGAGTTGTGCTTGTTGTCATCTATGTAGATGACTTGATCATTACGGGGGACCATGATGCAGAGATCTTTGATGTAAAGATCTTGCTTAGACAGAAGTTTGAGATGAAAGATCTGGGGGAGCTCAGATATTTCTTGGGCATTGAGGTGATTAGGTCACCACATGGTATTGGATTACTGCAGAGACAGTATGGCTTGGACATGTTGTCCAAGTATGGTATGACAGGCTGTAAGCCTATTTCTGTGCCATTGGATCAGAATGGCAAGTTGAGTGCAGATTCAGGAGAGATCTTGGAGGATCCTACTATGTATAGACGCATAGTAGGAAGTTTGATCTACATGACGATCACCAGACCAGATTTGAGCTATGCTGTTGGGTTGGTGAGTCAGTTTATGCAGGTTCCACGGAAACCGCATTTGGATGCAGTGAGACGCATACTGAGGTATGTGAGGTCTACTTTGCATTGTGGACTATTCTATGAGACTGGGACAGAGATATGTGTACATGGGTACACAGATGCTGATTGGGCTGGTAGTATCTCAGATAGAAGATCTACCAGTGGATTCATGTTTTCTTTGGGGAGTGCTGCTGTGACTTGGAGCAGCAAGAAGCAGCCTACGGTTGCTCTATCGAGTACAGAGGCCGAGTACAGAGGAGCTGCTATGGCAGCATGTGAGGTAGCTTGGTTGAGAAAGCTACTTGCAGATTTGGGTCTATCAGTGGATAGACAAGTTGTCATTTTCTGTGACAACATTAGCAGTATACAGTTGGCCAGGAACCCAGTCTTTCATGCTCGTACGAAGCACATAGAGGTCCACTACCACTTCGTCAGAGAGAAGGTCTTGGCAGGAGACCTTGACCTTGTTTATGTCAGCACAGAGGATCAGGTAGCTGACATCTTCACCAAAGCATTGGGTACAGAGAAGCTCCGCAGATTCAGGGCTTCGCTTGGTGTACATGAGATGGAGTTGAGCTCGAGGGGGAGTGTTGAGATATCGAGCTCTAGTGAGGCGGTGGACACTGATGACCCGCCTGGGGGATAGGCCCCACACTTACACCACTGGCATGGTTGGTGAGATCTTGGGTGATATGCGGCCAGTGGGATGACAGGCTGTGTGACAGCCATTCTAGAGACTGGCATAGTTATAGCGCCAGCTCATTTAGTCGGGTTCACACTATAGAGAACTCGTGTATGTATTGGTTGAGTACCTTTTATATTATGTGTACTCTTATCTTTGTATATGGTGTGTTGAGTGTTGAGTAGAGAAGAAGAAGATTTTCAGCCTCTCACCTTGTGTGTTCTCTATTAGGGTTTTGTGAGTGTGTGTGTGTGCTTGCAAGAGCTCAAGCTCTCTTCCCCCCTGCATCTTTTCAAAAAAGAGCATTCAAAGTTTTGCATTATCTATCTATATGTATTTCGGATGCTATGCTCATACACATACACGATGCTGAGAATCCCAAGGATGCATGGGATACATTGGTAAAGTTGTTTGATATAGACACGAGTGCTCGTCGCAAGTCTCAATTGCGACAACAGATACATAAAGTGAAGCGGAATAGAAGGAGCATCCATGATTGTAAGATTCCTCCCCAGCCTCTCAAGATATCCAGCATCTTCCCCTGTAATCAATTCTCTCTTCAGAAATATAAAAGATCTTATCTCTGCCTGTTTTGGCATAGAGAGAGAGAGAGAATATTCTAGAGAGAGAATATCCAGATTTTGAATATTTTTAGATAGAAAAATTTCTCATACTATTAAAATGAATTTCCCTGAAACAGAAATTCAAAAAGAACTTTCCAATGTGCAATTAGAATTTATTGGAAATGGATATAAAGGACCTTAGCCTAAGGGTATAGATTTTCAGAAATTTTTGGATTATGGTCCAATTAAGGTTCCTATGGGCCAATAGGATCAATCCATGTGTGGGGAGGAGATAAATCCAATTTGTAAAAGAAGATACCCAAAAATGAGTAAATGCTCACATAAGATGAAGAGTTGACTATGTACAAGGTTTATTAGTAAGAAACTATGAGTAATATCAAAAATATGAGATATTTTGGATATCCAAAGAATGAGTAAATGCTCACATAAAATGAAGAGTTGAATAAGGACAAGGCTAATAGTTAAAAAAGGGGAGATATTTAGAACTAAATACTCACATAAGATGAAGAGTTGAATAAGGACAAGGATAACAATTAAAAAGGGGAGATATTTAGAAGTAAATACTCACATAAGATGAAGAGTTGAATAAGGACAAGGCTAATAGTTAAAAAGAGGAGATATTTAGAAGTAATGATGCATTTTTGACACCTCTGCATGGGGATTTCCCCCTCATGAATGAGGCACCTACTTCACATGTGCAATTGAGTTTTAAATCTTCAAAAATTGAGATATTTCATCTCTCCTCTCTCCTAATTCAAGTCTAGTTTCAAAAAAGTTAGCTTAACTGACCTAAAAATGGTCAAAAATTGACCAAACTGATTTGAAAAATTCTAGAATCAGTTTGTTTGGTTAGGAGCTCAAATTTTCCTATAAATAGAAGCCTTCCCCTTTGTTGAAAAATAATAGCGTTTTATGCATTGTTACTCTACTTCTCCCAAGCCAAGAACTGTGAATTTATTAATAATTCACTAGTTTTTGACATTTCCCTCTTCCAAAGATTGGTGGCCATTCTTGTTCCAAACAAGAGTTGAACCCTCAAACCATCAAGCCAAAGGAAAGCTCTCAAAGTCATTAGTAAGTTGGTGATTCTTCTTTTTCACTTATTTTATGGTTTTTATGGTTTTAAATGGTTTTTATGCTTTATGTCTTCTCTAAAAATGTTATGCCTCATTACAAAAAGGCATTCCCCTCTCTTCTCTAGCAAAACCAACCATTCTCTATCCTAGGTGAATGGTTAATTGATTAATGACAAGTTTTTATAATGTTTATCTCAATTAAGTGGAAAAATATTTACTTTAGGATAATTTCAATACTTTTGGTGCACTTTCAATTAGTTTTAAAGACTTAAAAATTTGAAAAATGGTCAGCCATACAAAGGAGATTATGGCGAAATTTTTTTAGAAATTAGTGAAATAAAATTCATCCTAATCCTTATGATTTCTATATTCTAAAGTATCATTTTCATGCATAGAAGATGCATTTTGATTATGTGTTTTGGTGTACTTTTAATTAGTTTGAAAGACTTAAAAATTTAAAAATGGTCAGCCATACAAATGAGGTTATGGTAAAATTTTTAGAAATTAGTGAAATAAAATTCATCTTTTATTATTCTAAAAGAGTAATCCTTATGGTTTCTATATTCTAAAGTATCATTTTCATGCATAGAAGATGCATTTTGATTATGTGTATTGAAAAAAAATTATTATAAAAGTGTTACTTTTATCATAATTGATTTTCATGCATAGAGGTATGCATAAAAGATTATTATTTTTATTATAAAAGTTGATTTTCATGCATAGAGGTATACATAAAAGATTATTATTTTTATTATAAAAGTGTTACTTTTATCATAATTGATTTTCATGCATAGAGGTATGCATAAAAGATTATTTTTGTTACTTTTGTCACATTTGACTTTCATGCATAGAGGTATGCATAAAAGATTATTATTTTAATGAAAAAGTGTTACTTTTACCATAATTGATTTTCATGCATAGAGGTATGCATAAAAAAATTATTATTTTAATGTAAAAGTGTTACTTTTATCATAATTGATTTTCATGCATAGAGGTATGCATAAAAGATTATTATTTTAATATAAAAGAGTTACTTTTATCATATTTGATATTCATGCATAGAGGTATGCATAAAAGATTATTATTTTAATATAAAAGTGTTACTTTTATCATAGTTGATTTTCATGCATAGAGGTATGCATAAAAGTTTATTATTTTAATGTAAAAGTGTTACTTTTATCATATTTGATTTTTATGCATAAATGGGTGTATAAAAGATATTTTTTTATACTAAAAGTGTGATTTTCATCATAAATGGATTTTATGCATAAATTAGATGCATAAGAGAAATTCTTTTATTCTAAAAGTATAATTCCTACTAAATTGGATTTATGCATAGAAAGATGCATAAAGAAATCTATTTTTAGTTCAAAAGAGTTATTTTCGTCAAATTCGATTTTATGCATAGGAAGATGTATTAAAGAATTGATTTTCTATTCAAAAGTATGTTATTCTCATTTAAAATGAATTCATGCATAGGAAGATGCATAAAAGATTATTTTTAATTCGAAAGTGTTAGTCTCCTTAAATTGGAATTTATGCATAAATAAATGCGTAAAGAAATCTTATATCAAATATAAGAATTCTCTTGTATTCTATAAATAGATATTAGGGTGTGATAAGATGCATATGGGATGAGTTAAGATGTGATAAGATGAGTTCAAATGTGATAAGATGTGTATGAGATGTGATAGGATGTGTATGAGATGTGATAGGATGTGATAAGAGGTGTATGAGATGTGATAAGATGTGATAAGATGCATAGGAGATGAGTTAGGATGTGATAAGATGAGTTAAGATGTGATAAGATGTGTAGGGGATGAGGTAAGAAGTGTATGTGATGGGATAAGATGTATATGGGTTGTGATAGGGCGAGAATGGATGTGATATAAAAGAATAGATGTGAAGGCATATGTGGTTATATGAATGGGAATGTGGAAATGGATGTATGAATGTAAATGTAAATGTCGATGTATGAATGTGAATGTGGATGTGGATGTATGAATGTGAATGTGGATGTGTGGATGTGGAAATGGAAGTGTGAATGAATGAATGTGGATGTGGATGTATGCATGTAGATGTGGATGTATGGATATGAATGTGGATGTGGATGTGGATGTATGGATTTAGATACAGATGTGGATGTATGTATGTGGATGTGGATTTATGAATGAGGATGTGAAAATGGATGTATTGCATGTAGATGTGGATGTATAGATGTGAATGTGGATGAATGGATGTGGATATGGATGTGTATATATGAATGCGGATATGAGATTGGATGTATGATGTCGATGTACAAATATGGATGTGTATGTAGAATAATGGATGTGAATGTGTATGTGAAATAATGTGTCGTCGATATGAGTGAATGGATGAGAATGAGTACACATATGAATGGAATGTGGAATTAAGTAATGTGGACTGAGAAGGGATAATGTGGAAAGACGAGAGTTCATATAGAAGCTGTATTTTGTGACCTGTTTGTAAATGACTGTTTCATGTCAAGAATGCTGGGGAAGCATTTTGACCGTCTTGTGGATTAAGGTCATGGAGACCTAACTGATAAAGTTGCAACTGCTGACGAAGAGTCAATGGAGGACGTCTCGCGTAGCAAGGTCGACCGAGGTCTTGACCAGCCTCGGTTCGATTTAAATGGTGAGCTTCCGGTACGATGGATGAGGGACCAAGGAAGCGGCCTATGAGTGAAGCGCTCGGTCACCTGCAAAGGATCCTAGAGGGTGCTGACCATACGGTGCTCGGGCTCTGGGTCGCCGAAGATACCCACACGTGCGTCGTGGAAGATATTGGAACAAGGAGTAAGAGTTGTTTTCTGAAACCGGGCATGGATCTCGTTGATTGACCTTGCTGGTCCTCAACGGATGAGTCCATGGCTCTCTTATATGGATTTGTTGATTGATCTTGCTGATCTTCAACGAGGATTCCATCTTGATTTTTATATGTGAAAATATTACCGGGTACTATGGGCTCGGAACTATTGAAAAGGCCCCTGAGTGAACAAGTGGTGAGCGTTCTCATTGCCAATGATGCCATAAGTACACCAATGAATGAGTGATTGGAAATATGGATTCAATCAGAGATTTTGAGCAGTGACATAATGGTTTCATTAAAGGATTGTTTTAAAGTTAGTTGATGCTGAGAAAAAGGCAATTTCATATTGGGTGTGTAAGTGGTGTGACTAGTTTTATGTTTGCATGAACCTCCGGCTAGGGGGCCTAGGAGCTCTTTTCCCTGGTACCCGGGACAAAACCTAACCAAATTCCTAATTGGATTACATCACTACAGTGGTTGGGTGGCTGGCTAACCCATGGGACTAGATGGGGTTAGGCTGGACTGATGGATCCGTAAATCGAGACTCAATTTCTGTTATTACGATAGATAAAGTAAATCTCGGATAGTAATTGTTCTATGGATAGGATCAACAGCTGTGCCTCTTGATGGGGAAAAAAGCGTTGATCCCAATGATCCAAGTGTAAGTTTCTTCCTTGATCTAACCAAGTATCTTTATAGGTACAGTCGGATCAGCTTGATCAGTGTTAGTCGTGACTACGTTAGAGTAAAGAGTTATCCTGGTGGAATTGCCCGTGCTTTCCGGGTACAGGAAGTTTTTCCGGGTTCGATTTTGGAAAAACCGACGGATTAGTCTCTTGTCCGGATATCCGTGGGCGAGGCCCCGAGTGTGGGACCCTGCCCCACGTAAGATGTGCTACTTCCGCTGCTAACATTCCGAATCCGTTGCACGGTGGGGTCAGGGATCTCACAATGATCATGTACAAGAGATAAAGAAGTTTGCAGATGCATTGGCAACAATAAATGCCCCCATGCCTGATGATGATTTGTGTAAGATTCCTCCCCCAACCCCTTTTTGATGTCTAGTATATTCCCCTGTAATCAATTACTTTTCTGAAATATAAGAGATCTTGTTTGTGACTGTTTTAACCTAGAGAGAGAAAATATTCTAGAGAGAGAATATTCAGATTTTGAATATTTCTGGATAGAAAAATATCTCTTATAATTCAGATGAGTTCCCCTGAAACAGAAATTTAAAAAGAATTTTCCAATGTGCAATTGGAATTAATTAGAAATAGGTATAAAGAACCTTAGCCTAAGGGTCTAGATTTTCATAAATCTTTAGACTATGGTCCAATTAAGGTTTCTATGGGCCAATAGCATCAATCCATGTGTAGGGAGGAGATAAATCCAAATTGTAAAAAGAAAATACCCAAAAATGAGTAAATGCTCACATGAGGTGAAGAGTTGAAAATGTACAAGGTTTATTAGTAAAAAACTATGAGCAATATTAAAAATATGAGATATTTTGGGTATAATGATTTTATTATGACACATATGTAAGGAAGGGGAGTTCTTTAAAGGAGGTGCATATTTCCCTTAAATGATTTTATTATGACACATGTAAGGAAGGGGAGTCCCTTAAATGCTCACATAAGATGAAGAGTTGAAAATGTACAAGGTTTATTAGTAAAAAACTATGAGCAATATTAAAATGATTCCATTATGACACCTATGTAAGGAAGGGGGAAAATTCTTTAAAGAAGGTGCATATTTCACATAAGATGAAGAGTTGAAAATGTACAAGGTTTATTAGTAAAAAACTATGAGCAATATTAAAATGATTCCATTATGACACATATGTAAGGAAGGGGAGTTCTTTAAAGGAGGTGCATATTTCCCTTAAATGATTTTATTATGACACATATGTAAGGAAGGGGAGTCCCTTAAATGCTCACATAAGATGAAGAGTTGAAAATGTACAAGGTTTATTAGAAAAAAAACTATGAACAATATTAAAATGATTCCATTATGACACATATGTAAGGAAGGGAAATTCTTTAAAGGAGGTGCATATTTCACATGCTCGAATGAGTTTTAAACTCATAAAAATTGAGATATTTTATCTCTCCTCTCTCCTCATTCAAGTCTAGTTCCAAAAAGTTAGCTTAACTGACCTAAAAATGGTCAAAAAGTGACCAAACTGATTTGGAAAATTCTAGAATCGGTTTGTTTGGTTAGGAGCTCAAATTTTCCTATAAATAGAAGCCTTCCCTTGTTGAAAAAGACATAGAGTCTTATGCTTTGTTACTCTACTCCACCTAAGCCAAATTAGATAGAGTCTTATGCTTTGCCAAATTAGATAGAGTCTTATGCCTTGTTACTCTACTCCACCTAAGCCAAAATATATAGTGTCTTATGCTTTGTTACTCTACTCCTCCTAAGCCAAAATATATAGTGTCTTATGCTTTATTACTCTACTCCACCTAAGCCAAAATATAGAGTGTCTTAGGCATTGTTACTCTACTCTACCTAAGCCAAGAACTGTGAATTCTTTAATAATTCACTAGTTTTTGATACTTCTCTCATTCTTCAATCCCCATTGGTGGCTCCATCAACATACTAAACCAATTGATTGGTTGGGGGCCTCTACCGTGAATAAAGAATCAAGCAAATTATAAGGTAAGTATATTGAATTTTGATATTTTCTATAATTTCTCAATGATTCTCTCTTCTCAACCCCTCTCAAGCTTGAGAAGTTTAATTAGTATGGTTTTTTAAATGCTATTGAAGTTAATTGGTGAATAGTAGTGAAGAGTTACATAATTTAATAAATACTATAGAAGTTAATTTCCATTTATGTTTAAATTCTAATGGTTTTTATGTAATTTCTCTCTCTCACTCAAGAAATGATCATACTCATGACCCATTCTCAATCCAAATGAAGCTTTTCATAAAGCTTTTCCGTAATCCAAGATTAAGTTATGCTTGAGGCCAAATTAATGGCTTTTTGCTATGCTTTTAGTTTATGCACATTGATGATTCAATCCATAATGGATTGATGACCCAATTAGAGACCATTCTAATTATATCCTTAATGATAAGCTTTATCCCTTAGAAAAAAAAATTGAGATTTATCAGTTATAGTAGCGGAGCTATGGCAAAATTTTTATAGAAATTACGCATAAAATAAATTCATTCAAAGCATAAAAAGAGGACTTCCTACCATATTCTAGGAACTATCATCCTAGATTAATTAAAAGAATTTTATTATGCATGGAGATGTGGATGTTTGCATGTAGATGTAGATGTATAGATGTGGATGTGGATGTGGAGGTGGATGGATGCATGTAGATGTAGATGTATAGATGTAGATGTGAATGGAGATGTGGATGTATGCATGTAGATGTAGATGTATAGATGTGGATGTGGATGTATACATGTAGATGTAGATGTATAGATACGGATGTGGATGTGGAGGTGGATGTATACATGTAGATGTAGATGTATAGATGTAGATGTAGATGTGGATGTGGAGGTAGATGGATGCATGTAGATGTAGATGTATAGATGTAGATGGGAATGGAGATATGGATGTATGCATGTAGATGTAGATGTATAGATGTAGATGTGGATGTGGAGGTAGATGGATGCATGTAGATGTAGATGTATAGATGTAGATGTGAATGGAGATGTGGATGTATGCATGTAGATGTAGATGTATAGATGTGGATGTGGATGTATACATGTAGATGTAGATGTATAGATACGGATGTGGATGTGGAGGTGGATGTATACATGTAGATGTAGATGTATAGATGTGGATGTGGATGTGGAGGTAGATGGATGCATGTAGATGTAGATGTATAGATGTAGATGGGAATGGAGATATGGATGTATGCATGTAGATGTAGATGTATAGATGTAGATGTGGATGTGGAGGTAGATGGATGCATGTAGATGTGAATGTACGCATATAGATGTGGATGTATGGATGTGAATATACGATATGCGATGTGAGGGAATCTGAAGTGATGAGATAGAAATGATGTGATGGGATGAGTATACATATAAATGGAATATGGAATAAGTAATGTAGATTGATGAGGGATAATGTGGAAAAATGAAAGTTAAAATAGAAATTGTGTTGTAAACTGTTTGTAAATACTGTTTGTAAATGCTGTTTGTAAATGATTGTTTTATGTCAAGAATGCTGGGGGGAGCATTTTGACCGTCTTGTGATTAAAGTCGTGATGGTAAAGTTGCAACTGCTGACGGGGAGTCAATGAAGGACGTCTCGCGTAGCAAGGTCGGCCGAGGTCTTGACCAGCCTCGGTGCGATTAAAATGGTGAGCTTCCGGTACGGTGGATGAGGGGCCAAGGAAGCGGCCTATGCGTGAAGCGCTAGGTTACCTGCGAAGGATCCTAGAGGGTGCTGACCATACGGTGCTCGGGCTCTCGGTTGCCTAGGATACCCACGCGTGCGTCGAGGAAGATATTGGAACAGAGTTGGAGTTGTTTTCTGAAATCGAGCATGGATCTGGTTGATTGACCTTGCTGGTCTTCAATGGATGAGTCCATGGCTCCTTATATGGATCTGTTGGTTGATCTTGCTGATCTTCAACGAGAGTCCATCTTGTTAAGTGATTATATTGCCAAGTATTATGGGCTAGGAACTATCGAAACGGCTCCTGAGCGTTCTAGTTGCCAATGATGCCATAGATACTCTGATGAAGGAATTGTAAGATCCCTGTTCCCACCGAGCAACGGATTCGGGGTACTGGCAGCGGAAGTAGCGCTTCTCGCGCGGGACAGGGGTCCCACACTCGGGGCCTCGCCCACGGATATCCGGATAAGAGACTAATCCATCGGTTGTTCCAAAACCGAACCCGGAAAAACTTCCTTTACTGGAAAGCACGGGCGATTCCACCAGGATAACTTTTTACTCTAACGTAGTCAAGATCATTTCTGATCGAGATGATCCGATTACATCTATAAGATACTTAGTCAGTTCAAGGAAGAAACTTGCACTTGGATCATTGGGATCAACGCTTTTTTCCCCATTCAAGAGGCACAGCCGTTGATTCCTATCCATAGAACAGTTTCTGTCCGGGATTTTTTTTTTCTATCGTAAAAACAAAAGTTTAAGTCTCGATTTACGGATCCATCAGTCCAGCCTAACCCCATCCAATCCCATGGGTTAGCCAACCGCCCAACCACTGTAGTGATGGGATCCAATTAAAAATTTGGTTAGGTTTTGTCCTGGGTACCAAGGAAAAGAGTTCCAAGGCCCCCTAGCCGGATGTTCATGCAAAATAAAACTAGTCACACCACTCACACACCCAATATGAAATTGCCTTTTTCAACCAGATTCAACCAGTTTAAAACAATCCTTTAATAAAACCATAGTATCATTGATCACCATCTTCCAATTTATCCAATTGATTCTTAATTTCCCATCATTCCTTCATCAGAGTATCTATGGCATCATTGGCAACTAGAACGCTCAGGAGCCGTTTCGATAGTTCCTAGCCCATAATACTTGGCAATATAATCACTTAACAAGATGGACTCTCGTTGAAGATCAGCAAGATCAACCAACAGATCCATATAAGGAGCCATGGACTCATCCATTGAAGACCAGCAAGGTCAATCAACCAGATCCATGCTCGATTTCAGAAAACAACTCCAACTCTGTTCCAATATCTTCATCGACGCACGCGTGGGTATCCTAGGCAACCCAGAGCCCGAGCACCGTATGGTCAGCACCCTCTAGGATCCTTCGCAGGTAACCTAGCGCTTCACGCATAGGCCGCTTCCTTGGCCCCTCATCCACCGTACCGGAAGCTCACCATTTTAATCGCACCGAGGCTGGTCAAGACCTCGGCCGACCTTGCTACGCGAGACGTCCTTCATTGACTCCCCGTCAGCAGTTGCAACTTTACCATCACGACTTTAATCACAAGACGGTCAAAATGCTCCCCCCAGCATTCTTGACATAAAACAATCATTTACAAACAGCATTTACAAACAGTTTACAACACAATTTCTATTTTAACTTTCATTTTTCCACATTATCCCTCATCAATCTACATTACTTATTCCATATTCCATTTATATGTATACTCATCCCATCACATCATTTCTATCTCATCACTTCAGATTCCCTCACATCGCATATCGTATATTCACATCCATACATCCACATCTATATGCGTACATTCACATCTACATGCATACATCTACATCTCTATGCATACATCCACATCCACATTCACATTCACCTCCATACATCTACATCTACATGCATACATCCACATCTCCATTCACATCTACATCTATACATCTACATCTACATGCATCCATCCACCTCCACATCCACATCTACATCTATACATCTACATCTACATGCATACATCCATATCTCCATTCCCATCTACATCTATACATCTACATCTACATGCATCCATCTACCTCCACATCCACATCTACATCTATACATCTACATCTACATGTATACATCCACATCCACATCTATACATCTACATCTACATGCATACATCCACATCTCCATTCACATCTACATCTATACATCTACATCTACATGCATCCATCCACCTCCACATCCACATCTACATCTATACATCTACATCTACATGTATACATCCACATCCACATCTATACATCTACATCTACATGCATACATCCACATCTCCATTCACATCTACATCTATACATCTACATCTACATGCATCCATCCACCTCCACATCCACATCTACATCTATACATCTACATCTACATGCATACATCCACATCTCCATTCACATCTACATCTATACATCTACATCTACATGCATCCATCCACCTCCACATCCACATCTACATCTATACATCTACATCTACATGCAAACATCCACATCTCCATGCATAATAAAATTCTTTTAATTAATCTAGGGTGATAGTTCCTAGAATATGGTAGGAAGTCCTCTTTTTATGCTTTGAATGAATTTATTTTATGCGTGATTTCTATAAAAATTTTGCCATAGCTCCGCTACTATGACTGATAAATCTCAATTTTTTTTCTAAGGGATAAAGCTCATTATTAAAGAAATAATTAGAATGGTCTCTAATTGGATCATCAATCCATAATGGTCTCTAATTGGATCATTAAGAAAACAATTAGAATGGTCTCTAATTGGGTCATCAATCCATAATGGATTGAATCATCAATGGGCATAAACTAAAAGCATAGCAAAAAGCCATTAATTTGGCCTCAAGCATAGTTTAATCTTGGATTAAGGAAAAGCTTTATGAAAAGCTTCATTTGGATTGAGAATGGGTCATGAGTATGACCATTTCTTGAGTGAGAGAGAGAAATTATAAAAACCATTAGAATTTAAATATAAGTGGAAATTAACTTCTATAGCATTTATTAAATTATGTAACTCTTCACTACTTTTCACCAATTAACTTCAATAGCATTTAAAAAACCATACCAATTAAACTTCTCAAGCTTTAGAGGGGTTGAGAAGAGAGAATCATTGAGAAATTATAGAAAAGATCAAATTCAATATACTTACCTTATGATTTACTTGATTCTTTATTCACGGTAGAGGCCCCCAACCAATCAATTGGTTTAGTATGTTGATGGAGCCACCAATGGGGATTGAAGAAAGAGAGAAGTATCAAAAACTAGTGAATTATTAAAGAATTCACAGTTCTTGGCTTAGGTAGAGTAGAGTAACAAGGCATAAGACACTATATATTTTAGCTTAGGTGGAGTAGAGTAACAAAGCATAAGACACTATCTAATTTGGTTTAGGTGGAGTAGAGTAACAAAGCATAAGACTCATATATTTTGGCTTAGGTGGAGTAGAGTAACAAAGCATAAGACTCATATATTTTGGCTTAGGTGGAGTAGAGTAACAAGCCATAAGACTCATATATTTTGGCTTAGGTGGAGTAGAGTAACAAGGCATAAGAGACTATCTAGGTGGAGTAGAGTAACAAGCATAAGAGACTATATATTTTGGCTTAGGTGGAGTAGAGTAACAAGCATAAGAGACTATCTAATTTGGCTTAGGTGGAGTAGAGTAACAAAGCATAAGAGACTATGTTTTTTTCAACAAGGGGAGGCTTCTATTTATAGGAAAATTTGAGCTCCTAACCAAACAAACTGATTCTAGAATTTTCCAAGTCAGTTTGGTCACTTTTTGACCATTTTTAGATTAATTAAGCTAACTTTTTGGAACTAGACTTGAATGAGGAGAGAGGAGAGATGAAATATCTTAATTTTTATGAGTTTAAAACTCATTCAAGCATGTGAAATATGCACCTCCTTTAAAGAATTCCCCTTCCTTACATATGTGTCAAAATTGTATTGCTCATAGTTTTTTACTAATAAACCTTGTACATTTTCAACTCTTCATCTTATGTGAAATATGCACCTCCTTTAAAGAACTCCTCTTCCTTACATATGTGTCATAGTTTTTTACTAATAAGCCTTGTACATTTTCAACTCTTCATCTTATGTGAAATATGCACCTTCTTTAAAGAACTCCCCTTCCTTACATATGTGTTTATTTACTAATAAACCTTGTACATTTTCAACTCTTCATCTTATGTGAAATATGCACCTCCTTTAAAGAACTCCCCTTCCTTACATATGTGTTTATTTACTAATAAACCTTGTACATTTTCAACTCTTCACCTCATATGAGCATTTACTCATTTTTGGGTATTTTCTTTTTACAATTTGGATTTATCTCCTCCCTACACATGGATTGATGCTATTGGCCCATAGAAACCTTAATTGGACCATAGTCTAAAGATTTCTGAAAATCTAGATCCTTAGGCTAAGGTTCTTTATACCTATTTTCAATTAATTCCAATTGCACATTGGAAAATTCTTTTTAAATTTCTGTTTCAGGGAAACTCATCTGAATTATAAGAGATATTTTTCTATCCAAAAATATTCAAAATCTGAATATTCTCTCTCTAGAATATTTTCTCTCTCTAGGTTAAAACAGCCACAAACAAGATCTCTTATATTTTAGAAAAGGAATTGATTACAGGGGATGATACTAGACATCAAAGGGGGTTGGGGGAGGAATCTTACAGGAATGATGGGAAATTAAGAATCAATTGGATAAACTGGAAGATGGTGATCAATGATACTATGGTTTTATTAAAGGATTGTTTTAAACTGGTTGAATCTGGTTGAAAAAGGCAATTTCATATTGGGTGTGTGAGTGGTGTGACTAGTTTTATTTTGCATGAACATCCGGCTAGGGGGCCTTGGAACTCTTTTCCTTGGTACCCGGGACAAAACCTAACCAAATTTTTAATTGGATCCCATCACTACAGTGGTTGGGCGGTTGGCTAACCCATGGGATTGGATGGGGTTAGGCTGGACTGATGGATCCGTAAATCGAGACTCAAACTTTTATTTTTACGATAGAAAAAAAAAAATCCCGGACAGTAACTGTTCTATGGATAGGAATCAACGGCTGTGCCTCTTGAATGGGGAAAAAAGCGTTGATCCCAATGATCCAAGTGCAAGTTTTTTCCTTGAACTGACTAAGTATCTTATAGATGTAATTGGATCATCTCGATCAGAAATGGTCTTGACTACGTTAGAGTAAAAAGTTATCCTGGTGGAATCGCCCGTGCTTCCGGTTAAGAAAGTTTTTCCGGGTTCGGTTTTGGAACAACCGACGGATTAGTCTCTTATCCGGATATCCGTGGGCGAGGCCCCGAGTGTGGGACCCCTGTCCCGCGCGAGAAGCGCTACTTCCGCTGCCAGTACCCCGAATCTGTTGCTCGGTGGGAACAGGGATCTTACAGTTGGTATCAGAGCATTTGGTTAATAAAGATCAACTGAGAAGACAAATATGTCAAAAATTCATCGAAAGACAAAAAGGTTATAATTGTGTGATATAATTCATACAATTTGATATTCAAACTGAAACTCGTAATTTTGGTAATTGGGTCTTCAGATGGAAGTACCGCAATTATATAGAAACCCTGACTTGCTTGAGGCCTAGACATGATAGTATTTACCTTATAATTCCAAGGGCCGTGACTACCCGTATATACCGAGAGTATACTGCAGCTCTTTACTGACAGTATATACGAGTAAATCTAAGACTTGAAATTATAAGCGTTAATGCTATCCAGATGATGATTTCGAATGTGATTGATATGATTTTTAATTCTGTTTGAGAATTGATGAATTGATTTGGATTCTGATTGAAAATGCTGATTGAAAAAAAAATGTTGATTTTTAAAAATTAGTTGAAATATAATGAAACCACAATGAGGGGGAATGGGACGAGTCCCTGTGATGATATTCATAACTAGAATGATGATAACGAATTCAGCAAATCACTATGAGATTAGTGGGTTGTGCTGTCAGATTGCTACTGTTAATACTTGACCGGTAGATCAAGTTAAGGGATGTCAAATTGAGAACTTGCTTGACTGAAATTTCCGTGTGGAGGAATGTTCCGAAGGAAACTTTTCGGTCTAATGGACCATTATCATGTTAAAGATATGAATGATATAATCTGAATGAATTGTTATTTAATGATGAGTTCTATATAAGGGATATTTATCCCAGTGTTCTGTTGGGTTGACCACCCAGAATATAAGGAACCCCAGAATAAAATTGGATCTTAAGAATAAGAGCTGTCCTCTACCTTGCGAGATGAGGACATCTCGCACTTTTTAAGTGGGGTAGGATGTAAGATTCCTCCCCAGCCTTCGAGGTATACTTAAGAATCTTCCTTTCTGATCTTATAATTATTCCCTCTCTAAAATAAAAGAAAAATTCTGTTTAAAAAAGGAAGACCCTTTTCCTAGAATACTTCTCAGGAGTCACGGCTGTTTTAAGGATTTAGAACAATGAGTTTAGAAGTGAGAATCGGTGTTTTGGATACCAAGGTTTTGGTTTTCATTCGAGTACGGCCCAAAAGAAGTTCTTTATCTCTTGGGAAGTATAAGAAGTTATCCCCCAGATATTGTGATCCTTATATCTGAATTCAATGAAAGTAGGTGACTTAGCCTACAAGCTTCTTTTATCTCCTCATCTCAAAATTCTTAATGCCTTCTATAGAAAAATGTGTCAAACACAAATCATGGAAAGACGGTAAAACTTCAGTGGTAAGTTACCGTTGGCTTCTAGGTTACGCTAGCTCCTTCCTTTATATAAGTCGTAACTTTTACTTGCCGCTCACAGTAATCTTACTCCCATCAATCTCCTTTCTTTTGTAATCTCCTTCATGGCGGCCTGGCAACAGGAATTAGTTTTATCCCTGATGATTTCTCACCTTCAAGACGCAAGAGAGTCTGTGAAGAAAGACTTTATAGAACAGTATGAGCGCTCACTTTTTCCTCACCTAGGAACTTCTGTAACGCAGACCAAATGGCGGACCTATCAAAACATAACTAGGGTAACACCCTGGGGTCAGCAGCACTTTCGTAACAATGTCCGCTTGGCCATGGTTATTGAAGCTTTGGGTTTGGGTCCCCGATACTACTGCGTCATGAGATCAAGGCATCTTGGGTTTTCTGAGCGGGTCTTCTTACTGGCGTGTTTTCTTCCTCATGAGAAGATATGCCTTTATCCCATTTTTGGCTTGCCTCTCAGAGGTCCTTTTGTTAGATCACCTCATACCACTGAGATAGGTGCGGCAATAACCAGCAGAATCATTCCCATAGATGAGTTACCCTATACTTGTGCAGCTTGTGAGGACTGCTTTTGTGACCATATGATGGACGGGCTTATGGAAGTGTAAAGAGTTTCTCTATCTTTACTGTATAAGTTCCGAGAATGAATAAAGTTTCAATCTTGTTCTTATTTTGAATCTTGCTCTCTTTAAGACTTTTCTTGGTGGTTAATCGTGATTAAAATTTTTCTCTAAGTCTCATATTCGTGCATCTTGCAAAATTATTCCAAGTTGCGAGATGAGGACATCTCGCGTTTTTTAAGTGGGGTAGAATGTAAGATTCCTCCCCCAACCCCTTTTTGATGTCTAGTATATTCCCCTGTAATCAATTACTTTTCTGAAATATAAGAGATCTTGTTTGTGACTGTTTTAACCTAGAGAGAGAAAATATTCTAGAGAGAGAATATTCAGATTTTGAATATTTCTGGATAGAAAAATATCTCTTATAATTCAGATGAGTTCCCCTGAAACAGAAATTTAAAAAGAATTTTCCAATGTGCAATTGGAGTTAATTGGAAATAGGTATAAAGAACCTTAGCCTAAGGGTCTAGATTTTCATAAATCTTTAGACTATGGTCCAATTAAGGTTTCTATGGGCCAATAGCATCAATCCATGTGTAGGGAGGAGATAAATCCAAATTGTAAAAAGAAAATACCCAAAAATGAGTAAATGCTCACATGAGGTGAAGAGTTGAAAATGTACAAGGTTTATTAGTAAAAAACTATGAGCAATATTAAAAATATGAGATATTTTGGGTATAATGATTTTATTATGACACATATGTAAGGAAGGGGAGTTCTTTAAAGGAGGTGCATATTTCCCTTAAATGATTTTATTATGACACATGTAAGGAAGGGGAGTCCCTTAAATGCTCACATAAGATGAAGAGTTGAAAATGTACAAGGTTTATTAGTAAAAAACTATGAGCAATATTAAAATGATTCCATTATGACACCTATGTAAGGAAGGGGGAAAATTCTTTAAAGAAGGTGCATATTTCACATAAGATGAAGAGTTGAAAATGTACAAGGTTTATTAGTAAAAAACTATGAGCAATATTAAAATGATTCCATTATGACACATATGTAAGGAAGGGGAGTTCTTTAAAGGAGGTGCATATTTCCCTTAAATGATTTTATTATGACACATATGTAAGGAAGGGGAGTCCCTTAAATGCTCACATAAGATGAAGAGTTGAAAATGTACAAGGTTTATTAGAAAAAAAACTATGAACAATATTAAAATGATTCCATTATGACACATATGTAAGGAAGGGAAATTCTTTAAAGGAGGTGCATATTTCACATGCTCGAATGAGTTTTAAACTCATAAAAATTGAGATATTTTATCTCTCCTCTCTCCTCATTCAAGTCTAGTTCCAAAAAGTTAGCTTAACTGACCTAAAAATGGTCAAAAAGTGACCAAACTGATTTGGAAAATTCTAGAATCGGTTTGTTTGGTTAGGAGCTCAAATTTTCCTATAAATAGAAGCCTTCCCTTGTTGAAAAAGACATAGAGTCTTATGCTTTGTTACTCTACTCCACCTAAGCCAAATTAGATAGAGTCTTATGCTTTGCCAAATTAGATAGAGTCTTATGCCTTGTTACTCTACTCCACCTAAGCCAAAATATATAGTGTCTTATGCTTTGTTACTCTACTCCTCCTAAGCCAAAATATATAGTGTCTTATGCTTTATTACTCTACTCCACCTAAGCCAAAATATAGAGTGTCTTAGGCATTGTTACTCTACTCTACCTAAGCCAAGAACTGTGAATTCTTTAATAATTCACTAGTTTTTGATACTTCTCTCATTCTTCAATCACCATTGGTGGCTCCATCAACATACTAAACCAATTGATTGGTTGGGGGCCTCTACCGTGAATAAAGAATCAAGCAAATTATAAGGTAAGTATATTGAATTTTGATATTTTCTATAATTTCTCAATGATTCTCTCTTCTCAACCCCTCTCAAGCTTGAGAAGTTTAATTAGTATGGTTTTTTAAATGCTATTGAAGTTAATTGGTGAATAGTAGTGAAGAGTTACATAATTTAATAAATACTATAGAAGTTAATTTCCATTTATGTTTAAATTCTAATGGTTTTTATGTAATTTCTCTCTCTCACTCAAGAAATGATCATACTCATGACCCATTCTCAATCCAAATGAAGCTTTTCATAAAGCTTTTCCGTAATCCAAGATTAAGTTATGCTTGAGGCCAAATTAATGGCTTTTTGCTATGCTTTTAGTTTATGCACATTGATGATTCAATCCATTATGGATTGATGACCCAATTAGAGACCATTCTAATTATATCCTTAATGATAAGCTTTATCCCTTAGAAAAAAAAATTGAGATTTATCAGTCATAGTAGCGGAGCTATGGCAAAATTTTTATAGAAATTACGCATAAAATAAATTCATTCAAAGCATAAAAAGAGGACTTCCTACCATATTCTAGGAACTATCATCCTAGATTAATTAAAAGAATTTTATTATGCATGGAGATGTGGATGTTTGCATGTAGATGTAGATGTATAGATGTAGATGTGGATGTGGAGGTGGATGGATGCATGTAGATGTAGATGTATAGATGTAGATGTGAATGGAGATGTGGATGTATGCATGTAGATGTAGATATATAGATGTGGATGTGGATGTATACATGTAGATGTAGATGTATAGATACGGATGTGGATGTGGAGGTGGATGTATACATGTAGATGTAGATGTATAGATGTAGATGTAGATGTGGATGTGGAGGTAGATGGATGCATGTAGATGTAGATGTATAGATGTAGATGGGAATGGAGATATGGATGTATGCATGTAGATGTAGATGTATAGATGTAGATGTGGATGTGGAGGTAGATGGATGCATGTAGATGTAGATGTATAGATGTAGATGTGAATGGAGATGTGGATGTATGCATGTAGATGTAGATGTATAGATGTGGATGTGGATGTATACATGTAGATGTAGATGTATAGATACGGATGTGGATGTGGAGGTGGATGTATACATGTAGATGTAGATGTATAGATGTAGATGTGGATGTGGAGGTAGATGGATGCATGTAGATGTAGATGTATAGATGTAGATGGGAATGGAGATATGGATGTATGCATGTAGATGTAGATGTATAGATGTAGATGTGGATGTGGAGGTAGATGGATGCATGTAGATGTGAATGTACGCATATAGATGTGGATGTATGGATGTGAATATACGATATGCGATGTGAGGGAATCTGAAGTGATGAGATAGAAATGATGTGATGAGATGAGTATACATATAAATGGAATATGGAATAAGTAATGTAGATTGATGAGGGATAATGTGGAAAAATGAAAGTTAAAATAGAAATTGTGTTGTAAACTGTTTGTAAATACTGTTTGTAAATGCTGTTTGTAAATGATTGTTTTATGTCAAGAATGCTGGGGGGAGCATTTTGACCGTATTGTGATTAAAGTCGTGATGGTAAAGTTGCAACTGCTGACGGGGAGTCAATGAAGGACGTCTCGCGTAGCAAGGTCGGCCGAGGTCTTGACCAGCCTCGGTGCGATTAAAATGGTGAGCTTCCGGTACGGTGGATGAGGGGCCAAGGAAGCGGCCTATGCGTGAAGCGCTAGGTTACCTGCGAAGGATCCTAGAGGGTGCTGACCATACGGTGCTCGGGCTCTCGGTTGCCTAGGATACCCACGCGTGCGTCGAGGAAGATATTGGAACAGAGTTGGAGTTGTTTTCTGAAATCGAGCATGGATCTGGTTGATTGACCTTGCTGGTCTTCAATGGATGAGTCCATGGCTCCTTATATGGATCTGTTGGTTGATCTTGCTGATCTTCAACGAGAGTCCATCTTGTTAAGTGATTATATTGCCAAGTATTATGGGCTAGGAACTATCGAAACGGCTCCTGAGCGTTCTAGTTGCCAATGATGCCATAAATACTCTGATGAAGGAATGATGGGAAATTAAGAATCAATTGGATAAACTGGAAGATGGTGATCAATGATACTATGGTTTTATTAAAGGATTGTTTTAAACTGGTTGAATCTGGTTGAAAAAGGCAATTTCATATTGGGTGTGTGAGTGGTGTGACTAGTTTTATTTTGCATGAACATCCGGATAGGGGGCCTTGGAACTCTTTTCCTTGGTACCCGGGACAAAACCTAACCAAATTTTTAATTGGATCCCATCACTACAGTGGTTGGGCAGTTGGCTAACCCATGGGATTGGATGGGGTTAGGCTGGACTGATGGATCTGTAAATCGAGACTCAAACTTTTGTTTTTACGATAGAAAAAAAAAATCCCGGACAGTAACTGTTCTATGGATAGGAATCAACGGCTGTGCCTCTTGAATGGGGAAAAAAGCGTTGATCCCAATGATCCAAGTGCAAGTTTCTTCCTTGAACTGACTAAGTATCTTATAGATGTAATTGGATCATCTCGATCAGAAATGGTCTTGACTACGTTAGAGTAAAAAGTTATCCTGGTGGAATCGCCCGTGCTTCCGGTTAAGAAAGTTTTTCCGGGTTCGGTTTTGGAACAACCGACGGATTAGTCTCTTATCCGGATATCCGTGGGCGAGGCCCCGAGTGTGGGACCCCTGTCCCGCGCGAGAAGCGCTACTTCCGCTGCCAGTACCCCGAATCCGTTGCTCGGTGGGAACAGGGATCTTACAATTTGGTAGACATTACCTTGCGTGGTCTTGGCAAGGAGTATAAATCTTTTGATACATCCATCTCGGTTCGGAGTACATGTTTACTAGACTTTGATGAGTTGGTTTCACTCTTGCTTGTTGAGGAAATCAAACTTAGTGATTCATTTCAGGATGCATCTACTAGCCATGATGACAATGGCAAAAATCAAGCTTTCTATTCGCAAAGAGGATTTAGAGGCAGGGGGAGATTTGCATCACATGGCCGTGGTAATGGTCGTGGATGGCAGGACAGGTCACCACAATAGAATTTTCAGCCTTCATATGGTGCTAGAGGTGGTCATGGATATACACCTCAGAGAGGCAGAGGTAATTCTCGTGGTAGAGGATGTTGGCAAGGCCAACAAACATCTATGCAAGATGTGGAATGCCATTAATGTGGGAAATTTGGTCATATGGCAAGAGATTGTTTCTGCAAATAGAATGATTTGAGAGGGGGTAGAGCACAACATCGTGGAAGTTATGCACAACATGGTGGTGGAAATTATGCATCAAGCAGTAATGATGGTAGCGCAAATCACTTGTTTGCCATAAAACATGTTGTTGGATCTATGATGACAAATGCTGAAAATGATGACACTTGGTATATGGATTCTAGAGCATCAAACCATATGACTTGTCATGGTGAATGGTTTGAGCATATGAAGCCTATGGATGTGAAAGGCTATGTGGAGATAGGAGATGATACTCAGCATGCCATTACACATGTTGGAAGTGTACCATTGGTTATGGACAATGGTCAAACAAAGTCTATGTCAGATGTATTGTATGTGCCCTCAATTACAAAAAGCTTGGCCTTAGTTGGTCAAATGGTGGAACAGGGATTACAGGTTCGTTTCAACGAGCATGGTTGCTTCGTTGAGGATTTCAAACATGGATGCAGAGTCTATGCTAAAGGCAAGAAAGAAGGCAGGTTGTTTAAGCTGGATGCTGGGATTCCTGAGTTAACATCAGCCAAGTTCTCTAAAAGTAGAAATGTGGTATAGGACATTAATATGTGGCATAAGAGGATTGGACATGTCAATATACAAAGGTTAACGAACATGCAAGCAAGAGGCATTGTTAGTGGGCTCCCTAGATTCAAGTATGATGGGAATATGCATGTTTGTGAAGCCTGTCAGTTTCGAAAGCAGGGAAGGTTGCGGTTTCCTAGAGAAGGCAACATGAGTAGCAGGCCACTTGAGATAGTACATAGCGATGTATGGGGTCCTGCACAAAACCCATCTATTAAAGGCAGTTTATATTATGTGACATTCATTGATGATTTCAGCAGAATGACATGGATATACTTTCTCAGAGAGAAAAGTGAAGTATTGGAAAAGTTTATGGATTTCAAAGCTTTTGCAAAAAAGCAATATGGTTCTTGGATTAAATGTTTGAGGATAGATGGAGGTGGTGAATACACCTCAAATGCTTTTGAGAATTTCTTGAGAAAGCATGGAATAAGAAGACAATTGACTTGCAGGTATACACCTCAGCAAAATGGTGTGGCTGAGAGAAAGAATAGAGCCATTTGTGAAGTGGCCAAGGCAATGCTCAATGAAAAGAGCATGCCAGATTATTATTGGGCAGAAGCTTGTGCTATCGCGGTGTATATATTGAATAAAACACCTACAGTAGCCATACATGGAAGTACGCCAGAGATGTGGCTTACAGGTTTTAGGCCAGACATTGGACACCTCAAAGTTTTTGGATGCATAGCTTATGTACATGTGCTTGACGAAGGAGGAAGTTGGATCCTAAGGCAGAAAAGTGTGTATTTGTTGGTTGTGCACAGGATCGTAAGGCATACAAATGTTACAATCCACAAACTAAGCTGAGGGTGTCATTGAGTCATTTGAAGCTGATGTGCATGTAAACTTGCCACAAGCAAGGTTCTACTTCTATGTCTGGGCTAGCAGAGACTGAGAGTAGCACTGTACATCCATGGTCAGGACGTTTGAGGCATGAGAGTGTGAGCACTGGGAGTAGTGCTATGGATAAAGGAAAGAAGAAAGTTGAAGGAATTGGAATTACAGGCTATGAGTCGTCAAGTTCAGAGAGTTTGGATGAGGAGCTTGGCATGCTTGTTTTACGCAAACCTGGTGCTAGGCAGGATAGATATGTGCCACCACATGCTAGAGTGGCAGGTGTTCAGAGTGATCTGCATGCATTGCGAAGATCCCAGAGGGTCAGATATCTAGTTGACAAGTTGACATACCGTGATTTTGCTATGCATTATGCATATATGACGTCTTTGGTGAAGTATGTGGAACCTACATGCTATACAAAAGCTATTGGAAAGCATGTATATTGGAGAAAGCAATGGATGTTGAGATGGACGCATTGGTTCATAATGACACATGGGATTTGGTTGCATTACCACAGGACAAAAATGTCATTGGTTGTAAATGGGTTTACAAAGTAAAGTGCAAGTCAGATGGTTCCATTGAGCGACATAAAGCAATATTGGTAGCTAAGGGTTATGCACAAACCCAAGGTTTGGACTATGATGAAACATTTAATCCAGTGGCAAAGATGGGAACCGTGAGAGCAGTCCTTGCTATGGCTGCAGCTAATGGTTGGGAAATGCATCAAATGGATGTGAAAAATGCATTTCTAAATGGTGATCTACAAGAAGAGGTTTATATGGCATAGCCAGAAGGTTATGTACACCCAAAGAATCCCACTCATGTATGCAGATTGAAAAAGGCATTATATGGTTTGAAGCAAGCACCTTGTGCTTGGAGTGATAAGATGAGCAGATATCTTATCTCCCTTGGATTTTAGGTTTCTACAAGAGATTCTTCACTCTATGTGAAGAAAATAGATCATGGGATTGTTTTACTTGTCATCTATGTGGATGACTTGATTATCACAGGTGATCATGGTATAGATGTGATGCATGTCAAGAAAGCATTGAGTGGACAATTTGACATGAAAGACTTGGGTGAGTTGAGATACTTTCTTGGAATTGAAGTGATCAAAGACCATGCAGGTACATGGTTAGTGCAATGCCAATATGCATTGGATATGTTGGCAAAATATGGCATGATAGGGTGTAAGCCTATGAGTACACCTTTGGAGCAGAATGTGAAGTTGCGGGCTGATTTTGGTGAGGAGTTAGATGATCCATCTATGTACAGAAAGATGGTTTGGTAGTCTCATTTACATGACTATCACACGCCCAGATTTGAGTTATACTGTGGGGCTAGTAAGCCAGTTTATGCAAAGCCCTAGAAAACCTCATTTGGATGCAGTGAGACGCATCATGCAATATGTAAAAACCACTGCACATTATGGTATTTTATATGAGAGTGGTAAAGGCTTGGATATACATGGCTACACAGATGCTGATTGGGCAGGTAGCTCATATGACAGGAGGTCTACTAGTGGTTATGCCTTTACACTTGGAAGTGCCGTGGTGAGTTGGAGTAGCAAGAAGCAACCTACAGTCGCTTTATCTAGTACAGAGGTTGAATACAGAGGTGCAGCCATTGCTGCTTGTGAAGGAATATGGTTAAAGAATCTCTTGGCAGATTTGGGTGAGCCTATTGATGGCAAAGTTGTCATTCATTGTGACAACATGAGCAGTATACAGTTGGCAAAGAATCCAGTGTTTCATGCATGGACCAAACACATAGAGGTCCATTATCACTTTATCAGAGAGAAGGTGCTAGATGGTACAATTGATCTACAGTATGTGAAGACTGATGAGCAGGTGGCTGACATCTTTACCAAGCCACTTAGCAGGGAGAAGTTTGAGTACTTCCGTACTATGTTGGGAGTACATGGGATGAGCTTGAGGGGGAGTGTTGAGAGCCTTGATATCCGAAGCTCATCTACATCTTCATCTATGGTAGTACATCATGAGCTTGAGAGGGGTTGTTGAGATTCAAGCTCGATGTCAGTGTGTGCCAGCTATGCTATGTGCTGGCATGTTAGGTAGCAGCATGTGTGAGACATAAATGACCGCGTCCAGCTGGTCATAGTGTGTGGACATTAGCTAGGGTTAGATGTGTGTGTACACAACATATAGAGTGTTGTGTATTATGGATAATGGATTTATGCATTGTGTGAGAAGGGATATGCCTTCTCTCTATGGTTAGGGTTTGCAATATACATTAGGGTTTGCTCCTGTGTGTGTGTCTCCTCTCCCTCTACCTATTTTTCAACACACATCCATGTTCACCACCTTATACTTTCTTGGACCAATTTTGGTGGAAAATATGCACAATTTTGGGACAATTCTTTGTTAGATCCAATACAATGTTTACTGCACGATATGCAAAATTTATTATTGAATGTTCTCAACAAGCATTTGATGAATAATGCGATATGATTTATGTACTATTGTACATTTGTAACAAGTATATATGATGTTGGTGGGATGTAAATTTGCCTACACACACACACACACACATGCACACCAAGAATTAAGTTTTTTTATATCACATAGCCTCCAGTTGACCATTAAACACAGAAACTTTAACAAAGAAAGGATATTCAATGTAACTTTAAGTTGTAAGAAAGACTAGGTGATAGAATTAAAAAGATCACCATCTATATTGAATCAAAATTCTTGAACAATGGGTGAACCCTAAATCTAAAAGCTTAAGAAAGCCTTACAATCTAAATAATGATTGAACTATGAGTTTGGTAGATTCATACAACATTGCTAAAAGATTACGAAGCTAGTTGCCCATGTGCTAACAAATCATTATTGCTTAACTGCACTGACGTGTGATGGTGCCACACTTTCATGTTGATTCAATTGATTGCTAACAAATCATTATTGCTTAACTGCACTGACGTGTGATGGTGCCACACTTTCATGTTGATTCAATTGATTCTCTTTGGCCTTGAGTATTATAGCCTTTGGAATCTTGATTTTCTCTGGAAGTCATCCACCCCCTTGGGCTTCCATGCCCAAATGATGCAGCTAGTGTCTTCCCAGTGCTGAGGATCATTTCTGTTCTCTTGCCAATACTTGTTCCAGCAATCCTTATAAACCTCCACATCACTTGCATTCTTCTTCTACTTGCATTCTTCTTCTTCGAAATTGGTGCCTAATATTGTATCTGAACTTGTAGGTAGTTTATCGAGTTGTTGTTTTGATCAACATCACTTGTTGTCACTCCCAACCATATTGGGTAATTTGCATCACAAGGTTGTACAAGCACAAAATCTCCTTTAGACACATCAAG
The DNA here is from genome assembly GCF_041138505.1 of Cibotium barometz. Lineage (NCBI taxonomy): Eukaryota > Viridiplantae > Streptophyta > Polypodiopsida > Cyatheales > Cibotiaceae > Cibotium > Cibotium barometz. The sequence goes on along the minus strand of NC_141081.1, from coordinate 8,088,220 downwards.
AGTCGGGTTGAACTCTTCAGCAGGTCTGTTGTGCATTGGACCACAATAATGGTCCTCATTTACATCAAACCTTTCATCTACATCATCCTCCACTTGAAGGTTAAGAGGCTCAGCTTTTTCGCATACACTCCTTGGCCAAAAGTCATGAAATCCAATATCTTCCCTTGCACTAGGGGTTTGCATGTTTAGCATAAGATTCTCCCAATAGGCAAGGACCGTATTGATCCACTAAGCATAATCACTTTGGTCTCCTTTCTCTTGCAAGTGCTCTTTCCACCAATTGACATGTTTTTTTAAGCCCTCTACAACCTTCTCATTTTCCTTAACATACTCAAAGGGTGGTAATACTTTTGGAAAACTTTCAGGAATCTTGGGTCCTCCCTGGTCATTTCTCTTCCATAACTCTACCGCTTTCTAGTAACCAATCAACATTTTTGGGGTGTACTTTGTATTGCATCAAAGGTATTCCATCACTCATATAAAACCTGAATTGCAATGGCTTTGAATGTCCAATCAAGCTATCGGCTCCATTATAATGTAAGCATCCCTTGACAAAGCCTTTGAAGTCTGCCACCTTTTGTAGGAGAAAGGGTGCTGGATGCATGCAAACACACTCATTAAAGATCTTCATTAATTGTGGAAATGTGAAAATGGTTTGTTTCCTCAACTTCTCAGAGAAGCGACTAAACAATGCATCAATATCTTCATGAGTATGACCAACCATAAGAAAACCAAGTTGCACCATGTCAAACACTCCTCGTGCAACCAATAGGGATAGATACACAAATACATAACGATTCTTATTTTCAGAACCACAATTGTCAAGTTGCAACAACAATGTCCTTGGCAATCTCTTGAAAAATGTCCTTGAATTTGATGGCATTAAACTTGAGGCATTGACATTGCCCCTATCGTGCACGTGTGTTAGTATGAAAGACTGACTGCATATGTGAAGAACAATTTCCCTTTGTATCCACATTTGTTTCTACATGTGTCTCTGCATCTGCGTCCTCAATGCTCTGCTTGCAATATGCGTTTCTCTCCTTTAGCACTTCCATATGAAAGACTGACTGCATATGTGAAGAACAATTTTCCTCTATATCCACATTTGTTTCTACATGTGTCTCTGCATCTGCATCCTCAATGCTCTCCTTGCAATATGCGTTTCTCTCCTTTAGCACTTCCATATGCTGATACAGGGCCATAGTATACAAAACACAATAAAAAAGATCTGTTTGTGGTTCTGTATCTGAGTTTTGTGAGCTCAAGTCACCATACATGTGTTGCTCTCCTCTTTCTAAATTTCTTAAACATTTTGAGAGAGATGAAATTGTGAAGTTGGGATCACTTGGCCCATAAGCCCAAGGCAAAGTGACCATAAGCTGTTTGTCCATGTCCATGAGTGAGCATTCCTGTTAAGGATATTGGAAGCCTCTCAACCCCATTGAGAGATTTAGGAACTGGTTTAATTTGTGGTATGGCACTCTTGCTCTGGTCCATCTTATCATGTATAATACACAAATACCTGTTTGGGTTCATTTCGGAAGAGCTCCTCCAAGCATAGTATAGATTTCTACAACTCATTTGCTGCAACATGTGTGCCCTTCTTTGTGCCATGTATCTAGCATGCTCCTCTTGATTTTTTGTTGATTTCAACTTGACCTTGATTGCCGTACAAATGTCACATTTTGAGAAGGTGCTGGTTTTTGATAAACTAACTGTCTTGAACTCTGTGTTCCACAATCTTGAGAATGATGGTTGTGAGAGTGTTCGGTTTTCAAATGAGACAAGTGTGTCATTCAGTTCATGCAATATGTCCACCTGTTTGTACATTGCTGGTAGAACACGTTGGGTCTCGCGGGCTCCATGCATAGTTGTCCTTGACCTATGTGGCATTTGATCGGCATTATTATCTATGAAGCCCTGTATGATTGATTTTGCCATCTCAACATGTGCCATGCCCTTCTGTATTATCCCACTGTTGCCATGACTGACATTACATGCACCATTCAAGAACTTTTTTCTGAGCCTATAGAATGTTGACTTACCAATGCCATGCATTACATACCATGCTTTACTACAAACCTTCTTCCCATCAAATGTGAACTCAAAGCACTCGTCATCTTGACCTTGTCTATAGGCCATGCCCATGCAATCCAGTACAAATGTGTATCATGTACTATAGCTCTATCCCCAAAATTGTACCCTAGCTTGCATGATTTTGGATCTATCTGTAAATTGACAACATCGCTTCTCGCAACAATCAATGGTTGCGATGTTGTGAATGTTTGCAACATCACATTTTTTGCTAGCTCCATGGGTTTTATCGTAATTTTTCATTACCCTTATCCTATGGACATAGCTCCTTATCTTATTTGTCCCTTCAATGATTTCATAGTCAGTGATCATGGCATCATGGTATCTATCATCATCAGAACTATCGCCATCATTGCCCTCTACATCATCATCCTCTTTTTCACCACTTGAATTGTTTAGGCTGTCAATATTTTTTTGCATGAAGTGATCTTGAATACCCTCATCAATAGAAGAAGATTTTGTGTCCTTCACTAATGGTTCACCATTCTCAAATATGAGTTGCCTGATCGGCCAACTAACCAAATTCAGACCTGAAACACAATCTGAACTTGGATGCAAAGATCCTTCTATAATGACACCCAAGCTACTCTCCCCTAGTTCTCTACAATTTATAGCCTCGTATGGGTGGACCAACAATACTACTCCATTGCCAAGTTTTGTAGATCTGTTGTCATCCCAGAGGATGACACTTTTCTCTTTCCAACTCTCCCTATCTATAAAGTGATCTTCTTGATCAATAAGAAGTTTCGCAAAATTATCCTCTTTGGTATTAGTAATGTCTTTGTCCATAACAAGGTTGACCAATGGCCATGTGATGATGCTTCCAACTACTTGAGACATTGTTCTTGCATCCATTGTGGCAAATGGAATGAGAAATGTGTCATCAAAGCTTTGTTGAACATGTATTGTTGCACATGTCTCACCAATGAATTGAAAACCACATGTTTGAGATGCATCAATGGAATGAATAACCCCGCGTGCCTTCCTTGTAGAACCATCAATGAGAAACACTGAAGCACCTTGTTTTAGACCCTACAATCCCTGAGAAAATCAAGATCTCAATAAGAAAGATTGAAGCGATGTTTTTATGGTAGTAAACAAAACTATAAATGTCATTCAATCTCAACATGAGTTCAGGCTCCAACCAAAGTTTGAATCTCACCTATCAATGCTAGTTTGCTAGTAGGAGGCTCCATGAGCCTCACCATCATATGTTAGTTTGCTAGGAGGCTCCAGTTAAAGTTATCATCCTCACTTGCATAATATATTAGTTTTCATATATTAGCTAGAAGGGTAGGCTCCTCCAAAAAAAGTTTGAGCCTCACCCGCGGATGCTAGTTCGCTTCTAGGAAGCTGAAAGTAAAGTTGTAGGAAGCTGAAAGGATATTTGGGTGTATGGGGAAAGAGGAAAGAAAAGAAGAAATCTCAAGCTCAAGCTCAAGGCTCAAACTTGAGTTTGAGCCTTGTCTATTACACAAGCAAGTAGGAATAGAGAGGGAAGCAAGGATAATCCCAGAGAACAAGTGGGGTGCGGGTGAAGAAGGGTATATAAACAAAAGCGAAACTAACTATAATCAAAAGACCTGGGGCCTGGGCTTGGGCTTGGGCTTGGGGAATGAAATCAAAATCAAAATTTCTTTCTGCATGATGACACCTGCGCGCTCGCCCCCCCTCTCTCTCTCACCATTCGCCTCTCTCTCTCGCCATCGCCAGCCCCCTCTCCCTCTGCAGTGCCCCCTCTCTCTCTCTCTCGCTATCGCCCCCCTCTCCTCTCCTCTCGCAGCCACCCCCCTCTCCCTCTCCCTCTCTCTCGCCATCGCCCCCCTCTCCTCTCCTCTCGCAGCCTCTCCCTCTCTCTCGCCATCGCCCCCCTCTCCTCTCCTCTCGCAGCCACCCCCCTCTCCCTCTCTCTCTCGCCATCGCCCCCATCTCCTCTCCTCTCACAGCCACCCCCTCTCTCCCTCTCGTGCAGAGCAGCGCCCCGCCGCCCCTCTCTCCCTCTGCAGTGCCACGCCCCTCCCCTCTCGTGCAGCCGCAGTGCCCCCCGCCCCCCTCTCGTCTTGTGGAGCCCCGTCCGCCCCACCCATGCAGTTCATTTGAAATTTGAATTTCAAATATTTCCCCCTAACTACCTGCTCGGCGCCCGCGCCCCAAATTCAAATTTCAAATTTCCCCCCAACTACCTGCTCGGTGCCCGACTTTGAAATTCAATTTTTCCATCCACGTAAAAAAAAGAATGACCGACCTCACACATCCCTTCTATTAAAAAACCAACCTCGCGTTTGAACCAACCCACAGGACTTGCAAACCCTAAATGCGATTAACGCGATTCTGCACCCAAAGCACAAGCGATTCTGTGTGGTGAGCGAACACGATTCTGTGTGGTGAGCGTACACTTCTCATAATCACCATCGTATGTAATAATCATCTCTGTTTCCTGTCTCTGAAGTACTCGCTCAGCTTGCATCCTCCTGCGTTTCAAACAGGTTCTTTTCCTCCTGCAATCGACACGTCTACGTTGGTTTCGACCTCTGTTTCCTACAAAACCATCATGCCCACACACCATCGGAGACTTCAAGCATCTGTCACGTCTGTGCAACACGAAGACTTTCGTGCGCCCATCTGCGTTTCGTGTGTTCCCTCATCTAATTGAATACTTTATGCAACAAGTAAGTCCTTCTTTAATTGATTGTCTATATCAATATAAATGCTTACTTGATTGCACGCTAAGTGTGCCATTTGTCAATCGTTCTGCTCTCTTTTGTATCTTCACATATGTTGAGAACGTATAAAACTGATCTTTGTGTACATTATATAATCTAAATGACAAGAGTTCCCTATATAAACATGGTATATGTGTCACATATCTGAGTGCACAACTTGGACTCCACCTTAAGTTCGAGCCTCCCCCCATTCGGCTCCCTACATAGAACTTATGTGTTAACGCTTGACCTAGATTGAGTCTTTGTTCTCCATGTTAGTGCACCCCAGCCTTAAGGCTCAAAATTGAGTTTGAGCCTTTGCTCTCCATGCTAGTGCACCCCGGCCTTAAGGATCGAACTTGAGTTTGAGCCTTTACTCCTTTAGTCTCCATGCTAGTGCACCCCGACCTTAAGGCTTGAACTTGAGTTTGAGCCTTTGCTCCTTTGCTCTCCATGCTAGTGCACCCCGACCTTAAGGCTTGAACTTGAGTTTGAGCCTTTGCTCCTTTGCTCTCCATGCTAGTGCACCCCGACCTTAATGCTTGAACTTTAGATTGAGCCTTCGTTCTCCATGCTAGTGCACCCCGACCTTAAGGCTCGAACTTGAGTTTGAGCCTTTGCTCTCCATGCTAGTGCACCCCGGTCTTAAGGCTCGAACTTGAGTTTGAGCCTTTGCTCTCCATGCTAGTGCACCCCGGCCTTAAGGCTCAAATATCAGATTGAGCCTTCGTTCTCCATGCTAGTGTACCCCAGCTTTAAGGCTCGAACTTGAGTTTGAGCCTTTGCTCTCCATGCTAGTGCACCCCGGCCTTAAGGCTCGAACTTCAGATTGAGCCTTCGTTCTCAACGCTAGTGTACCCTGGCCTTAAGACCTGAACTTGAGTTAGAGCCTTTGCTCTCGATGCTAGTGTACACGAGCCTTAAGGCTCGAACTTCAGATTGAACCTCCCCTACATGGAACTTATGTGTTAAGGCTCATTCTCCATGCTTAACTTTACATGGAACTTGGCCTTAAGGCTCCAACTTGAGTTCGAGCCTTGCCTATCTATGCTAGCGTATCCCTAGCATATGAGTGCACAACTTGGATCTAGGCTCCAGCTTAAGTTCCAGCCTCTCCTACATAAAACTTGGCCTAAAGGCTCGAACTTAAGCTTGAGCCTTGTCTCTATATGCTGGTGTACCCCTGTCATATGAATGCACAACTTGGATCTAGGCTCTAGCTTAAGTTTGGGTTTTCCCTATATGGAACTTGGGCCTTAAGGCTCCAATATACTAGTGTACCCCTCGTATATGAGTGCACAACTTGGATCTAGACTCCAGATTAAGTTCAAGCCTCTCATACATGGAACTTCACCTTAAGGCTCAAACTTGAGTTTGAGCCTTGCCTCTCTATGCTAGCGTACCCCTAGCATATGAGTGCATAACTTGGATCTAGGCTCCAGCTTAAGTCGAGCTTCTGTATGGATTAAGTAAATGCAAGTGAGGCCCCCGCTATTCAAGAAAACTAAGTGAAGCATCAATAATTGTAGCATGCATTAAGTTTCTTAAGTTTGATAGGGATATGTAGCATTTAAATCCATTTTTTTCTAAGGTTTTGAAACTTTTTTTGTGCTTCACAGGAATGGAAGCTAGCAGATTGCCCGCTACCTCGCAACCACATGGTGCACCAATCTTTACTCTGGATGCTCTCGAAACAACAACTCAAGCTAAAAGTGTCACTCCCATAATTAAGGTGGATAAAACCTTCGAATTGAGTAACCAAGAAGGAGTAAAATGGTTTGTGGATAGCTACGATGCTAGTGCAAACTTCAAAGGAGTCCTCCATTTGTTTTTGTCTCAAGGTGATACATCATATGGAGATATGGGGATTGTGGTAGGCGCACTAAGGATGATGTAGATGCAAGAGCAAACCCATGCTTCACATGCAATGTATTGCCAGAAGGAGAAACTGAAAAAAAACAGAAGCAGGATGAAACACACACAAGAGAAGCAAACCCTAATCCATAACCATCAATCATAAAGAAGGAGAGAAGACATAGTCACCATCTCTCTCACACACACAAAGGAGAACACAACATAGTGTTATGTCCACACTACAAAGTAAACCTAATGTAATGTGCACACCACACATGACCAGCTAGACGCGGTCATAAACACACCACACGATATCTATCTACCATACTGTCACTCTGTTAGTCACTCTGTCAGCACCCATGTGCTATCCTCCAGCTGTATACGAGCTTGACATTTCAACACTCCCCCTCAAGCTCGACATGTCCATCTCTAGGACTCCCAATCTAGTACGAAAATACTCGAACTTATCTTTACCAAGTGCTTTGGTAAAGATATCTGCAACCTGCTCATCTGTCTGCACATATGTCAAATCAACATGCCCATCTAGCACTTTCTCTCTGATGAAGTGGTAGTGGACCTCAATATGTTTGGTCCTGGCATGATAAAATGGGTTGCTAGCAAGCTGAATACTACTCATGTTGTCACAATGAATGACAACTCTCATATCACTCTGTAACCTGACATCATCTAGCAACTTCTTCAACCACATAGCCTCACATGCAGCTATGGCTACTCCACGATATTCTGCCTCTGTGGTAGATAAAGCAACTGTAGGTTGCTTTTTACTGCTCCAACTCACAGCTCCACTACCAAGGCTGAAAACATATCCACTGGTAGATCTCCTGTCATATGCACTACCGGCCCAATCTGCATCTGTATATCCATAGACATGCATGTCTTTTCCTGCCTCATAGAAAAGACCATAATGCACGGTAGTTTTGACGTATCTCAGAATACATCTCACAGCATCCAAGTGAGGTTTACGAGGACTTTGCATAAACTGACTCACCAAGCCAACTGCATAACTGAGATCTGGCCTCGTAATGGTCATGTAGATAAGGCTACCAACCATTTTCCTGTACATGGTGATATCATCAAGCTCATCACCCAAATCAGCCCTAAGCTTCATGTTTTGCTCTAATGGTGTCAACATTGGTTTGCATGCTGTCATACCATACTTTGCAAGCATGTCAAGTGCATATTGCCTTTGCACCAACCATATACCCTTGCTTGTTCTAATCACCTCAATGCCAAGAAAGAACCTTAAATCACCTGTAAGATTCCTCCCCCAACCCCTTTTTGATGTCTAGTATCTTCCCCTATAATCAATCCCTCTTCAGAAATATAAAGACCTTGTTTCTAATTGTTTTAGCCTAGAGAGAGAAAATTATTCTAGAGAGAGAATATTCAGATTATGAATATTTTTGGATAGAAAAATAACTCATCTTGTTAAAATAAGTTCCCCTGAAACAGAAATTCAAAAAGAATTTTTCAATGTGCAATTGGAGTTAATTGGAAATAGGTATAAAGAACCTTAGTCTAAAGGGTTTAGATTTTCAGAAATTTTTTGATTATGGTCCAATTAAGGTTCCTATGGGCCAATAGCATCAATCCATGTGTAGGGAGGAGATAAATCCAAATTGTAAAAAGAAGATACCCAAAAATGAGTAAATGCTCACATAAGATGAAGAGTTGAAAATGTACAAGGTTTATTAGTAAATAAACACATATGTAAGGAAGGGGAGTTCTTTAAAGGAGGTGCATATTTCACATAAGATGAAGAGTTGAAAATGTACAAGGTTTATTAGTAAATAAACACATATGTAAGGTAGGGAAGTTCTTTAAAGGAGGTGCATATTTCACATAAGATGAAGAGTTGAAAATGTACAAGGCTTATTAGTAAAAAAAAACTATGACACATATGTAAGGAAGAGGAGTTCTTTAAAGGAGGTGCATATTTCACATAAGATGAAGAGTTGAAAATGTACAAGGTTTATTAGTAAATAAACACATATGTAAGGAAGGGGAGTCCCTTAAATGCTCACATAAGATGAAGAGTTGAAAATGTACAAGGTTTATTAATAAAAAACTATGAGTAATATTAAAATGATTCCATTATGACACATATGTAAGGAAGGGGAGTTCTTTAAAGGAGGTGCATATTTCACATGCTTGAATGAGTTTTAAACTCATAAAAATTGAGATATTTTATCTCTCCTCTCTCCTAATTCAAGTCTAGTTCCAAAAAGTTAGCTTAAGTGACCTAAAAATGGTCAAAAAGTGACCAAACTGACTTGGAAAATTCTAGAATCAGTTTGTTTGGTTAGGAGCTCAAATTTTCCTATAAATAGAAGCCTCCCCTTGTTGAAAAAAACATAGTCTCTTATGCTTTGTTACTCTACTCCACCTAAGCCAAAATATAAAGTCTCTTATGCTTTGTTACTCTACTCCACCTAAGCCAAAATATATAGTCTCTTATGCTTGTTACTCTACTCCACCTAAGCCAAATTAGATAGAGTCTTATGCTTTGTTACTCTACTCCACCTAAGCCAAATTAGATAGTGTCTTATGCTTTGTTACTCTACTCCTCCTAAGCCAAAATATATAGTGTCTTATGCTTTGTTACTCTACTCCACCTAAGCCAAAATATAGAGTGTCTTATGCTTTATTACTCTACTCCACCTAAGCCAAAATATAGAGTGTCTTAGGCATTGTTACTCTACTCTACCTAAGCCAAGAACTGTGAATTCTTTAATAATTCACTAGTTTTTGATACTTCTCTCTTTCTTCAATCCCCATTGGTGGCTCCATCAACACACTAAACCAATTGATTGGTTGAGGGCCTCTACCGTGAATAAAGAATCAAGCAAATTATAAGGTAAGTATATTGAATTTTGATCTTTTCTATAATTACTCAATGATTCTCTCTTCTCAACCCCTCTCAAGCTTGAGAAGTTTAATTGGTATGGTTTTTTTTAAATGCTATTGAAGTTAATTGGTGAATAGTAGTGAAGAGTTACATAATTTAATAAATGCTATAGAAGTTAATTTCCACTTATATTTAAATTCTAATGGTCAAGAAATGGTCATACTCATGACCCATTCTCAATCCAAATGAAGCTTTTCATAAAGCTTTTCCTTAATCCAAGATTAAGCTATGCTTGAGGCCAAATTAATGGCTTTTTGCTATGCTTTTAGTTTATGCACATTGATGATTCAATCCATTATGGATTGATGACCCAATTAGAGACCATTCTAATTGTTTTCTTAATGATCCAATTAGAGACCATTATGGATTGATGATCCAATTAGAGACCATTCTAATTATTTCTTTAATAATGAGCTTTATCCCTTAGAAAAAAAAAATTGAGATTTATCAGTCATAGTAGCGGAGCTATGGCAAAATTTTTATAGAAATCACGCATAAAATAAATTCATTCAAAGCATAAAAAGAGGACTTCCTACCATATCCTAGGAACTATCATCCTAGATTAATTAAAAGAATATTATTATGCATGGAGATATGGATGTTTGCATGTAGATGTAGAGGTATGGATGTGAGTGTGAATGTGGAGGTGGATGTATGCATGTAGATGTAGATGTGAATAGAGATGTGGATGTATACATGTAGATGTAGATGTATAGATGTAGATGTGGATGTGGAGGTGGGTGGATGCATGAAGATGTAGATGTATAGATGTAGATGAGAATGGAGATGTGGATGTATATATGTAGATGTAGATGTATAGATGTAGATGTGAATAGAGATGTGGATGTATACATGTAGATGTAGATGTATAGATGTAGATGGGAATGGAGATGTGGATGTATACGTAGATGTAGATGTATAGATGTAGATGTGAATGGAGATGTGGATGTATGCATGTAGATGTAGGTGTATAGACGTAGATGTGGATGTAGAGGTGGATGTATGCATGTAGATGTAGATGTATAGATGTGGATGTGAATGTGGAGTGGATGTATGCATGTAGATGTAGATGTATGGAGGTGAATGTGAATGTGGATGTGGATGTATGCATAGGGATGTAGATGTATGCATGTAGATGTGAATGTACGCATATAGTTGTGGATGTATGGATGTGAATATACGATTGTGATATGAGGGAATCTGAAGTGATGAGATGGAAATGATGTGATGGGATGAGTATACATATAAATGGAATATGGAATAAGTAATGTGGATTGAGGAGGGATAATGTGGAAAAATGAAAGTTAAAATAGAAATTGTATTGTAAACTGTTTGTAAATGCTGTTTGTAAATGATTGTTTTATGTCAAGAATGCTGGGGGGAGCATTTTGACCGTCTTGTGATTAAGGTCGTGATGAGAAAGTTGCAACTGCTGACGGGGAGTCAATGAAGGACGTCTCGCGTAGCAAGGTCGGCCGAGGTCTTGACTAGCCTCGGTGCGATTAAAATGGTGAGCTTCCGGTACGGTGGATGAGGGGCCAAGGAAGCGGCCTATGCGTGAAGCGCTAGGTTACCTGCGAAGGATCCTAGAGGGTGCTGACCATACGGTGCTCGAGCTCTGGGTTGCCTAGGATACCCACGCGTGCGTCGAGAAAGATATTGGAACAGAGTTGGAGTTGTTTTCTGAAATCGAGCATGGATCTGGTTGATTGACCTTGCTGGTCTTCAATGGATGAGTCCATGGCTCCTTATATGGATCTGTTGGTTGATCTTGCTGATCTTCAACGAGAGTCCATCTTGTTAAGTGATTATATTGCCAAGTATTATGGGCTAGGAACTATCGAAACGGCTCCTGAGCGTTCTAGTTGCCAATGATGCCATAGATACTCTGATGAAGGAATGATGGGAAATTAAGAATCAATTGGATAAATTGGAAGATGGTGATCAATGATACTAGGGTTTTATTAAAGGATTGTTTTAAACTGGTTGAATCTGGTTGAAAAAGGCAATTTCATATTGGGTGTGTGAGTGGTGTGACTAGTTTTATTTTGCATGAACATCCGGCTAGGGGGCCTTGGAACTCTTTTCCTTGGTACCCGGGACAAAACCTAACCAAATTTTTAATTGGATCCCATCACTACAGTGGTTGGGCGGTTGGCTACTCGGGGGGGTCACTATATATAAATCCTCTATATCACGTGCGTTCAAGGCCTATTTAAAAAGTCCCTTATCTGTGAATTTTTTAGTGAATATAATGTATCCTTTCCTATTCAAATCTGTAAATTTTTTTTAAAATACAATAAATAAATCCCCTCTGTAAATATATTTCTGTAAGTTTTAAATATTTAAAATGTCCTTCTATTGAACCCACGTGATACTTACATATTTATACGAGTGACCCCCCCGAGGTTGGCTAACCCATGGGATCGGATGGGGTTAGGCTGGACTGATGGATCCGTAAATCGAGACTCAAACTTTTGTTTTTACGATAGAAAAAAAAAATAAATCCCGGACAGTAACTGTTCTATGGATAGGAATCAACGGCTGTGCCTCTTGAATGGGGAAAAAAGCGTTGATCCCAATGATCCAAGTGCAAGTTTCTTCCTTGAACTGACTAAGTATCTTATAGATGTAATCGGATCATCTCAATCAGAAATGATCTTGACTACGTTAGAGTAAAAAGTTATCCTGGTGGAATCGCCCGTGCTTTCCGGTAAAGGAAGTTTTTCCGGGTTCGGTTTTGGAACAACCGACGGATTAGTCTCTTATCCGGATATCCGTGGGCGAGGCCCCGAGTGTGGGACCCCTGTCCCGCGCGAGAAGCGCTACTTCCGCTGCCAGTACCCCGAATTCGTTGCTCGGTGGGAACAGGGATCTTACAGTTGGTATCAGAGCAGGTTGGTTAATAAAGATCAACTGAGAAGACAAATATGTCAAAAATTTATCAAGAAACACAAAAAGGTTATAATTGTGTGATATAATTCATACAATTTGATATTCGTAATTTTGGTAATTGGGTCTTCAGATGGAAGTACCGCAATTATATAGAAACCTTGACTTGCTTGAGGCCTAGACATGATAGTATTTACCTTATAATTCCAAGGGCCGTGACTACCCGTATATACCGAGAGTATACTACAGCTCTTTACTGACAGTATATACGAGTAAATCTAAGACTTGAAATTATAAGCGTTAATGCTATCTAGATGATGATTTCGAATGTGATTGATATGATTTTTAATTCTGTTTGAGAATGAATGAATTGATTTGGATTCTGATTGAAAATGCTGATTGAAAAATGTTGATTTTTAAAAATTAGTTGAAATATAATGAAACCACAATGAGGGGGAATGGGACGAGTCCCTGTGATGATATTCATAACTAGAATGATGATAATGAATTCAGCAAATCACTATGAGATTAGTGGGTTGTGCTGTCAGATTGCTGCTATTAATACTTGACCGGTAGATCAAGTTAAGGGATGTCAAATTGAGAACTTGCTTGACTGAAGTTTACGTGGAGGAATGTTCCGAAGGAAATTTTTCGGTCTAATGGACCATTATCATGTTAAATGAATTGTTATTTAATGATGAGTTCTATATAAGGGATAATTATCCCAGTGTTCTGTTGGGTTGACCAGAATATAAGGAACCCCAGAATAAAATTTGGATCTTAAGAAAAAGAGCTGTCCTCTACCTTGCGAGATGAGGACATCTCGCACTTTTTAAGTGGGGTAGAATGTAGGATTCTTCCCCAGCCTTCGAGGTATACAGGAGTAAGAATCTCCCTTTCTGATCTTATAATTATTCCCTCTCTAAAATAAAAGAAAGTTTCTGTTTAAAAAAGGAATACCCTTTTCCTAAAATACTTCTCAGGAGTCACGCGTATTTTAAGGATTTAGAACAATGAGTTTAGAAGTGAGAATCGGTGTTTTGGATACCAAGGTTTTGGTTTTCATTCGAGTATGGCCCAAAAGAAGTTCTTTATCTCTTGGGGAGTATAAGAAGTTATCCCCCAGATATTGTGATCCTTATATCTGAATTCAATGAAAGTAGGTGACTTAGCCTACAAGTTTCTTTTATCTCCTCATCTCAAAATTCTTAATGCCTTCTATAGAAAAATGTGTCAAACACAAATCATGGAAAGACGATAAAACTTCAGTGGCAAGTTACCGTTGGCTTCTAGGTTACGCTAGCTCCTTCCTTTATATAAGTCGTAACTTTTACTTGTCGCTCACAGTAATCTTACTCCCATCAATCTCCTTTCTTTCTTAATCTCCTTCATGGCTTGGCAACAGGAATTAGTTTTATCCCTGATGATTTCTCACCTTCAAGACGCAAGAGAGTCTATGAAGAAAGACTTTATAGAACAATATGAGCGCTCACTTTTTCCTCACCTAGGAACTTCTGTAGCGCAGACCAAATGGCGGACCTATCAAAACATAACTAGGGTAACACCCTGGGGTCAGCAGCACTTTCGTAACAATGTCCGCTTGGCCATGGTTATCGAAGCCTTGGGTTTGGGTCCCCGATACTACTGCGTCATGAGATCAAGGCATCTTGGGTTTTCTGAGCGGGTCTTCTTACTGGCGTGTTTTCTTCCTCATGAGAAGATATGCCTTTACCCCGTTTTTGGCTTGCCTCTCAGAGGTCCTTTTGTTAGATCACCTCATACCACTGAGATAGGTGCGGCAATAACCAGCAGAATCATTCCCATAGATGAGTTACCCTATACTTGTGCAGCTTGTGAGGACTGCTTTTGTGACCATATGATGGACGGGCCATTAGGACCTCAATGGAAGGCTTCTTGGGCCCTTTTATTTGGCAGTTTAAGGGAGTCAAACCTTTTCTCTTAAGAAGAAACGTTTTCTAATTAGAAGCTTCAAAACGGCTACTTTATTCGAATTTGAATTTTGGGGAGAAAATGGAATTTAAAATCTAGCGGATAAAACCATATCATGTAACATATCTATGGAAAGCTCTTGATGCGTAGATCACGGATCTATAATCTCCGCTCAAATCAGAGTTTGTATGTGGAAGTTATGGAGGTCCGAAAATTGTAAAATTGCCCCCCTCCCCTTTGACCACTCTTACACCTCTCTTAAAAACCCAACATTTCAGTCCACATGGCAACCCCCCATTTGGCTATTTCTTAATTACCTTGATTAGGCTTGGGCAAATTAAAGGGCCCAAGAAGACCCCATTCACTTCCTAATGTTATGGAAGTGTAAAGAGTTTCTCTATCTTTACTGTATAAGTTCCGAGAATGAATAAAGTTTAAATCTTGTTCTTATTTTGAATCTTGCTCTCTTTAAGACTTTTCTTGGTGGTTAATCGTGATTAAAATTTTTCTCTAAGTCTCATATTCGTGCATCTTGCGAAATTATTCCAAGTTGCGAGATGAGGACATCTCGCGTTTTTTTAAGTGGGGTAGAATGTAAGATTCCTCCCCCAACCCCTTTTTGATGTCTAGTATCTTCCCCTGTAATCAATCCCTCTTCAGAAATATAAAGACCTTGTTTCTAATTGTTTTAGCCTAGAGAGAGAAAATTATTCTAGAGAGAGAATATTCAGATTATGAATATTTTTGGATAGAAAAATAACTCATCTTGTTAAAATAAGTTCCCCTGAAACAGAAATTCAAAAAGAATTTTTCAATGTGCAATTGGAGTTAATTGGAAATAGGTATAAAGAACCTTAGTCTAAAGGGTTTAGATTTTCAGAAATTTTTTGATTATGGTCCAATTAAGGTTCCTATGGGCCAATAGCATCAATCCATGTGTAGGGAGGAGATAAATCCAAATTGTAAAAAGAAGATACCCAAAAATGAGTAAATGCTCACATAAGATGAAGAGTTGAAAATGTACAAGGCTTATTAGTAAAAAAAAACTATGACACATATGTAAGGAAGAGGAGTTCTTTAAAGGAGGTGCATATTTCACATAAGATGAAGAGTTGAAAATGTACAAGGTTTATTAGTAAATAAACACATATGTAAGGAAGGGGAGTCCCTTAAATGCTCACATAAGATGAAGAGTTGAAAATGTACAAGGTTTATTAATAAAAAACTATGAGTAATATTAAAATGATTCCATTATGACACATATGTAAGGAAGGGGAGTTCTTTAAA
The DNA here is from genome assembly GCF_041138505.1 of Cibotium barometz. Taxonomy (NCBI): domain Eukaryota; kingdom Viridiplantae; phylum Streptophyta; class Polypodiopsida; order Cyatheales; family Cibotiaceae; genus Cibotium; species Cibotium barometz. The sequence continues at coordinate 8,072,509 of NC_141081.1, read as the reverse complement.
GGAGGTGCATATTTCACATGCTTGAATGAGTTTTAAACTCATAAAAATTGAGATATTTTATCTCTCCTCTCTCCTAATTCAAGTCTAGTTCCAAAAAGTTAGCTTAAGTGACCTAAAAATGGTCAAAAAGTGACCAAACTGACTTGGAAAATTCTAGAATCAGTTTGTTTGGTTAGGAGCTCAAATTTTCCTATAAATAGAAGCCTCCCCTTGTTGAAAAAAACATAGTCTCTTATGCTTTGTTACTCTACTCCACCTAAGCCAAAATATAAAGTCTCTTATGCTTTGTTACTCTACTCCACCTAAGCCAAAATATATAGTCTCTTATGCTTGTTACTCTACTCCACCTAAGCCAAATTAGATAGAGTCTTATGCTTTGTTACTCTACTCCACCTAAGCCAAATTAGATAGTGTCTTATGCTTTGTTACTCTACTCCTCCTAAGCCAAAATATATAGTGTCTTATGCTTTGTTACTCTACTCCACCTAAGCCAAAATATAGAGTGTCTTATGCTTTATTACTCTACTCCACCTAAGCCAAAATATAGAGTGTCTTAGGCATTGTTACTCTACTCTACCTAAGCCAAGAACTGTGAATTCTTTAATAATTCACTAGTTTTTGATACTTCTCTCTTTCTTCAATCCCCATTGGTGGCTCCATCAACACACTAAACCAATTGATTGGTTGAGGGCCTCTACCGTGAATAAAGAATCAAGCAAATTATAAGGTAAGTATATTGAATTTTGATCTTTTCTATAATTACTCAATGATTCTCTCTTCTCAACCCCTCTCAAGCTTGAGAAGTTTAATTGGTATGGTTTTTTTTAAATGCTATTGAAGTTAATTGGTGAATAGTAGTGAAGAGTTACATAATTTAATAAATGCTATAGAAGTTAATTTCCACTTATATTTAAATTCTAATGGTCAAGAAATGGTCATACTCATGACCCATTCTCAATCCAAATGAAGCTTTTCATAAAGCTTTTCCTTAATCCAAGATTAAGCTATGCTTGAGGCCAAATTAATGGCTTTTTGCTATGCTTTTAGTTTATGCACATTGATGATTCAATCCATTATGGATTGATGACCCAATTAGAGACCATTCTAATTGTTTTCTTAATGATCCAATTAGAGACCATTATGGATTGATGATCCAATTAGAGACCATTCTAATTATTTCTTTAATAATGAGCTTTATCCCTTAGAAAAAAAAAATTGAGATTTATCAGCCATAGTAGCGGAGCTATGGCAAAATTTTTATAGAAATCACGCATAAAATAAATTCATTCAAAGCATAAAAAGAGGACTTCCTACCATATCCTAGGAACTATCATCCTAGATTAATTAAAAGAATATTATTATGCATGGAGATATGGATGTTTGCATGTAGATGTAGAGGTATGGATGTGAGTGTGAATGTGGAGGTGGATGTATGCATGTAGATGTAGATGTGAATAGAGATGTGGATGTATACATGTAGATGTAGATGTATAGATGTAGATGTGGATGTGGAGGTGGGTGGATGCATGAAGATGTAGATGTATAGATGTAGATGAGAATGGAGATGTGGATGTATATATGTAGATGTAGATGTATAGATGTAGATGTGAATAGAGATGTGGATGTATACATGTAGATGTAGATGTATAGATGTAGATGGGAATGGAGATGTGGATGTATACGTAGATGTAGATGTATAGATGTAGATGTGAATGGAGATGTGGATGTATGCATGTAGATGTAGGTGTATAGACGTAGATGTGGATGTAGAGGTGGATGTATGCATGTAGATGTAGATGTATAGATGTGGATGTGAATGTGGAGTGGATGTATGCATGTAGATGTAGATGTATGGAGGTGAATGTGAATGTGGATGTGGATGTATGCATAGGGATGTAGATGTATGCATGTAGATGTGAATGTACGCATATAGTTGTGGATGTATGGATGTGAATATACGATTGTGATATGAGGGAATCTGAAGTGATGAGATGGAAATGATGTGATGGGATGAGTATACATATAAATGGAATATGGAATAAGTAATGTGGATTGAGGAGGGATAATGTGGAAAAATGAAAGTTAAAATAGAAATTGTATTGTAAACTATTTGTAAATGCTGTTTGTAAATGCTGTTTGTAAATGATTGTTTTATGTCAAGAATGCTGGGGGGAGCATTTTGACCGTCTTGTGATTAAGGTCGTGATGAGAAAGTTGCAACTGCTGACGGGGAGGGAGTCAATGAAGGACGTCTCGTGTAGCAAGGTCGGCCGAGGACTTGACCAGCCTCGGTGCGATTAAAATGGTGAGCTTCCGGTACGGTGGATGAGGGGCCAAGGAAGCGGCCTATGCGTGAAGCGCTAGGTTACCTGCGAAGGATCCTAGAGGGTGCTGACCATACGGTGCTCGGGCTCTGGGTTGCCTAGGATACCCACGCGTGCGTCGAGGAAGATATTGGAACAGAGTTGGAGTTGTTTTCTGAAATCGAGCATGGATCTGGTTGATTGACCTTGCTGGTCTTCAATGGATGAGTCCATGGCTCCTTATATGGATCTGTTGGTTGATCTTGCTGATCTTCAACGAGAGTCCATCTTGTTAAGTGATTATATTGCCAAGTATTATGGGCTAGGAACTATCGAAACGGCTCCTGAGCGTTCTAGTTGCCAATGATGCCATAGATACTCTGATGAAGGAATGATGGGAAATTAAGAATCAATTGGATAAATTGGAAGATGGTGATCAATGATACTAGGGTTTTATTAAAGGATTGTTTTAAACTGGTTGAATCTGGTTGAAAAAGGCAATTTCATATTGGGTGTGTGAGTGGTGTGACTAGTTTTATTTTGCATGAACATCCGGCTAGGGGGCCTTGGAACTCTTTTCCTTGGTACCCGGGACAAAACCTAACCAAATTTTTAATTGGATCCCATCACTACAGTGGTTGGGTGGTTGGCTAACCCATGGGATCGGATGGGGTTAGGCTGGACTGATGGATCCGTAAATCGAGACTCAAACTTTTGTTTTTACGATAGAAAAAAAAAAAATCCCGGACAGTAACTGTTCTATGGATAGGAATCAACGGCTGTGCCTCTTGAATGGGGAAAAAAGCGTTGATCCCAATGATCCAAGTGCAAGTTTCTTCCTTGAACTGACTAAGTATCTTATAGATGTAATCGGATCATCTCAATCAGAAATGATCTTGACTACGTTAGAGTAAAAAGTTATCCTGGTGGAATCGCCCGTGCTTTCCGTTAAAGGAAGTTTTTCCGGGTTCGGTTTTGGAACAACCGACGGATTAGTCTCTTATCCGGATATCCGTGGGCGAGGCCCCGAGTGTGGGACCCCTGTCCCGCGCGAGAAGCGCTACTTCCGCTGCCAGTACCCCGAATTCGTTGCTCGGTGGGAACAGGGATCTTACATCACCAAGGTCTTTCATATCAAACTCTTTGCATAAAGAGGCCTTAACCTCATCAATGCCTTTCCCACAATCACTTGTGATAATCAAATCATCAACATAAATGACTATCATCACGATACCATCATGTGTCTTCTTCACATAAAGTGAAGAGTCTGCATTTCCGACCACAAATCCAATACTGACAAGATATCTGCTGATCTTGTCACTCCAAGCACGAGGTGCTTGCTTCAAACCATAGATTGCTTTCTTTAACCTACAAACAAAAGTCGGATATTTTAGATGTACATATCCTTCTGGCTGTTCTATGTACACCTCTTCTTGTAGTTCACCATTCAAGAAAGCATTTTTTACATCCATTTGATGTAAAGCCCAACCTTTTTGTGCTGCTAGTGCAATGATAGACCTCACTGTAGCCATCTTAGCCACTGGGCTAAAAGTTTCATCATAATCAAGACCATAAGTTTGTGCATATCCTTTAGCGACCAGCCTTGCCTTATGTTTCTCTAGGCTGCCATCTGACTTGCACTTTACCTTATACACCCATTTGCAACCAATTGCATTCTTTCCTTGCGGTAACTCAGCGAATTCCCATGTATCATTTTTGTCCAAAGCATCCATCTCTTCATCCATGGCTTTCTGCCATACATGCTCTCCAATAGCCTCTGTATAACATGTAGGTTCCACATGCTTTACCATAGATGTCATGTATGCATAGTGCATAGCAAAATCTCTATATGTCAATCTTTCCACTAGATATCTGACTCTCTGGGATCTCCGCAATGCATGCGGGTCACTCTATACACCTGTAACACGAGCATGTGGTGGCACGTATCTGTCCTGCCTAGCACCAGGTGTGCGTAAAACAGGTATACCGAGCTCCTCATCCAAACTCTCAGAACTAGAGGACTCATAACCTGTGATCCCAATTCCTTTGACTTTCTTCTTGCCTTTATCCATAGCACTACTCCCAGTGCTCACACTCTCATGCCTCAAACGTCCTGACCATGGACGTACACTGCTACTCTCAGCTTCTGCTGCTGGCCCAGACATAGTAGTAGAACTAGAACTTGCTTGTGATGGCAAGTTCATAGGCACATTAGCTTCAAGTGTGTCAATGACTCCCTCATCTTTTGCTTTGTACCAACTAGCAAGCTCATCAAACACCACATCTCGTGAGATGACTACTTGTCTAGTTTGAGGGTTATAACATTTGTAGGCCTTTCGATCCTGTGCATATCCAACAAATACACATTTCTCTGCCTTAGGATCCAACTTCCGTCTTCTTTCATCAGGCACATGGACATAAGCTACGCATCCAAAGACTTTGAGATGTCCAATGTCTGGCCTGTAACCTGTAAGCCGCATCTCTGGCGTGCTTCCATGAATAGCTGCTGTAGGTGTTTTGTTCAGGATATACACTGCAGTAGCACATGCTTCTGCCCAATAGTAATCTGGCATGCTCTTTTCATTGAGCATTGCCCTTGCCACTTCACATATGACTCGATTCTTTCTCTCAGCCACACCATTATGCTGAGGTGTATACCTGCATGTCAACTGTCTCCTTATTGTAAGATTCCTCCCCCAACCCCCTTTTTGATGTCTAGTATATTTCCCTGTAATCAATTCCTTTTCTAAAATATAAGAGATCTTGTTTGTGGCTGTTTTAACCTAGAGAGAGAAAATATTCTAGAGAGAGAATATTCAGATTTTGAATATTTTTAGATAGAAAAATATCTCTTATAATTCAGATGAGTTCCCCTGAAACAGAAATTTAAAAAGAATTTTCCAATGTGCAATTGGAATTAATTGGAAATAGGTATAAAGAACCTTAGCCTAAGGGTCTAGATTTTCAGAAATCTTTAGACTATGGTCCAATTAAGGTTCCTATGGGCCAATAGCATCAATCCATGTGTAGGGAGGAGATAAATCCAAATTGTAAAAAGAAAATACCCAAAAATGAGTAAATGCTCACATGAGGTGAAGAGTTGAAAATGTACAAGGTTTATTAGTAAAAAACTATGAGCAATATTAAAAATATGAGATATTTTGGGAATAATGATTTTATTATGACACATATGTAAGGAAGGGGGAGTCCCTTAAATGCTCACATAAGATGAAGAGTTGAAAATGTACAAGGTTTATTAGTAAAAAACTATGAGCAATATTAAAATGATTCCATTATGACACATATGTAAGGAAGGAGAGTTCTTTAAAGGAGGTGCATATTTCACATAAGATGAAGAGTTGAAAATGTACAAGGGTTATTAATAAAAAACTATGAGCAATATTAAAAATATGAGATATTTTGGGAATAATGATTTTATTATGACACATATGTAAGGAAGGGGAGTCCCTTAAATGCTCACATAAGATGAAGAGTTGAAAATGTACAAGGCTTATTAGTAAAAAACTATGAGCAATATTAAAATGATTCCATTATGACACATATGTAAGGAAGGGGAATTCTTTAAAGGAGGTGCATATTTCACATGCTTGAATGAGTTTTAAACTCATAAAAAAATTAAGATATTTCATCTCTCCTCTCTCCTCATTCAAGTCTAGTTCCAAAAAGTTAGCTTAATTGACCTAAAAATGGTCAAAAAGTGACCAAACTAACTTGGAAAATTCTAGAATCAGTTTGTTTGGTTAGGAGCTCAAATTTTCCTATAAATAGAAGCCTTCCCTTGTTGAAAACAAATATAGAGTCTTATGCCTTGTTACTCTACTCCACCTAAGCCAAATTAGATAGAGTCTTATGCCTTGTTACTCTACTCCACCTAAGCCAAATTAGATAGTGTCTTATGCTTTGTTACTCTACTCCACCTAAGCCAAATTAGATAGTGTCTTATGCTTTGTTACTCTACTCCACCTAAGCCAAAACATATAGTGTCTTATGCTTTGTTACTCTACTCCACCTAAGCCAAAATATATAGTCTCTTATGCTTTGTTACTCTACTCCACCTAAGCCAAAATATATAGTCTCTTATGCTTGTTACTCTACTCCACCTAAGCCAAATTAGATAGAGTCTTATGCTTTGTTACTCTACCCCACCTAAGCCAAATTAGATAGTGTCTTATGCTTGTTACTCTACTCCACCTAAGCTAAAATATATAGTGTCTTATGCCTTGTTACTCTACTCTACCTAAGCCAAGAACTGTGAATTCTTTAATAATTCACTAGTTTTTGATACTTCTCTCTTTCTTCAATCCCCATTGGTGGCTCCATCAACATACTAAACCAATTGATTGGTTGGGGGCCTCTACCGTGAATAAAGAATCAAGCAAATCATAAGGTAAGTATATTGAATTTTGATCTTTTCTATGATTTCTCAATGATTCTCTCTTCTCAACCCCTCTCAAGCTTGAGAAGTTTAATTGGTATGGTTTTTTTAAATACTATTGAAGTTAATTGGTGAATAGTAGTGAAGAGTTACATAATTTAATAAATGCTATAGAAGTTAATTTTCACTTATATTTAAATTCTAATGGTTTTTATAATTTCTCTCTCTCACTCAAGAAATGGTCATACTCATGACCCATTCTCAATCCAAATGAAGCTTTTCATAAAGCTTTTCCTTAATCCAAGATTAAGCTATGCTTGAGGCCAAATTAATGGCTTTTGCTATGCTTTTAGTTTATGCACATTGATGATTCAATCCATTATGGATTGATGACCCAATTAGAGACCATTCTAATTGTTTTCTTAATGATCCAATTAGAGACCATTATGGATTGATGATCCAATTAGAGACCATTCTAATTGTTTTCTTAATGATCCAATTAGAGACCATTATGGATTGATGATCCAATTAGAGACCATTCTAATTGTTTTCTTAATGATCCAATTAGAGACCATTATGGATTGATGATCCAATTAGAGACCATTCTAATTATTTCTTTAATAATGAGCTTTATCCCTTAGAAAAAAATTGAGATTTATCAGTCATAGTAGCGGAGCTATGGCAAAATTTTTATAGAAATTACGCATAAAATAAATTCATTCAAAGCATAAAAAGAGGACTTCCTACCATATTCTAGGAACTATCATCCTAGATTAATTAAAAGAATTTTATTATGCATGGAGATGTGGATGTTTGCATGTAGATGTAGATGTATAGATGTAGATGTGGATGTGGAGGTGGATGGATGCATGTAGATGTAGATGTGAATGGAGATGTGGATGTATGCATGTAGATGTAGATGTATAGATGTGGATGTGGATGTATACATGTAGATGTAGATGTATAGATACGGATGTGGATGTGGAGGTGGATGTATACATGTAGATGTAGATGTATAGATGTAGATGTGGATGTGGAGGTAGATGGATGCATGTAGATGTAGATGTATAGATGTAGATGGGAATGGAGATATGGATGTATGCATGTAGATGTAGATGTATAGATGTAGATGTGGATGTGGAGGTGGATGGATGCATGTAGATGTAGATGTATAGATGTAGATATGAATGGAGATGTGGATGTATGCATGTAGATGTAGATGTATGGAGGTGAATGTGAATGTGGATGTGGATGTATGCATAGAGATGTAGATGTATGCATGTAGATGTGAATGTACGCATATAGATGTGGATGTATGGATGTGAATATACGATATGCGATGTGAGGGAATCTGAAGTGATGAGATAGAAATGATGTGATGGGATGAGTATACATATAAATGGAATATGGAATAAGTAATGTAGATTGATGAAGGATAATGTGGAAAAATGAAAGTTAAAATAGAAATTGTGTTGTAAACTGTTTGTAAATACTGTTTGTAAATGCTGTTTGTAAATGATTGTTTTATGTCAAGAATGCTGGGGGGAGCATTTTGACCGGCTTGTGATTAAAGTCGTGATGGTAAAGTTGCAACTGCTGACGGGGAGTCAATGAAGGACGTCTCGCGTAGCAAGGTCGGCCGAGGTCTTGACCAGCCTCGGTGCGATTAAAATGGTGAGCTTCCGGTACGGTGGATGAGGGGCCAAGGAAGCGGCCTATGCGTGAAGCGCTAGGTTACCTGCGAAGGATCCTAGAGGGTGCTGACCATACGGTGCTCGGGCTCTGGGTTGCCTAGGATACCCACGCGTGCGTCGAGGAAGATATTGGAACAGAGTTGGAGTTGTTTTCTGAAATCGAGCATGGATCTGGTTGATTGACCTTGCTGGTCTTCAATGGATGAGTCCATGGCTCCTTATATGGATCTGTTGGTTGATCTTGCTGATCTTCAATGAGAGTCCATCTTGTTAAGTGATTATATTGCCAAGTATTATGGGCTAGGAACTATCGAAACGGCTCCTAAGCGTTCTAGTTGCCAATGATGCCATAGATACTCTGATGAAGGAATGATGGGAAATTAAGAATCAATTGGATAAATTAGAAGATGGTGATCAATGATACTATGGTTTTATTAAAGGATTGTTTTAAATTGGTTGAATCTGGTTGAAAAAGGCAATTTCATATTGGGTGTGTGAGTGGTGTGACTAGTTTTATTTTGCATGAACATCCGGCTAGGGGGCCTTGGAACTCTTTTCCTTGGTACCCGGGACAAAACCTAACCAAATTTTTAATTGGATCCCATCACTACAGTGGTTGGGCGGTTGGCTAACCCATGGGATTGGATGGGGTTAGGCTGGACTGATGGATCCGTAAATCGACACTCAAACTTTTGTTTTTAAGATAGATAAAATAAATCCCGGACAGTAACTGTTCTATGGATAGGAATCAACGGCTGTGCCTCTTGAATGGGGAAAAAAGCGTTGATCCCAATGATCCAAGTGCAAGTTCTTCCTTAATCTGACCATGTATCTTATAGATGCAATTGGATCAGCTCGATCAGAAATGTTCTTGACTACGTTAGAGTAAAAAATTATCCTGGTGGAATCGCCCGTGCTTTCCGGTAAAGGAAGTTTTTCTGGGTTCGGTTTTGGAACAACCGACAGATTAGTCTCTTATCCGGATATCCGTGGGTGAGGCCCCGAACGTGGGACCCCTGTCCCGCGCGAGAAGTGCTACTTCCGCTGCTAGTATCCCGAATCTGTTGCTCGGTGGGAACAGGGATCTTACAGTTGGTATCAGAGCAATTGGTTAATAAAGATCAACTGAGAAGACAAATATGTCAAAAAATTATCAAGAAACACAAAAAGGTTATAATTGTGTGATATAATTCATACAATTTGATATTCAAACTGAAATTCGTAATTTGGTAATTGGGTCTTCAGATGGAAGTACCGCAATTATATATAATCCCTGACTTGCTTGAGGCCTAGACATGATAGTATTTACCTTATAATTCCAAGGGCCGTGACTACCCGTATATACCGAGAGTATACTGCAGCTCTTTACTGACAGTATATACGAGTAAATCTAAGACTTGAAATTATAAGCGTTAATGCTATCTAGATGATGATTTCGAATGTGATTGATATGATTTTTAATTCTGTTTGAGAATGAATGAATTGATTTGGATTCTGATTGAAAATGCTGATTGAAAAATGTTGATTTTTAAAAATTAGTTGAAATATAATGAAACCACAATGAGGGGGAATGGGACGAGTCCCTGTGATGATATTCATAACTAGAATGATGATAACGAATTCAGCAAATCACTATGAGATTAGTGGGTTGTGCTGTCAGATTGCTACTGTTAATACTTGACCGGTAGATCAAGTTAAGGGATGTCAAATTGAGAGCTTGCTTAACTGAAATTTCCGTGTGGAGGAATGTTCCGAAGGAAACTTTTCATACTAATGGACCATTATCATGTTAAAGATATGAATGATATAATCTGAATGAATTGTTATTTAATGATGAGTTCTATATAAGGGATATTTATCCCAATGTTCTGTTGGGTTGACCAGAATATAAGCAACCCCAGAATAAAAATTGGATCTTAAGAATAAGAGCTGTCCTCTACCTTGCGAGATGAGGACACCTCGCACTTTTTAAGTGGGGTAGGATGTAAGATTCCTCCCCAGCCTTCGAGGTATATAGGAGTAAGAATCTCCCTTTCGGATCTTATAAATATTCCCTCTCTAAAATAAAAGAAAGTTTCTGTTTAAAAAAGGAATACCCTTTTCCTAAAATACTTCTCAGGAGTCACGCCTATTTTAAGGATTTAGAACAATGAGTTTAGAAGTGAGAATCGGTGTTTTGGATACCAAGGTTTTGGTTTTCATTCGAGTATGGCCCAAAAGAAGTTCTTTATCTCTTGGGGAGTATAAGAAGTTATCCCCCAGATATTGTGATCCTTATATCTGAATTCAATGAAAGTAGGTGACTTAGCCTACAAGTTTCTTTTATCTCCTCATCTCAAAATTCTTAATGCCTTCTATAGAAAAATGTGTCAAACACAAATCATGGAAAGACGGTAAAACTTCAGTGGTAAGTTACCGTTGGCTTCTAGGTTACGCTAGCTTCTTCCTTTATATAAGTCGTAACTTTTACTTGTCACTCACAGTAATCTTACTCCCATCAATCTCCTTTCTTTCTTAATCTCCTTCATGGCTTGGCAACAGGAATTAGTTTTATCCCTGATGATTTCTCACCTTCAAGACGCAAGAGAGTCTGTGAAGAAAGACTTTATAGAACAGTATGAGCGCTCACTTTTTCCTCACCTAGGAACTTCTGTAGCGCAGACCAAATGGCGGACCTATCAAAACATAACTAGGGTAACACCCTGGGGTCAGCAACACTTTTGTAACAATGTCCGCTTGGCCATGGTTATTGAAGCTTTGGGTTTGGGTCCTCGATACTACTGCGTCATGAGATCAAGGCATCTTGGGTTTTCTGAGCGGGTCTTCTTACTGACGTGTTTTCTTCCTCATGAGAAGATATGCCTTTATCCCGTTTTTGGCTTGCCTCTCAGAGGTCCTTTTGTTAGATCACCTCATACCACTGAGATAGGTGCAGCAATAACCAGCAGAATCATTCCCATAGATGAGTTACCCTATACTTGTGCAGCTTGTGAGGACTGCTTTTGTGACCATATGATGGACGGGCTTATGGAAGTGTAAAGAGTTTCTCTATCTTTACTGTATAAGTTCCGAGAATGAATAAAGTTTAAATCTTGTTCTTATTTTGAATCTTGCTCTCTTTAAGACTTTTCTTGGTGGTTAATCGTGATTAAAATTTTTCTCTAAGTCTCATATTCGTGCATCTTGCAAAATTATTCCAAGTTGCGAGATGAGGACATCTCGCGTTTTTTAAGTGGGGTAGAATGTAAGATTCCTCCCCCAACCCCCTTTTTGATGTCTAGTATATTTCCCTGTAATCAATTCCTTTTCTAAAATATAAGAGATCTTGTTTGTGGCTGTTTTAACCTAGAGAGAGAAAATATTCTAGAGAGAGAATATTCAGATTTTGAATATTTTTAGATAGAAAAATATCTCTTATAATTCAGATGAGTTCCCCTGAAACAGAAATTTAAAAAGAATTTTCCAATGTGCAATTGGAATTAATTGGAAATAGGTATAAAGAACCTTAGCCTAAGGGTCTAGATTTTCAGAAATCTTTAGACTATGGTCCAATTAAGGTTCCTATGGGCCAATAGCATCAATCCATGTGTAGGGAGGAGATAAATCCAAATTGTAAAAAGAAAATACCCAAAAATGAGTAAATGCTCACATGAGGTGAAGAGTTGAAAATGTACAAGGTTTATTAGTAAAAAACTATGAGCAATATTAAAAATATGAGATATTTTGGGAATAATGATTTTATTATGACACATATGTAAGGAAGGGGGAGTCCCTTAAATGCTCACATAAGATGAAGAGTTGAAAATGTACAAGGTTTATTAGTAAAAAACTATGAGCAATATTAAAATGATTCCATTATGACACATATGTAAGGAAGGAGAGTTCTTTAAAGGAGGTGCATATTTCACATAAGATGAAGAGTTGAAAATGTACAAGGGTTATTAATAAAAAACTATGAGCAATATTAAAAATATGAGATATTTTGGGAATAATGATTTTATTATGACACATATGTAAGGAAGGGGAGTCCCTTAAATGCTCACATAAGATGAAGAGTTGAAAATGTACAAGGCTTATTAGTAAAAAACTATGAGCAATATTAAAATGATTCCATTATGACACATATGTAAGGAAGGGGAATTCTTTAAAGGAGGTGCATATTTCACATGCTTGAATGAGTTTTAAACTCATAAAAAAATTAAGATATTTCATCTCTCCTCTCTCCTCATTCAAGTCTAGTTCCAAAAAGTTAGCTTAATTGACCTAAAATGGTCAAAAAGTGACCAAACTAACTTGGAAAATTCTAGAATCAGTTTGTTTGGTTAGGAGCTCAAATTTTCCTATAAATAGAAGCCTTCCCTTGTTGAAAAAAAATATAGAGTCTTATGCCTTGTTACTCTACTCCACCTAAGCCAAATTAGATAGAGTCTTATGCCTTGTTACTCTACTCCACCTAAGCCAAATTAGATAGTGTCTTATGCTTTGTTACTCTACTCCACCTAAGCCAAATTAGATAGTGTCTTATGCTTTGTTACTCTACTCCACCTAAGCCAAAACATATAGTGTCTTATGCTTTGTTACTCTACTCCACCTAAGCCAAAATATATAGTCTCTTATGCTTGTTACTCTACTCCACCTAAGCCAAATTAGATAGAGTCTTATGCTTTGTTACTCTACCCCACCTAAGCCAAATTAGATAGTGTCTTATGCTTGTTACTCTACTCCACCTAAGCTAAAATATATAGTGTCTTATGCCTTGTTACTCTACTCTACCTAAGCCAAGAACTGTGAATTCTTTAATAATTCACTAGTTTTTGATATTTCTCTCTTTCTTCAATCCCCATTGGTGGCTCCATCAACATACTAAACCAATTGATTGGTTGGGGGCCTCTACCGTGAATAAAGAATCAAGCAAATCATAAGGTAAGTATATTGAATTTTGATCTTTTCTATGATTTCTCAATGATTCTCTCTTCTCAACCCCTCTCAAGCTTGAGAAGTTTAATTGGTATGGTTTTTTTAAATACTATTGAAGTTAATTGGTGAATAGTAGTGAAGAGTTACATAATTTAATAAATGCTATAGAAGTTAATTTTCACTTATATTTAAATTCTAATGGTTTTTATAATTTCTCTCTCTCACTCAAGAAATGGTCATACTCATGACCCATTCTCAATCCAAATGAAGCTTTTCATAAATCTTTTCCTTAATCCAAGATTAAGCTATGCTTGAGGCCAAATTAATGGCTTTTGCTATGCTTTTAGTTTATGCACATTGATGATTCAATCCATTATGGATTGATGACCCAATTAGAGACCATTCTAATTGTTTTCTTAATGATCCAATTAGAGACCATTATGGATTGATGATCCAATTAGAGACCATTCTAATTGTTTTCTTAATGATCCAATTAGAGACCATTATGGATTGATGATCCAATTAGAGACCATTCTAATTGTTTTCATAATGATCCAATTAGAGACCATTATGGATTGATGATCCAATTAGAGACCATTCTAATTATTTCTTTAATAATGAGCTTTATCCCTTAGAAAAAAATTGAGATTTATCAGTCATAGTAGCGGAGCTATGGCAAAATTTTTATAGAAATTACGCATAAAATAAATTCATTCAAAGCATAAAAAGAGGACTTCCTACCATATTCTAGGAACTATCATCCTAGATTAATTAAAAGAATTTTATTATGCATGGAGATGTGGATGTTTGCATGTAGATGTAGATGTATAGATGTAGATGTGGATGTGGAGGTGGATGGATGCATGTAGATGTAGATGTATAGATGTAGATGTGAATGGAGATGTGGATGTATGCATGTAGATGTAGATGTATAGATGTGGATGTGGATGTATACATGTAGATGTAGATGTATAGATACGGATGTGGATGTGGAGGTGGATGTATACATGTAGATGTAGATGTATAGATGTAGATGTGGATGTGGAGGTAGATGGATGCATGTAGATGTAGATGTATAGATATAGATGGGAATGGAGATATGGATGTATGCATGTAGATGTAGATGTATAGATGTAGATGTGGATGTGGAGGTGGATGGATGCATGTAGATGTAGATGTATAGATGTAGATATGAATGGAGATGTGGATGTATGCATGTAGATGTAGATGTATGGAGGTGAATGTGAATGTGGATGTGGATGTATGCATAGAGATGTAGATGTATGCATGTAGATGTGAATGTACGCATATAGATGTGGATGTATGGATGTGAATATACGATATGCGATGTGAGGGAATCTAAAGTGATGAGATAGAAATGATGTGATGGGATGAGTATACATATAAATGGAATATGGAATAAGTAATGTAGATTGATGAAGGATAATGTGGAAAAATGAAAGTTAAAATAGAAATTGTGTTGTAAACTGTTTGTAAATACTGTTTGTAAATGCTGTTTGTAAATGATTGTTTTATGTCAAGAATGCTGGGGGGAGCATTTTGACCGTCTTGTGATTAAAGTCGTGATGGTAAAGTTGCAACTGCTGACGGGGAGTCAATGAAGGACATCTCGCGTAGCAAGGTCGGCCGAGGTCTTGACCAGCCTCGGTGCGATTAAAATGGTGAGCTTCCGGTACGGTGGATGAGGGGCCAAGGAAGCGGCCTATGCGTGAAGCGCTAGGTTACCTGCGAAGGATCCTAGAGGGTGCTGACCATACGGTGCTCGGGCTCTGGGTTGCCTAGGATACCCACGCGTGCGTCGAGGAAGATATTGGAACAGAGTTGGAGTTGTTTTCTGAAATCGAGCATGGATCTGGTTGATTGACCTTGCTGGTCTTCAATGGATGAGTCCATGGCTCCTTATATGGATCTGTTGGTTGATCTTGCTGATCTTCAATGAGAGTCCATCTTGTTAAGTGATTATATTGCCAAGTATTATGGGCTAGGAACTATCGAAACGGCTCCTAAGCGTTCTAGTTGCCAATGATGCCATAGATACTCTGATGAAGGAATGATGGAAAATTAAGAATCAATTGGATAAATTAGAAGATGGTGATCAATGATACTATGGTTTTATTAAAGGATTGTTTTAAATTGGTTGAATCTGGTTGAAAAAGGCAATTTCATATTGGGTGTGTGAGTGGTGTGACTAGTTTTATTTTGCATGAACATCCGGCTAGGGGGCCTTGGAACTCTTTTCCTTGGTACCCGGGACAAAACCTAACCAAATTTTTAATTGGATCCCATCACTACAGTGGTTGGGCGGTTGGCTAACCCATGGGATTGGATGGGGTTAGGCTGGACTGATGGATCCGTAAATCGAGACTCAAACTTTTGTTTTTACGATAGATAAAATAAATCCCGGACAGTAACTGTTCTATGGATAGGAATCAACGGTTGTGCCTCTTGAATGGGGAAAAAAGCGTTGATCCCAATGATCCAAGTGCAAGTTCTTCCTTAATCTGACCATGTATCTTATAGATGCAATTGGATCAGCTCGATCAGAAATGTTCTTGACTACGTTAGAGTAAAAAATTATCCTGGTGGAATCGCCCGTGCTTTCCGGTAAAGAAAGTTTTTCCGGGTTCGGTTTTGGAACAACCGACGGATTAGTCTCTTATCCGGATATCCGTGGGTGAGGCCCCGAATGTGGGACCCCTGTCCCGTGCGAGAAGTGCTACTTCCGCTGCTAGTATCCCGAATCTGTTGCTCGGTGGGAACAGGGATCTTACACTTATCCCATGCTTCTGCAAGAAATGCTCAAAAGCTTTTGAGGTGTATTTACCACCTCCATCTATTCTCAGACACTTAATCCAACAGCCATATTGTTTTTCTACAAGAGCCTTGAAATCCATGAACTTTTCCAGCACTTCACTCTTCTCTCTCAGAAAATATATCCATGTCATCCTGCTGAAATCATCTATAAACGTCACATAGTATAGACTGCCTTTGATAGATGGGTTTTGTGCTGGGCCCCATACATCACTGTGCACTATCTCAAGTGGCCTATTACTCATATTTCCTTCTCTAGGAAACCTTAACCTTGCCTGCTTTCCAAACTGACAGGCTTCACAAACATGCATATGTCCATCATATTTGAATCGAGGCAATCCACTGACAATGCCTCTTGTTTGCATGTTCTTTAATCTCTGTATATTGACATGTCCAATCCTCTTGTGCCACATGTCAATGTCCTGCACAATCCCATTGCTCTTTGAAAACATGGCTGAGCTCAATTCTGGTATGCCTGCATCTAATTTGAACAACCTTCCTTCCTTCTTGCCCTTGGCAATCAATCTACAGCCATGCTTAAAGTCTTCCATTCCTCATATCATTCTGCTTTTTGTAACAATCTTTTGCCATATGTCCAAGTTTACCACAATAGTGACATTCAATCCCATTCAAATTTTGTTGAGGACCTTGCCATCGTCCTCTACCACGAGCACCTGTTCCAAATCTCCCCCTATGGGATTGAAATCCACGACCTCCACGTGATCCAAATGATGACTGTGAATTCTGAAAATTCTGATTTGATTGTGGCTGAGTAGACCTGTCATTCCAACCATGTCCTCCACGGCCTCAAGGGGTAAATCTCCCCCTACCTCAAAAGCCTCTAGATGAGTAAAAAGCCTGATTCCTTGCATGCTCATCATTGCTTGACGAGGATGCACCACCTGTAACACTCATACCACCAAGGCCAAGCTTCAATTCTTCTACAATGAGCAATGACACAAGCTCATTAAAGTCTGGCATTCCTCCCAACCTTACTGAGATGGAAGTGTCAAAAGATTTGTATTCTTTGCCTAAACCACGCAATGTGAGAGCAACCAAATCATCATCATCCATTGGGGCATGGATTGATGACAAGGAATATGCATAACCCTTGATTTCCTGAACATACTCATGTATACTCCTATTCCTTCGTGTTACACTGTGAATCTGTTGCTTTAGTTGTATCTTCCTTGCACCAGTGTCTGTCTCATACATTCGGCACAATATACCCCATGCTTCTTTCGGTGTATCTGCATCTTGGATGTGAATAAGCAAGGCATCTGTTACACATATTGAAAAATAATGCAACACTTTCGAAGACCGCTCTACCCATTGCTTGTGAGCCAGTAACTGAGCATTATTTGGTTGAGGAGGTAGGTATGGCTCCAGGTCTTCCTCCGAGACAAGACTCCATAAACCTTTGCCTTTCAAAAAACTCTTCATTCGAAACTTCCACACTTGAAAGTTAGTGCGGTCAAGCTTCTCTCCAACAATCTGTATCGGACCATCTCCCATTGTTGCAAAAATATAGTAGATGTACCCCTTTGACAAGTTGTATGCCGGTCCTGTAAAGCTTCAAATCTCTCCAAATCACATCAAATTCTTGCAAATTTTGTGCATTAACATCCCACAATGATTCACCAACAATGTACACTCGATCAAAGTTGAAACCAAATGATACTCCACAAAAAATTTTCTGGTTTTTTTCTCGCCAGTAATTTCTTGCCAGTAACCAGTCAAGATTATGCTCTAAATCCTTCAAATCTTGTCCAAATTCAATGATTCAACTTGCATTGGCTTCCCAACACATTGCTCCAACATATCCTAGAAGGGTTTGATCAAATTCTTCAAGGTGAATGAGAACCACCAATTTTTGTAGCTTCCTGGTTTGCTTTTTTCTGCATCTGTCAGGTACCACCTCTCACTAAAAGTGCTCTATCTCCTTCAAATCTTATCCAAATTCAAAACTTTTTGAATCAAAAGTTTAGCAACTCATAGGACTCTACTTGTACCAAAGGAATTAGGCCAATTTGATATAGACAAGGATTAATGCTTTGATTAAAAATGCTCTGTTTCTGGACAGACTTTCTGCAAACCTGCACACCTCTGATAAATGACTTCAATGAGCTCCAAATACATCAAATGAGCTGCAACCAAGCATCACAAGGCCTTAGCAATGTCTTTGCTAAACTCCCCAAGCTTTGAATGGCATCACATGGAGTAGTATTGAGTGAATTACATGAGTTTTATTGAAAACTGTCAGGACTTCAGCTCCAGAATGCGCCGCCTGCTTGTAGGGGTCCTGGGGAGAGGGCTTTATACCATTGACATGATAGGCCTCTTAGCAATGACCTAATGCATCATGGGTATAAGGGGTTTGGCTCAATTCTTCCTCTAACTTCTGCAATCCACGGGGGATATGTCCACTGTTTTTATGAAAAACCAGAAACTTTTGCATAAGTTCACCTACACTTGATTTTCCTCAAATGTGTATGCATCAATCTGCTTCAAGATTCTGTATGTTGCTTGTGCCCACTTTGCTAATACATGTGCTAGTTCAAATACATGTGCCTTTGTGTATACATTTGCCAAGAGTACATTCACTTCAAGCTTTCCATGAAAGCTTAGAGAAAAACCAAAAATTTTCTGCTTGCTTTATGCACTTCAATCTTCACTGAACCTGCTCTTTGGCACCTGCAATCCGCTCAAGGGAGTTTTGCTACTCTTACCAGTTAGGCCAAGCTTCAGATCTATAACCGAGGTGAGCTCCACAGCTTCTCCTTTGCTCCAAGCTCCAATGGCTTCCTTCACAGCTTTTTCTTCTTCTTCCCTCTTCTCTCACTCACTCTCACAACACAGCTAATGAGCCCTAGGCTCTGATACCATGATAAAAAACAGAAGCAAGAGGGAGCACACACAAGAGAAGCTCTAGGCTCTGATACCATGATAAAAAACAGAAGCAGGATGAAACACACACAAGAGAAGCAAACCCTAATCCATAACCATCAATCATAAAGAAGGAGAGAAGCCATAGTCACCATCTCTCTCACACACACAAAGGAGAACACAACATAGTGTTATGTCCACACTACAAAGTAAACCTAATGTAATGTCCACACCACACATGACCAGCTGGACGCGGTCATAAACACACCACACGATATCTATCTACCATACTGTCACTCTGTCAGTCACTCTGTCAGCACCCATGTGCTATCCTCCAGCTGTATACGAGCTTGACATTTCAACATAAACTACAAAAGAAAATAAGTTTTGCTTATCATTGGACACTTTTCACCCATAAGACATGACTGGCAGTAAACTAGGAAAGGACAATTCTATTGTAAAGCTAGGATTGAAGATCATTGACTTTTCCAATCAAGAAGACTTAGGGGTGGATAATGTGGAGGACCTGGTGAAAGCGGTGAGGCATGCAAAGAAGGCTTTGGATTCACTAAAAAAGTCCATACCTGAAAAGGAGACAACAACCACTCAAGTTAGGAAAATTGTGGAGAAAAAAGGTAGGGCCATAGTGAAGAGTGCACTTGAAGCATCTAGAAATGCTGGTGCAACTTCTTCAAAACATAAAAAAAGAGGGTGACAAAACAAAAGTCCTTAATGTAAGCACAATAGCAACTGAAGACATGGAAGGCTCTCAGGTGCAAGAAGAGGAGCAAGCACTTGCAAAGAAGAGAAAGGCAAAGCACTCTACAAAGGTTTAAGAAATCTCTTCAAAGAGGCATAGGACAAAACCAGCAAGTGGTTCAAAGGAGATAGATGCATCCGATGACGAGCTAATGGAGGTTGAGACTCCAAACAAGGCTAGTAAAGAAATGATCTCTTTAGAAATAAAGAAGGGATATTATC
>NC_141081.1:6222500-6247500 GCF_041138505.1 Cibotium barometz | reverse complement strand
TGGCAGCTAACTTTTGACAGGCTTTTGACTCACGATCACTTCCCTTTAACTCAGACAAACCAAAGCAAGGTCCCTACACCTTCAGCTGATTATTTTGATGTCCAACTGATACAAAACTGACTCTATACCTTCTCTCATCTGATTTTGAATGAGTCATCACTAATTCAGAAACATTTCACACACAAGGGGGTTCAATCTCCATGAACTCAATGAAATCAACACATTAGCAAACAACTAAAACATCAAAACAAAAGACTTTGTATCCATACATAGCTGATTCAACCGAAACTCTCAAACTTCATCATCTAAACAAAACTCATATGTGTCTCAACAAACCCTGAGATGTGGGCACCAACATAAGAAAAAAAACACAAAAACTCAAAGGTCCCCTTCATGTAGACTTTGGCAACAACTCTACACAATTTAATCTTCAACAGCTATAGTCGAGAATGAATTGGTCTGGGTCATGTCTCTAATAGAGAAGTTGCATAGAGAACCTAGGGGACACACTACCTAGCCATTTCTCTGGTCTCCAGCTCACCCTCTACTCTGATCTAAACAATTCCTCTCACTGCCCTGTCCACTTCTCTTCTCTGCAAAATTGAAAAACTGTAGGAACTCTAGCCTGCAAACTGCAATCAGTAAAATAGACCTACAGAGACACACTCCACTACAGCCCGTGCTCTCCTCTCTTTAGTGGGATCTCTAGCCACACCTCCACTTGGAGAGTTCCCAAAATCTTCCCCCAATTCCCCTTCTTGAACTCGTCGCCACCTGAATTCCTTCCAGAAAGTATCACCACCTGGCTCCTTAGCTCACCCACTCTACAGCCCGTGCTCTCCTCTCTTTAGTGGGATCTCTAGCCACACCTCCACTTGGAGAGTTCCCAAAATCTTCCCCCAATTCCCCTTCTTGAACTCGTCGCCACCTGAATTCCTTCCAGAAAGTATCACCACCTGGCTCCTTAGCTCACCCATACACTTTGTTTTTTGGTTTCACGCACCTACACTTATACTGCTTATTTGGCAAAACCTTATTCAAAGACTTCTCCTCGTTTAAACTCCTACTGGTTGATTTATACCATCACAACAGTAGAATCCTCCATGTGGATCAAACAAGTACAACATCCATAGTCTTTTAATTGAATTGATCCGCCCACTTGGACTCTCAAAAATCTGCATTCTAATGCCCTCTTAGTCTTGCCCCTACCAAATAGTTGCATCATCCATAGAAACTTACTATCCAGCCTCCTTTCAATCCCTTCACTCCTATCAACTTCCAATAAGCCTTCATTCCATTCCTCAAAAGGATTCTCACTATCACAAAAAAACTCCTCAATCAGATCATCCTCAAGAACCTTGTAAAAGGGTATATCACCACCACCATCTTCAAGAACCACATTAACATCCTTACACATAAAGGCACAAATCTCCTCAGAGCACTTTTCTTCTTGTAAAGTTGGATTTGTATGAGATCCATCATCACACCCACTCTTCTCATCAATCAAACTCTAAACGTCCTGCAAACTTTCCTAAGGAAAATCATCACTTTTCTTCACAATACGCAGGTTCTGAACATTCCCCAAATATTATGCATCATGCATGCAACAACTTTGATCCAATTCATCCAAGCCATCTAGCTAGACACCCATATAGCCCACATTTAAGGGTTTAACAACATTAGCAGAAACATCCCTAACATCATCAGAGAGTGTTTAGGCTAGACCTTAGGAGGAGGAATTACTTTTATCATATGTATCGTCTTTAGTCTATTTTTGACGTTTGTCTATTTTGATGACTTTTGGAATCTTGGAAGTCAAAGGTCGTAGCCATTCATAACACGACAGATGTTCAGTTATGTAATCGTGTGTGTTTTTTGGCAGATACATGTAGCTATGGGCGGATTCCAGAATATCAGATGCAGTTTGTCAATCTGTTTGTCTTATTCTGTGTTTCAGATCTTCTGTGTAATTCATACTTGAGTGCAGTAGATATGCAGTGATGTAGACAGAGAAATGTCTGTGATGTGTGAATGACGTTCTGTGTAAATTCTGATTATCTCAATTGTCAGATAGAGTGTCATTTGAAATGTCAAACTGTGTAACTGCTGCTTGGCTATGTAACCATTGTACACTGGCAATCACGGTGCTTATGAAGGGTGTTCATGGTCGAGTTTGCTCTCTTCTGTGAGAAGGACGAGTGCCAGAAATGATGCCGAGCAGTGGTTTTGGTGGTAGTTACACTGACAATTATGGCTTTTGGAAGTCAAATATTGAATGATTGTTCGTTCTGGAGAATTCACAGCAGCCTGTTCATTCGTATTTCACAAGGTGGGCAGCGAGGCGGCAAGGTTTGCAGCAAGCAGAAGATGATTGGAATCAAGAACAAGGTGACAAAATTGGAGTCAGAGGGTCGACAATTCTGATTTGCAGATAGAAGTCAGAATTTGTAGTCAGTTCTGCAGTCAAAATTCAAAAACAATATCTGAATCACAGATGACATTTGATTTGCAGACTGAATCTGCTTTACAGATAGAAGGTAACTTTTTATGGTAATTTTTTCAAGGAGAAATCATAATATTATCAATTTAAAATATTTCAATCAATTTTAAGTAGCCAATTAAATGAACTTTGCGGATCCCGGTACAGCATCCGTGGCTCTCCGTTTAGCAAATTTAATGGGTCTCAGATTGGTGTGGTGCATCTTTCTAGAGGGCTGAATATGATTGTTGTATTTTATTTATGTGAGTGTGTCATGGGGGATAAGAAGAAGAAAAAAAATGTGAGGTTTGCATGAGTTAGAAGCATGAGGTAGAGGATTGTCCGTGTGCAATTGATGAGTGCTTAAAGGGAGATGCATGTAGGAAATGGTGTATGGTTGACCTATGCACAAAGTTTCATAAAATTATCCATAAAGTGCATACAGCATCAGCTTGGGAGGAAATGAAGAATGAATTGGGAAGGTTAGATGACTTTGAGGATGTCTTGGAGAGTGCATATGAATGGTTAGCTGATCACAAAGGAGACAAGCGAAAGTCATGTTCCAGTAGGAAAAGCATTGGAAAGTTACAAAAAGCATGTGAGAAGTTGAGAGATGCATATGCGGATGAGTTTGAAGGGGAGTCAAGTGATGATGATGACATTTGGATTGGCATGGAGTTTGAAAGTCATCAAGTGGGAGTACCAAAGGTGGTGGAGAAGGAGGTGCAAAAGGAGCTTGGCCAAGAGAGCCTCAATGAGCCCTTAGATACCCCTAATCTACCACTAGAGTATGCTCATGCAGTGACTGTGGAATTTCTGTCAAACATATCTACACAAGAGAATTTGCAGTTGGAAGATGTTGCGGGATCGAGAGTTTCAGAGTAAAATTTCAAAGGATGTTGAGGAGGAAATTCCGTCAGGTTCAGAAACATTGCACAAAGGTGTGAAATATGTAGATGACACTTTGTATAGTTCAGAACTAATGTCAGATCATTTCAGACAGAAAAAACAAATCTTGGAGGATTTTTTGATTGTCAAGGCGGACTTGTACCTAGTTTTGTAGAGGACAAAACAGCTCAAATATGCTATTTCAAAGGTGGAGGATAGTCTGAGGATTGCTAATCCAATCTTAGATCATGCAAAAGTGTTAAATTGGATTCAGGAGGATTTTCAGAAAAAGATTTTACCGAATGATTCGACAAAAATTCTGCAAGGTGTTCAGGTGTTCAGAAAATTCCACCCCATGTTTTGGAAGTATTTAGAAACTTCTTCTTTTCAAGGAGATTCAGATCAGAGACTGAGAAGTGCAGAGAGGAGGATTTAGAATTCATATTTTCATGTGTTGCAAACTTTGAAGTTGCTGATTGGGCAACAAAGAATGCATTATAGGATGCATAGTGATCAGTTTTTCTGGTTTGTGGATCAGATCACATCTAAACAGGTTCAGAGGCATCTAGAGAATTATATGCGGATTATTTTCTTGATTTTTATGGAATTTTCAGATTTCAGAGAAAACTTGGTTTGTATACATCTCAGTAGGTTTCTTGCATATTGGTGTCACATTTTCATAAGCAGATGGCCAAATAAACCTACAGGAGCTGATTGAGGCTGATTTTTATGGTTAGAGGATTCAAGCGAAATGCCAAATTCATCAATGGGAAGTTGCAAAAGTTGTTGTGGGTCAAAGTTTTGGTTTTGAAGTGTCTCAATCTCTGATTTTGCTGTTAAAGGTTCAATCTAATCTTAAATATGTTTTCATTGTGAAGAAAGTTGGTGATCAAATTGACTATTTGGCAGATTTGGGTTCAGATTTATTTGACGAAGGTTGTTTTGATAGCATTCAACTTGGAGGATGTCAAGTGCAGATATTTGATGGATGTGAAGCAAGTTTTACAAATTTGACTATATCGTCACAACAGGTGTGGAAGATTAGATCGGATTCAAGGCAGAATTATGTGGTGAAATTTTCAAGTGTTCCAGAAGTGTTGTCTAATTTGCCAATCAAGTTTCTTTCATTCAGCTTGACAAGGGAGTATGGTCCGATTTTCAAAATGCAAAGGAAGAAATATTTTAATGAACGGATAGGAAGTCAGATCAGCAAAAAGTCAGTAGTGCAGCAGATTAGTCAGAAATCAGTAGAGCATTATGTTTCAAATGAAAAGTCAGCGGATATGCAAAATTTCAAAGAGGAGGATGTTCTAATGGCGTTTATGCTGATTTTGTTTTATCTTTGCAAGATTCTTTTCTTGTCTAGTTTACAGATCAAGGGATTATGTGTCCGAGGTCAGCCTTTGGCTCAAGCCACCGAGCTGTGCTAGGTGTTTAGGCTAGACCTTAGGAGGAATTACTTTTATCATATGTATGGTCTTTAGTCTCTTTTTGACGTTTGTCTATTTTGATGACTTTTGGAATCTTGGAAGTAGAAGGTCGTAGCTATTCATAGCACGGCAGATGTTCAGTTATGTAATCGTGTGTATTTTTTGGCGGATACATGTAGCTATGGGCGGATTCCAGAATATCAGATGCAGTTTGTCAATCTGTTGTCTTATTCTGTGTTTCATATCTTCTGTGCAATTCATACTTGAGTGCAGTAGATATGCAGTGATGTAGACAGACAAATGTCTGTGATGTGTGAATGAAGTTCTGTGTAAATTCTGATTATCTCAATTGTCAGATAGAGTGTCATTTGAAATGTCAAACTGTGTAACTGCTGCTTGGCTGTGTAACCATTGTACAGAGAGCTTCCCATTTAAACCACCTCCAAGAATCTTGAGTATAGTAAGCCCATCAAAAATATTTTCACAAACATGGTGATTACCCCCCAGCATTGAGCTCTAGGTCTTCTCATACCATCTTCCTCCTGCAAAATAGATTTAGCAAAGATATCATCATCATGTCCACTTATCACATCATCCAAACTCTAGATTGTCTTAAAGAAATTTGAATTATGCAGGCTATCGCCCTCTTCAATCACATCATCACAACCATCTAGCTGAATGTCTCTATCATTCACATCCAAAGGTTCAACATCAACATCACTCAGCTCATCCATATCACATTCAGCATCCTCAACATCCACAAAATCCCATGTCACTTCTAGTACATTATTCAAATGTTTTCTTCATAAGACCATTATCCTACAGACCCCCTCCAGAAAACATAGGACCAAAATCCTTCAAAAACATGTCTGCTTCCTCTGTAAGCATACCAACAGTCAGCATCCTTAGCATCCACAAAATCCCATGTCATTTCTAGTACATTATTCAAATGTTTTCTTCATAAGACCATTCTCCAGACCCCCTCCAAAAAACATAGGACCAAAATCCTTCAAAAACGTGTCTGCTTCCTCCGTAAGCATACCAACAGTCAGCCCCAAGACTTCACAAGCATTGAAGAGCATCACTCAGCTCATCCAGATTACATTCAGCATCCTTAACATCCACGGAAACCCATGTCACTTCTAGTACATATTTATATTCTTTCTTCATAAGACCATTCTCCTCCAGACCCCTTACTGAAAACATAGAACCAGCATCGTTCAAAACCGTGTATGCCTCCTCTGTAAGCATACCAACAATCAGCCCCAAGACTTCACAAGCATTAGTGCATAGGCCTCCCACTTCTACTTCTAATAAACTATGGTCCAGATCTGTTTCATCACCTACTTCATTTGAAGACCTTGTCACACAAGTATCCAAGCTTATCTTCCCACTTATCAGTTTAGTAATTTCACTCTCCTCTTTAGTGGCTGCTTCTTGAAAAGATGCAGGGGAGAAGAGAGCTTGAGCTCTTGCAAGCACACACACACTCACAAAACCCTAAAAGAGAACACACAAGGTGAGAGACTGAAAATCTTCTTCTTCTTCACACAACACTCAACACACCATATACAAAGATAGGAGTACACACAATATGAAAGGTACTCAACCAAATACATACTAGGGTTCTCTATAGTATGAACCCAACTAAATGAGCTGGCCCTATAACTATACCAGTCTCTAGAATGGCTGTCACACAGCCTGTCATCCCACTGGCCGCATATCACCCATGATCTCACCAACCATGCTAGTGGTGTATGTGTGGGGCCTATCCCCCAGGCGGGTCATCAGTGTCCACCGCCTCACTAGATGAGCTCAATATCTCAACAGTCCCCCTCGAGCTCAACTCCATCTCATGTACACCAAGCAAAGCCCTGAATCTGCGGAGCTTCTCTATACCCAACGCTTTGGTGAAGATGTCAGCGACGTGATCCTGTGTGCTGACATAAACAAGGTCAATGTCTCCTGCCAAAACCTTCTCTCTGACAAAATGGTAGTGGAGCTCTATATGCTTTGTGCGAGCATGAAAAACTGGGTTCCTGGCCAACTGTATACTGCTAATGTTGTCATAGAAAATGACAACTTATCTATCCACTGATAGACCCAAATCTGCAAGTAGCTTTTTCAACCAAGCTACCTCACATGCTGCCATAGCAGCACCTCTGTACTCGGCTGCTTCTTACTGCTCCAAGTCACAGCAGCACTTCCCAAAAATGCAAAGTAGACCTCACTCAATGCATCCAAATGCGACTTTTGAGGAACCTGCATAAACTGACTCACCAACCCAACAACATAGCACAAATCTGGCCTGGTGATCGTCATGTAGATCAAGCTTCCTACTATGCGCCTATACATAGTAGGATCCTCCAAAATATCTCCTGAATCTGCACTCAACTTACCATTCTGATCCAATGGCACTGAGATAGGCTTACAGCGTGTCATACCATACTTGGACAACATGTCCAAGCCATGTTGTCTCTACAGTTAATCCAATACCATGTGGTGACCTAATCATCTCAGTGCCCAAGAAATATCTGAGCTCCCCCAGATCCTTCATCTCAAACTTCTGCCTAAGCAAGATCTTTACATCAAAGATCTCTGCATCATGGTCCCCCGTACTGATCAGGTCATCTACATAGATGACAACAAGCACAACCCCTCTATCACTGTGTCTCACATACAGCGAGAAATTTGCATTGGCTACATGAAAGCCAATAGTGACAAGATATTCAGAAATCTTGTCAGACCATGCTCTTGGTGCTTGTTTTAAGCCATACAAGGCTTTCTTCAACCTGCAAATATGCTCGGGGTGACTCACATCCTCATAACTAGGTGGCTGCAACATATACACCTCTTCTTGCAAATCCCCATGCAAGAATGCATTCTTTACATCCATCTGATGTAAAGACCATTGCTTTGACGCAGCCACTGCTATCACAACTCTCAATGTTGCCATCTTGGCAACTAGGCTGAAAGTTTTCTCATAATCAATGCCATATGTCTGTGCATATCCTTTGGCTACCAATCTAGCATTGTACCTGCTTATGCTCTGTTATGTTTTACTTTGTACACCCACTTGTATCCAATGGCTTTCTTGCCTTCAAGCAATTGCACTAAATCCCAAGTCTCATTTCCATATAGTGCATCCATCTCCTCATCCATAGCTTTCTCCCAACACACATTTCCAACAACCTCATCAATGCATGTGGGCTCTACAACCTATACAACTTTTGCCATGTATGCATAGTGATGTGCCACATAACCATCATAGATAAACCTCTGCACAGGCTTCTTCACTCTCCTAGATCTTCGTAGCTTTGCATTCATGGCTTCCATAGCCTTCTTTACACCAAGTGTTCTCATAGCTGGTATCCCAAGATCCTCATCAAGGCTCATCTCTGAGCCACTAGACTCTCCATCAACATGAGAATGCCCTGCAGAAATATCATGCATACTAAGGGGCTCAAGCACTTTCTCTTTGCCTTTATGTGATGTACTAATCACATTTGCAGGACTGGTATTATGACGTAGCCTACCACTCCATGGTCTATCAACTGAACCACTAGATGAGGACTCTCCTGGTCCACTCAAAGACTGTGATTGCTGACTTGCATCTGTGCAACCACATTTCCACTCACATCAACCCCAACAGCTTCTTTTTTAGCAGCATACCAGCTGCTCATCTCATCAAAAACAACATCCCTGCTTACCCTCAACTCACGTGTAGCAGGGTTATAACACCTGTATCCCTTTTGCTCAAGGGAATACCCAATAAACACACATTTTTCAGCTTTTGGATCCAGCTTAGTTCTCAACTCATCTGGCACACATGCACATATGCAATGCATCCACCAAAGACTTTCAGATGATGAGATAAATCAGGTTTTCTGCCAGTAAACCTCTCCTCTGGAGTTACATCATGTATGGCTACAGTTGGAGTACTGTTCATGATGTAAACTGCTGTAAAAATACCCTCAGCCCAATAGCTATGCGGCATATTCTTCTCTCCCATCAATGCTCACGCAATCTCAGCAATGTGCCTGTTTTTTCGCTCAACAACTCCATTTTGCTACGGAGTGTATCTGCACATGTAAACTGTCTCCGAATAATATTCTTCTTCAAAAATTGAGAGAACTCATTGGATAAGTACTCTCCCCCTCCATCTGACCTTAGGCACTTTACATATTTCCCTGTTTGCTTTTCAACCATAACTCTGAAATTCTGAAAATGAGTGAACACCTTACCCTTCTCCTTCATGAAGTATACCCACACTTTCCTTGTGTGGTCATCAATAAATGTCACATGATACTTGCAGCCTCCCATAGACATGGTCTTCGTAGGACCCCATACATCTGAATGCACAACATCTAGTGCATTTCTGCTCACATTTTTGTCACGTGGAAATAGATGCTTTGTTTGCTTTCTAAATTGGAATGCTTCACATATTTTATGCATACCTTCAACTTTACGGCAGCCTTGTCACAATTCCTTTAGTCTGCATAGACTTCATTCTCTGCACATTCACATGTCCAATTCTTTCATGCCAAATGTATGTATCTGCAACAATTCCTGAACCATTTGCAAACATCGCAGCACTCACTTCAAGCATGTTTACATTCAATGTAAACATTCTGCCCACTCTGTTGCCTTTTGCAACCAACTTGCACTTGTCTTTAAAGTCTTCAACATAACAACCTGCACTTGTCTTTAAAGTCTTCAACATAACAACCATCAGGATTAAAACGAATCTACAAACCCTGCTCAATCATCTGGCCAATTGAAACCAGATTCTTTGTTATATTCGGAACATGAATTACATCTGCAAGGTACTTCACTTTGCCATCCTGCATAGACAATGGCACATCTCCAACATGGGCAATTGGATGAGCAGTGTCATCCCCTGTTTCTACAAAACCTGGTCTTTCAAGGTTGTTCATCTCCTTTAACCACTCCCCATGACTTGTCATGTGGTTCGAAGCACCTGAGTCAACGTACTATACATCATCTTTATGTGCTGCTTCAACATTTTCAAACATGGCATTAATGACATGCTGCATAACAAACAACCTTTCATTATCCTCTCATTGTTTCTGCTCGAGAATGCATAGTTGTTTTGTTGCAATTTTCCATTTTGCATGTCAGCCTGCTTCCTATAAACAATCTGCCTGCACATGTCCAAGCTTACCATAATAAAAGCATCCACGTGTATCATTATACTGCCTTTGCCAATTTCCACGACCTCTTTGACTCCCCCTGCCTCTGAATTGGCCTCTTCCACCTGCGTGTTGTTGTTGTTGTTATTGTTGTTGTTGTTGTTGTTGTGAATTCTGGGACTGTTGTTGTTGTTGCTACTGGCCATGATTCTGATTACCTGTTCGGCCACCTCCTTGGCCACGCCCACAGCCTCCTCTACCTCGTCCTCTTCCTAAACTTGTGTAGAAGGCCTGTTGCTCTGAACTGTTTTTGTTTTGTGAAGACTGTTGATCTTCACCCAAGCTCTTCTCTTCTATAATCAACATAGACACCAAATCTGTGAAATTGGGAATGTTTTCCCGAGTCTGAATAGACGTCTTGAACACCTTGTATTGTGGCCCGGGACCACGTAGACAGACTTCCACCTTCTTATCATCATCTACTGAAACACCAATAGATGCAAGGGATTCCACAATACCCTTGACCTTTAATGCATAGTCATTCATAGATATACTCTTTTTCTCCATAGTATGAAGTTCATTCTTCAACTGTATCTTTCGTTCCTTGGTATTCATTTCATAGTTTTACCAAGGTGTCCCATGCCTCCTTGGGGGACTTGGCATCCTGTATGTGCCCAATCATGGTGTCCTGTATGTGCCCAATCACGGTGTCTTGTATACTGATAGAGAGCCAATACATAACTTTTCTGGCTCCTTGGTTCCAATCCTTGAACTCTTTCACATCTGCAGCAATCGGATTGATCTCCGGTGCCTCTTCATGCTCACCTTCTATATAATCCCAGTAACCCTTTCCCATCAGAAATTTTATCAACTTGAACCTCCAAGCATGGAAGTTGTTCTTATCAAGCTTCTCAGCAACAATCTAATTTATGCCATCATTTGATATCTTGCCAGACACACAAATTTACCAGAAACAGCACTCTGGTTTGTCCTGCACAAATTGTTGTATGTGACCTCAATGTGCATACATACACCCAATGGCAACTGTTGACCTCCTTGCAACACACACAATGTCTGCACAACCAATCTGTCTTCCTGCAGTTCTTAAAACAGAGTTCTGCAGAGAATCGATGACTTACTCGCGTAGTGCTCGAAATCGCCTGCTTTCTGAAAAACGGAGGTCCTAACGTGCCCGAAACGCGTTTTCGATCCAAAAATTTACGTCTGATAGGACAGTCCAATAGGACAGTATAGTTGCCCTATAACTTTACTCCCGCGCGAAGAAAGCTCCTCAATCAGAGATCGTTTGCCGGTGCCTCCCGTAGAGCTCCTGCAAGGGTGTAGTCGTCGCCAACACAAATAGGGAAGAGTAGATGAAGCTCTTACCCTCGTAGTGCTTCCTATGCTTCTCTTGCTTGCAGCTCAGCCCTTAGCATGAACCAGGCTCTGATACCATGAAAAGATGCAGGCTTGAGCTCTTGCAAGCACACACACACTCACAAAACCTAAAAGAGAACACACAAGGTGAGAGATTGAAAATCTTCTTCTTCTTCACACAACACTCAACACACCATATACAAAGATAGGAGTACACACAATATGAAAGGTACTCAACCAAATACATACTAGGGTTCTCTATAGTATGAACCCAACTAAATGAGCTGGCGCTATAACTATACCAGTCTCTAGAATGGCTGTCACACAGCCTGTCATCCCACTGGCCGCATATCACCCATGATCTCACCAACCATGCCAGTGGTGTAAGTGTGGGGCCTATCCCCCAGGCGGGTCATCAGTATCCACCGCCTCACTAGATGAGCTCGATATCTCAACACTTTCAGAATAGTTACAGTACCAATCTGACCTTGGGATGGTTGATGTTAGGGCACTTGATTCTCTCTCACTTCATCCCAATAATCAACAGCTCTATTGACCTCTTGTCTCTTAATGACAACATAGACTCCACTTGGTGCTTTCCTTGACTGCCAACATTGAAGTGCCACATGACCCCTTACTCCACAATTAAAGGATTGAACATCATCCATCCTAGTCCATAGTTGCCTCTCTCCTGACTCCCACTGATTTGGCATTTCCTCTTTCCTGACATCTTGTATGTCTTCTCTTTTGAGTAGCACTGGATATCTATAACCTCCCCTCCTCCTGATAAGTATACCCTTTATCACATATTCTAAAACCATTTAGTTGATTATTCTAATTAATGTTCAACTGGTGACACAAAATTGACTCTATACCTTCTCTCATCTGATTTTGAATGAGTCAGCACTGTTGTTAGAAACCTTAATCAATCAACCTAACACTCTAATTAATGTTCAACTGGTGACACAAAACTGACTCTATACCTTCTCTCATCTGATTTTGAATGAGCCAGCACTGTTGTTAGAAACCTTAATCAATCAACCTAACACTCTAATACGAAATGTTGGTTATCATGGTGGCTCATATGTAACAATAAATCTCATGGTTATGCATAATGGTCAAGGATTAGGATTAAATCAAGATGATTAGGCTAACAACATATGATAAGTATAATGATTAATATAATCAAAGCATATTGGGAGGAGAATGAGTCATATTTCTTCAATGAGGATGTGCCTCTTAAAATAGGCAGAGTTCAAAGCATAAGTCACATCATGGATGATGTCAAACCTCTCCCCAATCATCTCCTATAA
Source organism: Cibotium barometz (assembly GCF_041138505.1). Taxonomy (NCBI): domain Eukaryota; kingdom Viridiplantae; phylum Streptophyta; class Polypodiopsida; order Cyatheales; family Cibotiaceae; genus Cibotium; species Cibotium barometz. Next base: position 6,234,860 of record NC_141081.1, on the reverse strand, counting down.
TATCTCCCATGAATCTAGGCCCGAAAGTCAACATATTCTTAGCATTTAATTCTCCCTTGGCTCTTAGTAGAATTCATGGATTTATGGTGATTTCTAGATCCTATAAATGAGGTGAAGTGCCAATGTTACACATGATAATAACCCTATATCTCTGGACCCTTACATACGTAGGTGACTAGGGATATTTGGTGAATATTATGTTTACCAATAAATGTTTACATTGGATGTAAGCATGCCTGAAGTGAAGGCTACAATGTTTGCACATGGTACAAGTATGATTGTAAAAATTATTATTTGGAATAAATGCATTGGACATGTTAATTTTAGTGGTTGGAGAATATGCAAGCCCAAAGTAGGTTTGCAAAAGTTTAAAGTGAATGGAATGCATAGAGTATGTGAAGCATTCCAATTGCGTAAGTCAGCTAAAGCGTACACTTTTGCATGATAAGCATTGAAGTCAAAGACCTTTAGATGTGGTGTATTCTAATGTTTGGGGACCAAACATCAAAATATACTTTTGCATGATAAGCATTGAAGACAAAGACGTTCAGATGTGGTGTATCCTAATGTTTGGGGACTAACAAAGATGACATCAATTAAAGGATGTCATTATTAGGAAAGACTAGAAAAGTATGAGAGTATTTCATGAAAGACAAAAATGAAGTTTTTAATCATTTTTAGAGCTTTAACAAATCTATGGTAAAGATAAAGGCATGCACATAAAATGCCTAAGGTCAAATGGTGGGGGAGGATATTTCTCTAATGAATTCAGTGACTATTTGAGAGACCATAGAATAAAAGAGACAATTTAAATGCACATACACCTTGTAGAAAAATGAAGTTGAAACATGAAAAATAGGCATATTTAATAAGTTACTCATGCATTAATGAATGAGAGGGGTACCTCATTTTTTTGGTATGAAGTAGTAGTAAGTTCAGTTTATATCATGAACAAGATGCCCACTACAACAATTTATGGTATATTGCTTAAATCAAAATACTAGATTTTGCACACTTGAAAGTGTTTGGATATATTGCTTATCTACATGTACTGGATGAGCTAGGAAGAAAGTTGGAGAAGTAAGTTGGATCCTAAGGTTAGTCCCTTGAGAAGAAAGATTATAGATGATTTGACCCCACTACATGTGAGATGTGAGTGAGCAAAGATGTTATGTGAGTGAAGGACTCTATAGAGGCTAAAGCAAAGAATAAAATTTGTTTCTTAAATGTTGAGGATTAATCACAAGCACTTAGTGGACAAAGAGAAAGGGGGTCCACATTGTGAGATCCTAGTTAGACAAGTTAGGCAGAATGTTAGGCATTCTGATGTCTCATGCGATGGTACTATAAGTGCTAAAAATTTAGCAAATTCACATGTATCACACATGCAAGGAAAAAGAAAAGATGGATCAACCTTTATGCAACCTAATGTTTTTTCGGCAAGTCACTCCTTTGTTGATGGGTAGATAACAGCAGCTGATAATGAGTTTGAGATCTTGGTTGTTGTTACACTTGGTGTACAAAGAGCCTAGTGTTAAGAAACAACAGTGATCTAGGTGTATGATGTAGGTCTACCAAAACAAAGTCAGATATCCAATGGATAGGCTGAGATATGATTACTCCATCATCATGCATATATGGTCGAATCTAAAAGCCCACATGTTTTGAGGAGGAACTTACACATAAGCATTGGGAAGATTCCATGGATGAACATATGGTTATGTTAGTAGATGAAGACGTGAAGATGTGGTTGTGTTAGTAGATAAAGACATGGGATTTGGTGCCTGTTCCTAATGAAAAGAAAGCAATTGGATGTAAGTGGGTCTACAAAGTGTGCATAATTGAGATGTTTCTATTAGCAAATAAAATTTAGGATTGTTTTGCCAAGGGATATTATCAAGGTTGGTTTGCCAAGGGATATACATAGACAATAGCAAGTATAAGGCAAGGTTGATTTCCAAGGGATTGTTTTACCAAGGGATATACATAGATAGATAGCAAGTATAAGGCAAGGTTGATTTCCAAGGGATATACATAGACAATAGCATTGACTATGAGGGGACATTTAGTTTAGTTGGCTAGGATGGCAAACCATGAGAGTATCCATTGTTATGGCTAAAGATAAGGAATGGTGTTTACATCAGATGGATGTAAATAATAAAGCCACTAGGATATGAGGATCGTGTAGCACCTAGATCTTATTTTCAAGTTACATAAAGACTTATATAGTAGCTTGAAAGCAGATACCTAGAGCATGGTCAAATAGATAGGGAGTATCCTGTCGCTATTACATTTAAGATTCCAATGTTGATTTCTTACTTTAAGTGAGAAAGGTAACTTAATTATTACAAGTGACAATGTTGATAACATTCATGAGGTAAAGATGCTTCTTAAGAAGAAGTTTGAAATGAAATATTTGGGTGAGTTATTGTAGTACTTCCTAGGTATAGAACTGATTAGATCAAGTGATGGATTTGGATTTTGTAGAGACACTATGCTTAGGACATATTGTCCAAGCCTTCCAAGTATGGAATGATAGGGTGTAAGCCCATCTCAATGCCATTGGACAAAAACACGAGGTTGTTTATAGATATCAAATCTCTTAGGGAGAGGACCCTACTATGTACAGGCCCATATTTACATAACTATCACCAAGCCATATTTGAGCTACATGGTTGGATTGATGATCAATTTATGTGAAACCATATTTATATACAGATAGGAGGATACTCAGGTACATGACTATCACTAGGCCAATCAATTTATGAAGTTTGCTTTACATCACTATTAGTAGTGAAAGATCCCTGCCCACTCCGCGCAACAAATTTTAGGGGTGCTAGCAGTGGAAGTAGCACTTCTTGCACAGGCCAAAACCGCTCACTCGGGGCCTCACACACGGATATCTGGACAAGAGACTAATCCATTGGTTCTTCCAAAACCGAACCCAGAAAAACTTCCCTCACCCAGATGACATAGGCGATTCCTCCACAATATTTTTATTGTAATGTAGTCAAGAGCCTTAACTAACCAAACTGATCCGACCGAACCCGTAAGTCACATGGTAAGATCAAGGAAAAGACCTGCACTCGGATCATAGAGTTCAACACTTTTTTCCTCATCAAGAAGCACAACCGTTAATTCTTTTCCATAGAACAAGGGTTATCCGAGATTTACTTCAACTATCGTAACTTAACATAATTGAGTCTCAATTTAAGGGATCCATCAGTCTAGCCTAATCCCATGGGTTAGCCAACTGCCCAACCACTGTAGTGATAGGATCCATTTAGAAATTTGGTTATGTTTTGCCCCGGGTACCAGGGAAAAGAGTTCCCAGGCTCCCTTAGCCGGCGCTTCAAGCAAAGCTCAAGATAGTCACACCACTTATACACCTAATATGAAATTTCCTTTTTCACAAATTTAGCTGTCTTTAAAACAATCTTTTAATGAAACCATAGTATCACTGATCATAATCCTCCAAAATATCTAGCTTGAATTCTAATTTCCAATCATTCCTTCATCAGTGTACCTATGGCATCATTGGCAACGAGAACGCTCACCACCTGTTCACTCAGGGGCCTTTTCAATAGTTCCTAGCTCTCATAGTACCCGGCAATAGAATCACATAAGAAAATCCATATGGACTCTCTGTTGAAGATCAGCAAGAAGATCAGCAAGATCAACCAACATATCCATATAAAAGAGCCATGGACTCATCCATTGAGGACCAGCAAGGACAATCAACCAGATCCATGCCTGAGTTCAGAAAACAACTCTAACACCTTGTTCCATTTTTCTTCCTCGCGACGCGTGGGTATCTTCGGTGACCCAAAGCCCGAGCACCGTATGGTCAGCACCCTCACAGGTCACCTAGCGCTTCACTCATAGGCCGCTTCCTTGGTCCCTCATCCACCGTACCTGAAGCTCACCATTTAAATCGAACCGAGGCTGGTCAAGACTTGGCCAACCTTGCTACGCGAGACATCCTCCGTTGACTCTCCGTCAGCTGTGTTACAACTTTATCACTTAGGTCACCACCACGACCTCATTCACAAGATGGTCAAAAATGCTTCCCCAGTATTCTTGACATAAAACAATCATTTAAAAATAGGTCATAAATACAGTTTGTAACGAACTCTCATCTTTTCACATTATTCCACATCAACTCACTTTGCTTATTCCACATCCAGTCATATTTATTCCCATCATCCTTCATCCATTCTCATCCAATCATACCATATTACATCTCATCACCACATCTATCCACATCACATCACATTCATCTACATCACATCCAATTACTTCTATTCAGATCCTCATCACATCACGTCACATCCGTCCTTATCACATCTCATCCATTCACATCTACCCATATCCATATCACATCTCATCCATCCACATCTACCCCAATCCACATCACATCCATTCACATCGCATCCATTCACATCTACCCCAATCCACATCACATCTTGTCGATTCACATCTACCCCAATCCACATCACATCACATCTCATCCATTCACATCTCATCACATTATATTCACATCTATTTATATCTCATCATATCATATTCACATCACATCCATTCACATCACATCTCATCCATTCACGTCTACCCCGATCCACATCACATCCATTCACATCTCATCACATTATATTCACATCCATTTATATCTCATCATATCATATTCACATCACCTCACATCACTTTATATCTCATCACCTCACATCACTTCCATTAACATCACATCTCATCCATTCACATCTACCCCGATCCACATCATATCCATGCACATCACATCTCGTCTATTCACATCTAACCCGATCCACATCTCATCCATTCACGTCTCATCACATTATATTCACATCCATTTATATCTCATCATATCATATTCACATCACATCTCGTCCATTCAGATATCATCACATCACATTCACATCCATTCACATCTTATCGCATTATGTTCGCATCCACATCTATTTACATCTTATCCACATCTCATCACATCCACTCACATCTCCTCACATCACATTCACATTTTATCACATCACATTTTTTTATGGTTTTCTACTTTTGATACCGATGGGACTTTTCTAAGTTTCTGCCAATTACTTGGCCTAGTTAAAGGCACTTTTTCTCGATGGATATTTTCATATTCTTTCTCAAATTTCTCAAGTGAAATATATTCAATATTCTTCTTTTTGAGTAAAAGATTCATGGGATTTACAAAAATCAATTCTACCCATATTTCCCAATAAATTTAATAATGCTCAAATTTTCACTTTTAAAAAATACTCATTATTTGAATTATGCCAAAAATTCATCTTTTACCATTTAATTTCTTGGATCTCAATTATCACGGGAATTCCTCTTTTTGCATAAAAATAAATATACCAAAAATTACTCTTTTACCATTTAATTACTTGATTCTCAAATATCATGGGAATTCCTCTTTTTGCATAAAAATAAATTTACCAAAAATTACTCTTTTACCATTTAATTACTTGATTCTCAAATATCATGGGAACTTGTCTTTTTGCATAAAACATAAATTTACCAAAAATTACTCTTTTACCATTTAATTACTTGATTCTCAAATATCATCGGAATTCTTCTTTTTGCATAAAAATAAGTTGACCAAAAATTCCTCTTTTCTTTAATTAATTATTTATACATAAACACTAAAATTATATTTCCCATGAATTTGATGAAAATCATTCTTTTAGCATAGGATGTCCAATCCTAGAATATGGTAGGAAGTCCTCTTTTAGCATTATGCATAAAAATAAGATATTTATTATTTTCTAAAAATTTTAGCATAACTTCTACTATTACTGATAATTTTTAATTTTTCTAAAAAGAATAAGAATTTCTAATACAATTATGATAGAAGAACTATCCTTAAACTTAAATCCAAATTATGGAATTAACCCATAAATTTACCATAATTTTATCAACATAAAAGCATAAAAATACTATTTTCTTAACCTCTAGCTTAACAAGCTTAGAGTTTGGTTTTGAATTAAGAATTTATCAATGAGAAGCATTCTTTTTCTAAAGAATTAGCCATAGGAATGACTATTCTTTTGGGAGAGAGAGATATACATAAAAAGCATTCAAAATAAGCATAAAGATCAACTTTTTGTGATAAAGCTTGATTTGCATTAAAAACAACTAATTAGAAACTTCTCGAGCTTGAGAGGGGTTGAGAAGTGAAATCATTTGAGAGTATTAACAAAAACCATGAAATTCCTTCTTACCTCTAGATTTGGCTTCCTTCTTACCTCTAGATTTGGCTTGCTTCTTTATCTAGAAGTGAAGCCCCCAACCAATCAATTGGTTTAGTGAGTTGAGAAAAGGCTCCAAGAGTTGTTGAAGAGAGAGAGAGAGAAGCCCCAAGCTCCCCAAAAGTAGAGGATTTTTAAGGGATAATAGAAAATATGATTATTTTAATGTAATACTGGCATGGTATAGCTCACAGATTTTTTTAACAAAAGACTAAGGGTCTTATTTAAAGGTGAGGAAGGCCACTAACCAAGTCCTACTGGGTTCTAGAATTCTCTAGGTTCAGTTTGACTTAATTTGGATAAGATTTGGACCAGTTTGGCTCCCTTTTTTATTTGGTTTAATCCAGGAGAGAGGAGAGATAAAAATATCACAATTTCTTTGAATTAAAAACCCTTCCACACATGTGAAATAGTTGCCTACCTCAAGAGTCTCTCTCTCCTTACCAAGGTGTCAAAAATGCATCATTATTCCAAAATATCTCATGTTTTTAGTAATATCTCATAATTTTTAACTAATAAACCTTGTACTCAGTCAACTCTTCATCTTATGTGAGAATTTACTCATTTTTTGATATTTTCTTTTATTCTTTGGATTTATCTCATCCCAACACTTGGATTAATCCAATTGGCCCATTGGAACCTTAATTGGACCATAATCCAAATTTTTTTGAAAATGTAGACCCTTAGGCTAAGGTCCCTTACACCATTTTCAATTAATTCCTAATGCACATTGGAAAGTTCATTTTGAACTTCTGTAAGGTAAACACCATCATATCTAGGCCTCAAGCAAGTCAAGGATTCTATACAATTGCGGTACTTCCATCTGAAGACCCAATTTCCAATTTATGAATCTTCATTTTGAATATCAATTTATATGAATTTTATATGAATTTTGAATATCAATTTATATGAATTTTATCACACAATTACAATCTTTTACTACTAGTACATAAATTTTTGAAATTTCTGGCTTCGCGGTTGCTCCACTTTAGCCAATTCGCTCTAATACCAACTGAAAGATCCTTGTCCCCTCCGCGCAACAAATTTCAATGGTGCTAGTAGCGGAAGTAGCACTTCTTGCGCAGGGCAGAACCTCTCACTCGGGGCCTCACCCAACCACGAATATCCGGACAAGAGACTAATCCCTCGGTTCTTCCAAAAATCGACGAACCTGGAAAAACTTCCCTCGCCCACATATGCGATTCCTCCAAGATATTTTTATTCTAACGTAGTCAAGAGCCTTAACTAACCAAACTGATCCGACCGAACCCATAAGTCACATGGTCAGATCAAGGAAAAGACTTGAACTCAGATCATAGAGTCCAATGCTTTTTTCTTCATCAAGAGGCACAACCGTTGATTCTTTTCCATAGAACAAGGGTTACCAGGATTTACTTCAACTATTGTAACTTAACAAAATTGAGTCTCAATTTTAGGGATCCATCAGTCCAGCAGCCTAACCCCATCCACTCCCATGGGTTAGCCAATCGCCCCCAACCACTGTAGTGATAGGATCCATTTAAAAATTTGGTTATGTTTTGCCCCGGGTACCACGGAAAAGAGTTCCCAGGCCCCCTAGCCGATGCTTCAAGCAAAGTTCAAGATAGTCACACCACTTACACACCCAATATGAAATTGCCTTTTAACAGATTCAGCTGTCTTTAAAATAATCTTTTAATGAAACCATAGTATCACTGATCATAATCCTCCAAAATATCTAGCTTAAATTCTAATTTCCAATCATTCCTTCATCGGTGTACCTATGGCATTATTGGCAACCAGAACGTTCACCACCTGTTCACTCAGGGGCCTTTTCAATAGTTCCTAGCTCATAGTACCCGGAAATAGAATCACATAAGAAAATCCATATGGACTCTCTGTTGAAGATCAGCAAGATCAACCAATAGATCCATATAAAAGAGCCATGGACTCATCCATTGAGGACCAGCAAGGACAATCAACCAGATCCAAGCCCGAGTTCAGAAAACAACTCTAACACCTTGTTCCGTTTTTCTTCCTCGATGCACACATGGGTATCTTCGGCAACCCAGAGCTTGAGCACTGTATGGTCAGCACCCTCTAGGTTCCTTCGTAGGTCACCTAGCGCTTCACTCATAGGCCGCTTCCTTGGTCCCTCATCCACCTTACCGGAAGCTCACCATTTAAATCGAACCGAGGCTGGTCAAGACCTCAACCGACCTTGCTACCCAAGACATCCTCCATTGACTCTCCATTAGCCTGTTGCAACTTTATCACTTAGATCACCACCACGACCTCATTCACAAGAAGGTCAAAAACGCTTCCCCACCATTCTTGACATAAAACAGTCATTTAAAAATAGGTCATAAATACAGTTTCTAACAAACTCTCATCTTTTCACATTATCCCACATCAATTCACTTTGCTTATTCCACATCCAGTCATATTTATTCCCATCATCCTTCATCCATTCTCATCCAATCATACCATATTACATCTCATCACATCACATTCATCCACATCACATCCAATTACATCTATTCAGATCCTCATCACATCACGTCACATCCATCCTCATCACATCTCATCCATTCATATCTACCCATATCCACATCTAGCCACATCCACATCTACCCATATCCACATCTAGCCACATCACATCTCATCCATCCACATCTACCCCAATCCACATCACATCACATCTCCTCCATTCACATCTACCCCGATCCACATCACATCACATCACATCCATTCACATCACATCTCATCCATTCATGTCTCATCACATTATATTGACATCCATTTATATCTCATCATATCATATTCACATCACATCTCGTCCATTCAGATATCATCAAATCACATTCACATCCATTCACATCTTATCGCATTATATTCACATCCACATCTATTTACATCGCACATCTCATCACATCCACTCACATCTCCTCACATCACATTCACATCTTATCACATCACACTTTTATACGGTTTTCTACGTTTGATACCGATGGGACTTTTCTAAGTTTCTGCCAATTACATGGCATAGTTAAAGGTACTTTTTCTCGATGGATATTTTCATATTCTTTCTCAAATTTCTCAAGTGAAATATATTCAATATTCTTCTTTTTGAGTAAAAGATTCATGGGATTTACAAAAATCAATTCTACCCATATTTTCCAATAAATTTAATAATGCTCAAATTTTCACTTTTGATAAATACTCATAATTTGAATTGTGCCAAAAATTCATCTTTTACCATTTAATTTCTTGGATCTCAATTATCATGGGAATTCCTCTTTTTGCATAAAAAGAAATTTACCAAAAATTACTCTTTTACCATTTAATTACTTGATTCTCAAAAATCATGGGAATTCCTCTTTTTGCATAAAAATAAATTTACCAAAAATTACTCTTTTACCATTTAATTACTTGATTCTCAAATATCATGGGAATTCCTCTTTTTGCATAAAAATAAATTGATCAAAAATTACTCTTTTACCATTTAATTACTTGATTCTCAAATATCATGGGAATTCCTCTTTTTGCATAAAAATAAGTTTACCAAAAATTTCTCTTTTCTTTAATTAATTATTTATGCATAAACACTAAAATTTTATTTCCCATGAATTTGTTGAAAATCATTCTTTTAGCATAGGATGTCCAATCCTAGAATATGGTAGGAAGTCCTCTTTTAGCATTATGCATAAAAATAAGATATATATTATTTTCTAAAAATTTTACCATAGCTTCGCTGCTATTACTGATATTTTTTTAATTTTTCTAAAAAGAATAAGACTTTGTAATACAATTATGATAGAAGAACTATCCTTAAACTTAAATCCAAATTATGGAATTAAATCATAAATTTGCCATAATTTTATTAACATAAAAGCATAAAAATACTATTTTCTTAACCTCTAGCTTAACAAGCTTAGAGTTTGGTTTTAAATTAAGAATTTATCAATGAGAAGCATTCTTTTTCTAAAGAATTAGCCATAGGAATTACTATTCTTTTGGGGGAGAGAGATATCCATAAAAAGCATTCAAAATAAGCATAAAGATTAACTTTTTGTGATTAATCATTAAAGTTCTCAGAGAAAGCTTGATTTGCATTAAAAGCAACTAATTAGAAACTTCTCAAGCTTCAGAGGGGTTGAGAAGTGAAATCATTTGAGAATATTAACAAAAACCATGAAATTCCTCTTACCTCTAGGTTAGGCTTGCTTCTTTATCTAGAAGTGAATCCCCCAACCAATGAATTGGTTTAGTGAGTTGAGAAGGAGGCTCCAAGAGTTGTTAAAGAGAGAGAGAAGCTCCAAGCTCCCCAAAATGGAGGATTTTTAAGGGGGGATAATAGAAAATATGATTATTTTAATGTAATACTAGCATGGTATAGCTCACTAATTTTTTTACAAAAGACTAAGGATCTATTTATAGGTGAGGGAGGCCACTAACCAAGTCCTACTGGGTTCTAGAATTCTCCAGGTTCAGTTTGACTCAATTTGGACAAGATTTGGACCAGTTTGGCTCCCTTTTTTATTTGGTTTGATCTAGGAGAGAGGAGAGATAAAAATATCACAATTTTTTTGAATTAAAAACCCTTCCACACATGCGAAATACCTCAAGAGTCTCCCTCTTGTTACCAAGGTGTCAAAAATACATCATTATTCCAAAATATCTCATGTTTTTAGTAATATCTCATAATTTTTAACTAATAAACCTTGTACTTAGTCAACTCTTCATCTTATGCGAGAATTTATTCATTTTTGGGTATTTTCTTTTGTTCTTTGGATTTATCTCATCCTAACACTTAGATTAATCCAATTGGCCCATTGGAATTGGGACCATAATCCAAAATTTTTTGAAAATGTAGACCCTTAGGCTAAGGTCCCTTACATGATTTTCAATTAATTCTTAATGCACATTGGAAAGTTCATTTTGAACTTCTATTTCAAGGGAATCCATTTTAGACACTAGGAGGATTTTTTATATCCAAAGATATCTCAATTTTGGATATCTCTCTCTAGGCCAAAACAGGGTAAAACAAGATCTAGAGATGTGAGGGAGCCCTCCATTGTGTTTCTGGAGAGTTTGCTATGCATGATCTATCAGGTTTTCTCACATGGTATTAGAGCGCTGGGTGTGCCTGTTGTGGTTGTTGGCTACTCAATCATTGGCTGTCGTCTCGTCATCATTGACTTCTTCATCCTCCCCACCCAACCTTTCATATGTTGGCCTTGGGGTTCTGATCTATGTGTAAATGAGCCTCCACAAGCCTTGTTCCTATGATAAGTGGCCAAAACACCTAAGTTGTGGCATGTGCATTGTAAGTAGCCATGGAGGTCATTGTAAATGGCATCGTAAACTAAAGGTAGCCATCGTCATAACCGACATTGTAAACCCCTAAGCTAGCATCATAATGGAGTGATCTAAGTTCATCATCAGGGAGGGTGTTCGAATGCCATCTCATGGGAATTATCCCATAAAAAATCTTGGGTACCTTGGACATTACTATAAAGAGTATTTCACATGCTAAGGCCTCCCCTATTCCTCCAACACCTTTTATGGGTGAGTGGATTATGGGGATGGAGGTGCGGGGGGGCCTTGCGTTGTGTTGCTAACAGGTCTATGCTACTTGATCTATCAAGCTTTCAAACAACCATTAATGTGAGAATGGAGAATGGAGGGAAAAGAGAGAGAGAGAGAGCTACACATAGACAAAGGAGGGAAACTAGAAATTCATATTACGAAGACAATAGGATTTTAAAACACAAAATAAAAACATCAGATTATTGAAAATAAACCTTGGAATCAAAGAATAATCATAGAAAACCTTAATCAAAAATTTAAATACTAAGCTAGATTATGTAAATTATGAAAATCCAACACATTTAAGATAGTAAGAATGTCACTAGTATCAAAAATTATATTTCAACTTTGACTTGTTAAGGGTACAAAATAATAATAAAATATTAAATAAATCTAATATTAGTAAATTGTAGCTCCAGAGAGGGTACAAATGAAAAAGAGAGTCATTATTATCTTTTGCATCTTTCTTATCTACATGGAAGAGAGATAAAGCTCTTAAATGACC